>NC_134691.1:331442877-331772877 GCF_050947455.1 Rhinoderma darwinii
GTAATAGTGATCCAAGACCCCCTAAAGTAATAGTGATCCAAGACCCCCTAAAGTAATAGTGAACTAGTGAAAACACTTTTTTTCTTTCTGATCTAAACAAGCTGTTTAATGACTTTTCCGATAGTAGAAATTAATTTTGTGGTTTTAGTCTTTGCCAGCGATTGTTGATTTGATGCCCAATATCGATTATTAATTAAATTTCACCTAATTCTTTGAATCAGACTCCGCTGCCAACAGCACAATCAATGTAATTCTGTATTAAAATATTTTCCTAATTTCTTCATGTCTTTTAGGTCTGATCGTGCAGATTAATTTCTGCTTAAAGTGCAATGAACACAATGAACATATTTGAGTGGAATGTGAAATCCCTACTTGTTATAAGGGTCTCTGTGACATTAAACTGACCATATAGGGTCCCTTAGCTAGGATTCTGTGCGATCAGCTGTAATCTGTGTGGAAACCTGGCAGTAAGTGTTTAATTTCTCTGCAGCGCCACCACAGTGGAAATTAGGCATTACACAGTGCCAAATTAAATCAATGTGTTGTCAGTGTAATGCAGGATAGGACTGGTCCTCCAGAGTAAGAGACGCTCTTTGTAACCGCTCTCCACTCTGGCCGAGAGATAAGGATCCTGATAAGATGACCCTCCCCCCTCCTATTGCCTTCGAATTCCCTAGTAGGGTGAATGATAAAGGGTTTTATAAACTAAATATCCCCTTTACAGTGTGTGGAGACCCCAAGTATAAAATAGGGTGGGGACCCCCATCCTATCTGTAACCCCACCTGACCATAGCCCTCTCCCCCGAAGTCTATGAGAGTAATAGAAATGGCCAAACCATCGACTCACTTACTCTACAAAAAAGAGCCACATGCATGGTAAACTCTCCATCTCTTCTCAGCTGGATAGGAAGGCCAAACACAATCAGGGTAACCCTGTTTACCTGAGAGGTGGATACACTACCCATACGTAGACATAGTGACTGCAAGGGGCATAAATAGAATACTGGGCAGTGTGGAAGAACTGGCCTGGGAGGGCATTGGAGGCCCCTAGGTCCTCAAAGTGGTTGAGGCACTAGGGCACGTGCCCTATGGGCCCGCTCTATAATTTAGCCCCGAGGGCACACCTTGGTATACCCTAACAGATGCCTGTATCATTATGACATAAAGTGTCATGTATTAGCATACATGTGTATATATCATTAAAAACTTTATAAAAAGTTACTAAAAAGTGTAAAAAAAACAATATTTATTTTTAATAAAAAAGTTTATTACAGATATTTCCTATGTAAATAAAATAATATACGCATATTTGGTAAATGTATCCCAAGAAGGAGCCTAAAAAAACGACAACTCCTCATGCACAAAAAATAAGGCATCACACCTCATCACACCTCAACTGTATATGACAGAAGAAATAAAAAAAAGTTGTGACTGTCAGAATGTGAAGAGGAAAAAAAATTGCTGCATTGTAAAAGTGTAACCAAACTGTCATAAAACTTTTGACATGTCATAATGAGATGCCAGAAGTTTTGATCAGTGGGGGTTCCAATGTTACAACCCCCACGATCACTAAAACGGAGGAGCAGAAGCGGTCAGGTGAGCGCTGTGCCCCTTTTTTCTGACCTGCTCTGCTCAGTTTATCTTGGAAACGGCTCTATAGAAAGTCTATGAGTCCTTACACCGCTCATTAGGCTCTCCGAGGAGAACTGAGCAGAAATTATCAGACGCACAGCTGAGCGTTTCTGCCCCTTCGTTTAAGCAATCGGTGGGGGTCTCAGCACCTGGACCTCCAGTGATCAAAACTTTTGAAACGTCACTATGACTTGTAAAACGTTTTATAAAAGTTTAGAGGGTAAATCTTGTGTCGGTGGAAATCTAAAATGTCTACCTATTGTTTCATTTTTTTTTTAATAGGTTCAAAATTCTGTACTGACTAATTTTAGAATAAATGTTTATAGGGACCACAGCCTCATTTTGTTCTGATACAGAGCTCCAAATCCCCAGCTTCCATTCACACAGCCTCAGGTCCTGCAGTCACCACTAGGGGGAGCTAACAGAAGATGGATTCATACAGCTTCCAATTAACTCAATAAAAAATCCGTGATCAGTAAGACCCAAAGCTCCCCCTAGTGGTGGTTAAAGTCAGACAGAATTTTATTATTTAACTTAATGGCTGTGAAGGGAAGCAGGGGATTCTTTGCTCTGTAACAGAAAAACGGTGTTCCAACACCTACTGAGATATATTATGAAATTAATCAGCACAAAATGTTGGACCCATTTAGTGAAAGCTGCGTGTGGATATGACACAGTTCCATAGATATCTCAGCAACATCAATGGATGGTAAGACATCTCACCAATGGTGCATAAGGTTTCTAAAATAGAAAAAATCTCCATATGCATTAATGATCATTTCTAACCATCTAAAATACTTCATGTAAGGTCAATTTCTCCTCGTCCTACTGGTCCATCATGGCCAAACCCAAGTGCCATCTGAAACACAATGGAAGGGCTGCTATGTTTAGTTTTTCCTGGCAAGCATAAAAATCTGATGGGTATAAAATCTCTGGCCGGTGGGATACATTCTTTTAACCCCTTAAGGACACGGCCAATTTTGGCCTTGAGGACAGAACAATTTTTGTACATTTCCCTCTTTGCATCCCGACGCTCATAACTCTTTTATTTTTTTGTACAACGTAGTTGTATGAGACTTTGTTTTTTGCGGGACGAGTTGTACTTTATGTAGGTCCCATTTTTTGGTACAAATACATTATTGTTTAATTTCTATAAATTGTTATTTTGGTGAAAATGCAGAAAAAAAGCAGTTCCGCAGCAGTTTTAATATTTGTTTTTTTACACCATACACCGATCATCATAAATAATGTTATACATTTGTTGTACAGGTTGTTACGGTCGTGGCGATACCAAATATGTCTATATTATTTCATGTTTTGGGACTTATATTTTAAAAAGTTTATTTATTATTAAAAAATTGTGTTTCTGTGTATTTTTTTTACTTTTTATTTATTTATTTATTTATCATTATTTTTTTTTACATTCATTTTAACTTTTTTTTTTAATCCCATAAAGGGATTTACCATTTTGTTTTTTATTTTGTAACTGTAATGTACTGGCATAGATCTATATGCCAGTACTTTAGCCTGTTACTGATTGTACACACCTCAGTATGGCCAAACAACAGGAAATATGTTCAGACAGCCCTGGGGTCCTTCAATGGGCCCTGGGCTGTCTGGCCATACAAGTTGATGGCTTTGATCGCGTCACAGTTATCTTCTGTGACGCGATCAATGTGCAGTCCCCCCTCATTGAATGCCGCGATCAGCTTTCATCACGGCATTCAAAGGGTTAACGGCGGAGAGAAGATGTTTCTCTCCTCTCTGTTGTCAGAGCGGGGCCGTGGCTGTGTATTACAGCAGTTGCCCCGCTGTCGATCGCGCGCACAGACGGCTGTCACACAGGACGAGAATGCTCGTCCTAATGCGCCAAGTACTTGCCGCTCAGGACGAGCATTCTCATCCTGTGTTGGCAACCAGTTAAATCATGTAAGGCTAGAGGCGTAGCAAGATGTGTAGAAGGGGGAGAGTGGTGGCCCAGGGCCCACTGAGATGGTGGGACCCAGGATCGGTCCCCCAGCGGTGGAATGTCCCGGTTTCAACTGTCCTCAGGACGCAAATACAGTTGAGTCCAATTTTGAAGCAGGGACCTGACGGCTTCTTGCTCCAGCATTTACTATGTGATGCTGGCTGTGAGCAGCTCGGCGCAGAGATGCGCGATGTAGTGACGTCATTGTGCCTGTCAAGCTGAGCCACACACTGCAAAGACGGGAGGAGCAGTGGAATCTCCTCCACTCGTCGTGGGAACAGGGACAGGTGAGTAATTTTTTTTATTATGCACTATGGGGGCATTAAACCTGGGGGGCGCTATGGAGCAATATACTGTATGGGGCAGTTTGTGGGCATTATACTGTGTGGGAGAAGCTATGGGGGCATTATACTGTATGGGGGCATTATACTGAAGGGGCATTATACTATAGGGGGCAACTATGGGGCATTATACTATGTGGGGCAGCTATGGGGCATTACACTATGTGGGGGCAGCTATAGGGCATTATACTGTTTGGGGGCAACTGTGGGAGCATTATACTCTTTGGGGGCAGCTATGGGAGCATTATAGTGTGGAGGACACTAAGGGGTCATTATACTGTGCGGAGCAGCTATGGGGGCATTCTTCTGTGTGGGAATCAGCTTTAGGGGCATTATACTGTGTGGGGAGGCACTATAGGGGCATAATACTGTGTGTAGGGGCAGCTGTAGGGGCATTATACTGTGTGGGGGCATTATACTGTGTGGGCACTCTAAGGGGTCATTATATTGTGTGGGACAGCTATAGGCAGTGGCGTAACTACCGCCGTAGCAGCAGTAGCGGCTGCTACGGGGTCCGCGGCATGAGGGGGCCCGTGTCGCCCGCCGGCGCGGGCCCCCACCATGGCCGGAGGCTCCGCTAGCAGCCGCTATGGCTGCTACAGCGGGACGCCACTGAACAGTACGGCAGAGCAGGGAGGTATCTCCCTGCTCTGCCATTAAGCAAAAGACATGTATCCCCTATCCACAGGATAGGGGATACATGTATGATCACTGGCAGCGATAGGGAGAACGGGGGACTGAAAGTCCCCTGAAGTTCTCCATCACAAACCTCGGACATCCGGGGTCTGTGTCGGCAGCTCCGTAGAAATGAATGGAGCGCCGGTCCCGCTTGTGCGCATGCGTGACCAGCGCTCCATTCATTTCTGCAGAGCTGCGCAGATGCCGGAAGTCAGAGGTTTGTCATGGAGAACTTCAGGGGACTTTCAGTCCCCCGTTCTCCCTATCGCTGCCAGCGATCACACATGTATCCCCTATCCTGTGGATAGGGGATACATGTCTTTTATTAGGACACACTGTAGGTAGCATTTTTTTGGGAGGGGGGGGCTGTATGGCGTTCCCTACAGGGGGACGCTGTATGGCGTTCCCTACAGAGGGGCTGTATGTCGTTCCCTACAGACCCCCCCTGTAGGGAACGCCATACAGACTCCCTGTAGGTAACGCCATACAGTCCCCACTGTAGATAACGCCATACAGTTCCCCCTGTAAATAGCGCCTTTCAGTCCCCCTGTAGATAGCGCCATACAGCCCCCCTGTAAATAGCGCCTTTCAGTCCCCCTGTAGATAGCGCCATACAGCCCCCCCCCCTGTAGATAGCGCCATACAGCCCCCCCTGTAGATAGCGCCATACAGCCACCCCTGTAGGGAACGCCATACAGTCCCCCCCTGTAGGGAACGCCATACAGTCCCCCCTGTAGGGAACGCCATACAGTCCCCCCCTGTAGGGAACGCCATACAGTCCCCCCTGTAGGGAACGCCATACAGTCCCCCCGTAGATAACGCCATACAGTCCCCCCGTAGATAACGCCATACAGCCCCCTCTGTAGATAGCGCCATACAGCCCCCTCTGTAGATAGCGCCATACATCCCCCTCTGTAGATAGCGCCATACAGCCCCCCCTGTAGATAGCGCCATACAGCCCCCCCTGTAGATAGCGCCATACAGCCCCCCCTGTAGGGAACGCCATACAGTCCCCCCCTGTATGGAACGCCATACAGTCCCCCCCTGTAGGGAACGCCATACAGTCCCCCCTGTAGGGAACGCCATACAGTCCCCCCGTAGATAACGCCATACAGTCCCCCCGTAGATAACGCCATACAGCCCCCTCTGTAGATAGCGCCATACAGCCCCCTCTGTAGATAACACCATACAGCCCCCTCTGTAGATAGCGCCATACATCCCCCTCTGTAGATAGCGCCACACAGCCCCCCCCTGTAGATAGCGCCATACAGCCCCCCCCCTGTAGATAGCGCCATACAGCCCCCCCTATAGATAGCGCCGTACAGCCCCCCCTGTAGGGAACGCCATACAGTCCCCCCCTGTAGGGAACGCCATACAGTCCCCCCTGTAGGGAACGCCATACAGTCCCCCCGTAGATAACGCCATACAGCCCCTCTGTAGATAGCGCCATACAGTCCCCTCTGTAGATAACACCATACAGCCCCCTCTGTAGATAGCGCCATACAGCCCCCTCTGTAGATATCTACAAAGGGCTGTATGGCGTTATCTACAGGGGAGCTGTATGGCATTCTCTACAGGGGGGCTGTATGGCGTTCTCTACAGGGGAGCTGTATGGCGTAATCTACAGGGGAGCTGTATGGCGTTCTCTACAGGGGGGCTGTATGGCGTTCTCTACAGGGGGGGACTGTATGGCGTTCCCTACAGGGGGGCTGTATGGCGTTATCAAAAGGGGGGGTTTGTAAAAAAGGCACTATCTACAAGGGGGGGGGGTTGTGTGACACCCAGGGGATGGGGGGCCCCAGTCAAAAGTTTGCTATGGGGCCCAGTCTTTCCTAGTTACGCCCCAGGCTATAGGGGCATTATTCTGTGCGGGAGGCAGCTTTAGCAGCATTATACCGCGTGGGGGCAGCTATAGGAGCTTTATACTGTATAGGTGCAGCTATAGGGGAATTATCCTATGTGGGGGCCACTAAGGGGTCATTACACTGTGTGGAGGGGGCCCACTTGTTTGGGGCCCACTCAGATGTGTTTTGTTTGCCCTGTCCTAAACTCCTATTTACGCCTCTGTGTAAGGGGCAAGCATTTTTGTAAAAAGGGCTTTCTGGAGGTGACGTGACATAACTAGGCATGTTCTGGCTCGTGTAGATGTTAGACTAGCCCTCCAGTTCTTATCGGAGGCTCTTCCTACCCAGCTAAGAAAAAAGACTTTTCCTGGTAATGTCTTAGTGATGAACTAGTTTCTTCCTTTACTCCTGAGGGAAATGTGAGTCTAATCATACGTCATTTTTCTCAGAATGGTTACATTGCAGCTGATATTTTATTAATGCACTGATGGGTTCAGCAATCTTCCATGTGAAAACTGATTTCCTAAATGACCCAATGTTCTGGGACTGATTTGTTCCGTACTTGAAGTTTTGAACCAGATTTATCTGTTGTGTGATTCCAAAGAAGAAGAATGGATGTGGTTTGTCAGAGACAGCTCCCGAAATGTCAAGTCTCTCAATATGTTAAGCATTCGGTACATTACGTGCACAAAAATCTTCCAAGTCTCTGCTGGGGGTCCAAACAATTTCTAAACCAGGACGTAATGTAATAAAATATTGTTGAATTGCTAGGAATGGATTCGGAAGAAGACGTGACACATGGAGCTATGTGGTAGATGTTGAGTTGGAGCTTTCTTTATCACATCTTCTTGACATTTGACATGTCATAAGGGTCGGAGATATATATATATATATATATATATATATATATATATATATGTATAGTAGCCACTTTTCTTAACCTGCTTTACCGATACTGCATGTTTGGACCTCTCTGATTTTGATGGGATTTTAATAAGTCTTCACATGAACTATCCATCCTTTTGGATGCTCATTTCTTCCAGTGACAGATCTCAGCCCAGCGTCTTCAGATCCTGGTAGACGCTGGGCTGAGATCTGTCACTGGAAGAAATGAGCATCCAAAAGGATGGATAGTTCATGTCCGATCCTTTTGATTTCTCTGGAGATCAGTGGAACCAGATTTGTCTGGTAGCTGCTAATCACCCCGCTCCACTGAAGTAAAAGTCTATGGCCAGTTTAAAGTGGATCTTTACCTTTTAACCACATGTATTTTTTTAGGTTCTACATTCTTAAGTATAGACACCTTTGAAGTATTTTTTTTTCTTATTGTTCATTAGCTACCTAAATGCAAAATTAAGCAACTTTCTAAATAATCTTCATTAAGAATTTCCTACCATTTTGCTGCTGTGCCGTCTGTGTAACACCTGTACATAGCTGGCTGTGCTGCTGCTTTTGACATCGCACTGCTCCTGGCGTCATCTGTTCTCTCTGCTCTTCCACTTCCTTCCCTTAGTGTTAGACTTACCAGCAGGGAGGGTAGGAGGTTGTACACAGCAGAGCAAGCTTTATTAGAAAGGGAGGAGAGAACCCACGCCGAATCTGCAAAGGGAGTGGGAGATCACATAAGCTGTAAATAGGGAGGAGAGAACCCACGGCAGAGTGTGCAGGGAGGAAATCAAACAGTCTGTACTGTATTACAGTGTAGATAGGGAGGAGAGCACACAAAATCTTCAGGGGAGGGGGATAGATCACACATGGAGCATCAGTGTAACACCCATGGCCGCGGGCCGTCAGGTTTACTCACGCCACAGCCATGGATCAGTGAGCGCTGGCCCGCATCTCCACCTCAGGAGACGCCAGCGCTCACTTCCGCTTCACTCTGCTGTGTCCCGTAGGAGGAGCGCGCACGCTCGTGCCCGGTCTTAAAGGGCCGGCGCGCACCTGAATTCGATACCCAAATTAGCCCATGAGCACCCTGGACTATAAGAAGGGCCCTGCCCCTTCCTGCATTGCCTGAGCGTTGTTGTCATTTACCTATGTTCGTCTCTGCAAATGGTCCCTTAAGTGTTTCCCAGTTCCCAGTGTTAACGTTCCTGCTACCTGTATCCTGTGTCCCGTGCTATCCTGGTTCAAGTGCCGTTTAGAGTTGGAGTCGTGTTGTGCTGTGTACTACGCCTTCCTGGTTACACCACGCCTGTGTCTGCTTGCCGCCAAGGTCCCATACGAGCCTGTCTTCACTGTCTATCAGAAGTTACCACAGGTGCCCCTATCCGACTTTGACTTGTACCCTGTTGGCCAGCTGTTATACCGTCAAGGCAGTACGGCCCAGTGGGTCCACGCACCCAACGTGACAATCTGTGTCTGTGAGAGAAGATCACACAGAGGCTGTATAAGAGTCTGTAGAAGTAGAAAGCAATAAAGGAACTAAGCTGTGCTGATACATGAGAGCTAGTGAGGGCAGAAGCATCCTGGATTCACAGAGCTCACATCCAGAATGTGTTACTGGGAGGAAAACAGTCTGAAATTAGGAGCAGGTTCCAAACTGAATAAAAGGGGGTCTGAAAATGAATGAAGGAATGAAGATTGCAGGCTGAAACTTACTGCAACTTTTTTAACTGCAGGTAAGCACTAATATATATATATAAAAAAAAAAATTCTATGTCAAAGGTGTTTAATGCCTTGAACTCTATGTTTATGGAGGGCATTTGGAGTTCAGTGTCAGAAAAATGAATATCCGACCCACATAAAGATATGTCAAGAAGTTAATAAAGCAAAATTCTTACCCTTCAAATTAGGGAAAAAATTACCAGACTGGTGGCTGTGGTTCCATGAAACGTATGCGCCTCCTGTTCCTCATTTGAATCACTTGCCTCTGAAAATATTAATATTCCTTAATGACCATTAATTGACGACAACAACTTCCTTTATCGTTTTTTGTTGAACCATTCTTCTTGTCTTTGTAAGGTAATATTACTTTGTAGAGAATTAATGAAGGTGGTAACATGAATTATTGATAAGGATGTTTAGTAAAGTCATCGTGGTGTCGGCTGCAGTGCACTGGGGTCCATCTACAATTGGGTTTCTGAACCTTATTTAAATATATATCCAAATATGATGATAAAGGTTTACCAAGAACCCTCTAAAGAGCAGTCAATTGTACGAAATATTTATTTATTTATGCAAATTTATTTCACGTACATTCTCACCTGAGAAATGAATATGTAAATATGATTCTATTCCAATGTTATATTAATTAATAATAAATTTATTATTAATTTAAAGGGGCCCAACCTCAAATTGTCAGGAAAATGAATATGAATATAGAGTTTATTTTTAGATTCTGCCTGCCTATGAAGACATCTTTGTTGGAGCTAATGAGTAAGGTGACTTTATATCCTAAAAGAAGACCTAGCAGTTGCTAGATTATCAATGTTTTGGATTATCAGACGATCATAGAAACTAAGGAGCCTCAAATGTGGTAATTTTTATCCAGAAACAGGTACCAGACTATCTAGAAATTCTGGACTATTAGGGATTTTACTGTATTTTAGTTTATTACTTCATTACATAAATTATTTGAGCCAACGAACCCTAAACCTAATATAGGGTTGATGGGCCATCACCAGTTCCAGCCTTGGAGAACACATAGAGAAGGTCCAACAGCTATGATGCTGAACTTCAGGGACTGAGTGTGATGGGGTGCATTCTTAAATTCTTGTACATCTTGAAAGCCTTGGACACCAAAATAACTTGACCCACCACTGTATGGACCATATATACCATGGAGACAACCCAGCAGGTGCTAAGGGGACCATGGAGAGGAAAGTCTCAGCTCAGATTTTCCCTATTGCTCTTCGTCATTGATGGTGTCAACCCCAAAGCTGTCCACAGGCAACGCAATATATGTGAACAAAGGTGACGGAAACCAGCCTGAGGGTCATACCAGCCTTCTTTTCAATAGAGGATAGGAAAAGGTGCTGAACCAAGGTGGGCTTCCCTTTCGAGAGATGGTGGAGTGCAGTAGTGGCATGGCCGGAGCACCAGTTTGAGCTTTGCTATGGTGCCCCTTTTCTCTTCCTAAGCCCCTGATGTGGTGACTACACCGATAAGAAGCTTATATTTCCAGACAATAGTCTCATCTCTTTTAAACATGTGCACCACACACTTGGGAATAGATATTATTGTCAATTTCTACCCTATAAAATTATTGCAAATGTTTCATTTCTCCTATATACATAGCACCGGAATATTTGACATAAGGCATGATATACTTGTTTAATTCTACGTAGGAAGATTGTTTTTATGTCTCTACAGATTTTCTAAGTCATATCTGTAAAGTGTTTTCAGTCATTAGGGTGAAGCTACTGTCAATCTATTTGTATGACGGATGTTTCCTATATAGCGTCTTCACTATTATGGAGCTGAGGTAGATCTTCCGGAGATATAAATCATAAACTACTTCTTCCTCCAATCATCCTGTATCTCCACAAAGTCATTGAAATTCTCTGTAAACTAGGTCAAGCCTGCCTCGGTCACAGGATTAATACCTGAATGTCTTATCTGAGCCCTTTACATTAGGATCCCTTTGCTATTGTTTTTACAGGTCTTGGTGAAAGAATAAAGAAGTTCTCCACCTAAAGGTATTTTTATAAAAATATGGCCATAAGTTTGAGGAAGACCTGGTTGAAGTCCTGCAAAGCCCCTTGACCCGTATCTGCCCTAAGTCAAGTGACAATTCCATCTTAAGCTAAAGCTGATTTCTGGGGACTCTCTGCAGGAGAACTCTATAATAAATACTGACAGCGTACAACCAGGACAGGGGTGGGCAGCCACTTGGAACTTGACCATTGGAACCATTGGAACTGATGAGGTGGCATTAGTTGGGTATAATATGGCTAGCATTTATGGGGGGCATTGGTGCAAGTAATGGTTTGGAAGATTATGGCTAGTACTAAAAGGTTCACAATGGCTGTCATTGTTTTGGGGACACTGTGACTGTTACAGGGCACTATCTCTGTAAATGTAATGACGGGCACTGTAACTTTCAGTATAATAGGGGCGCTGTGGCTGTCATTCACTGAAATTGGGCAGTGTGGCTGTCACTCACTGTAATTGGGCAGTGTGACTGTCACTCTCTGTAATTGGGCAGTGTGACTGTCAATCACAGTAATGGGGCAATGTGTCTGTCACTCACTCTAATGGGGCACTGTGGCTGTCACTGTAATTGGGCACGGTGGCTGTTACTACAATGCGGCACTGTGGTTGTAAATCTTGTTGGGGCACTGTGGCTGTCACTCACTGTAATTGGGCATTGTGGCTGTCACTTACTACAATGCGGCACTGTGGTTGTAAATCTTCTTGGGGCACTGTGGCTGTCACTCACTGTAATTGGGCACTGTGGCTGTCACTTACTACAATGTGGCACTGTGGTTGTAAATCTTCTTGGGGCACTGTGGCTGTTCACTGTTATGGAGGCTGAGTGGCTGTCACTGGTATAGGGGCACTGTGTTTGTTATGGGGGGAGGAGTGCAGTGTGGCATGTTTATTCCCTAAGGGGAGATAATTCCTAGCCTTACAGACAAAGTTGGATTGGCCCTGAGCTAACAGTAGAGCCAGATATGACAGCATTAACGAGCTCTATGTATGCGTATATTAATCTCCTGTCCCAGCTCAATCTTACGTCCAGCTCATGGGATGTAAAACCGGTGTAAGTCGTTCCTGAGGGTCACGCGGTTCTTCCTCCATATCCATATTTTTTTTATATTTTTTTTCTTTTAAATCTCAAAATATTTTAGAATTTATTGTTCCAAAAGGGTTGTCGAGCAATAACGCATATTCGTCTTACAAAGGTGGTACCCATGTATGATGGGTCAGAGCTAACGTTGCTCACATTGAAGGGGTTGTCTCTATTAGGCCATTTGAACATCATAAAGATCAGGACCCCACCTCTATTAACCCGAGCAGAGAGCAGCGGGGACGTTTTGGGGCCATGTAATACAAATGTGTGGCTGGACTAGTGATAATCAGCTGATCTATGAAAGGGGCAAAGGTGCGGTCTGATCGGGTTGGGAGTCTTTTTTTTTTTAAAGTTATCCTAATGGGCAAACCCATTTAAAACTAATGTAAACTGAGTCCCTTGCCCCTACAACTTGACATAATTGGTATCTTTGCCCCACTCTTACACTATTGATTGTCAATGGGCTTTGGCACTTACCTGTACATTACATTCATCTTTTAACTACTTCATGTCCTGATAGTTCAGTCTATAGATAACTTTACCTTGTATTCTCTTCTGAGACTTGAAAAACAAAATTACAGAAAAAAAAACCTTAATACTCTTCTTAGTCATTGCATTTTCCTTTCATCTGGGAAATAACATGACGACTATTATCTCTGCATTCGAATTCCCGGCTACATTTGTAAGAATAGCACATTTTCTATATTGTATCTGCATTTACATTTCCGGCTCCTGGACATTATCTCGATGATTTCTTAAATTAGTTTTACCAATGGATTCCCAGAGCTTGGAATATATTGAATTATCCTTGCACTGATATCCAATCATGATGACTAGTTTACAGGGTATGGGCACCTTTAGCAATACATTATAATAACATTAGAACCACTGACGGGTGAAGTAAATAACATTGGTTATCTGGTTATAATGGCGTCTGACAAGGGGGGGGGGGAATATATTAGGCACCAAGTGAACAGCCAGGTCTTGAAGTTGATGTGTTGGAAGCAGGGAAAATGTAAGGATCTGAGCGACAGTGACAAGGGCCAAATTGGGATGTCTAGACGACTGGGTCAGAGAATCTCCAAAAACGTCCGGTCTTGTAGGGTATTCCCGGTATGTAGTGGTTAGTACCCACCAGAAGTGCTCCAAGGAAGGACAACCCGTTAACCGGCAACAAGGGTAACATCCAATGGGGTTGTGGATCCACTGAGCTACTCTACAGGATATAGACTGGTAATGAATACAGGGTACAGGACACAGGATACCGACTGGTAACGGACACAGGATAGGGAACCTTCGCAGGCTAACACTAGGATATTACAACGTTGCTCAGCCATTGGGATACAGGGAAGACTTCCTTTAATAGTCCAGGGTATGTAGGGATAGTCTGGGGACACTTCTGTTGGTGCAAGCGCTGGCCCTTTAAGAGACTGCCAAAGCGCGCGCACCCTACGGGCAGATCGTACTCTGCCACACAAAGTTCAGAGCTCACCAGCGTCCTGAGAAGGTGGTGGCACGTGAGCACAGGTCAGTTGGCGTCCGCGACCACGGGCAGGAGGGAAACGTCGGTGGTCAGTAGCCACCGGCGCTACAACAAGGTTAAGAGGGCCCAAGGCTCATTGCTGTGCATGGTGAGCCGGACAAGTCAGGGTGGAGGTCACAGGGCCCTATTCTAGAGATAGGTGCGGGTCCCAGAGGTGGGACTCTCATCTAGTGGACATTTATGGCATATCCTGTGGATATGCCATAAATGTTCAAGAAGGGAAAACCCTTTTAAAGGATCTGCTGCTAAAGCCTTGGTGTCTTGGTAAAGTATTAGGCAGGGTGTTTTAATGTTATAGATGAGCGATGTATCTTGATATTTTGTCAGTGATTTCTATATAGCAGGCTCATCCTTATAGCCATTAGTATTGGGGTGGTGGGGCAGCTATAGACTGCTCCATTCCTGTGTAGCCATTTCAAAAGGAACATTATAAATATATATTTGAGACACTTATATTCCGACCACCACTGTGCTATACTAAGACTTACTTGAACCTAAAAAAAACAACAATATAATGCTCTATTCAAAGTCTACGTGAATGATGAAAACAGCCGAGTACAGGTCTTCGCTGTTTACGCCAGTCCTAGACATTGAATGGAGCCGTGAGCGCAGGTTCAAACACCGTTCCATTCAAGCTACTCCTGACTGCAAGGGGTGCAGTAAGGAGGAACGGGGGTTCGGAACGTCCGTGCTCACGTTCTTTGGTGGTCCCAGCAGTGGGGCCACAAGCGGTGAGACCATAGCCACCCATTTCGGTGGTCTACTGGAGTGATAGGGTTAATACTAACATCCCTAGTGGAAAAGATTAATGTCACTATGTCTCAACCTCTGGAACGTGTACGCCGGGGAATACATGTCATGTCTCTAGGGGGTACTTGCTCTCTGCGTTTAATAGGCACCACAGTGGATTATCATAGCCTTGGGGGTACTTTGTTGTAATTTGTGTTTAGTAGGGGGTATTTGACTAAGAAATATTGAGAAACACTGCTCTACTCTATTGCAGGGGTCAATGCAAACATCCCTGGTCGTCTAGGGCATTGAAGGAGGTGATGCCAACATCCCTGGTAATTTAGGGTATTGAGCAGGTTAATACTAACATCTCTAGTCATCTACAGCAGTGAAGTAGTTAATGTCAGCAATCAGCATCTCTGGTGGTCTAGGGCAGTGATGGGGTCCATGATAATATCCCTGGTAGTCTAGGGTAGATCTTTCGTGAGCAGGAAAAGTCTTGAAGTTGCGCAGCTGTTTATGTAACCGTCAATCAATAATACATCCAGACAGGAATAAGGTAGTGGAAAAAGTTGTTCACATCTTAACCCCCCATGCACACAACCGTAATATGGACCCATTCGGTTCTATTGGCCGCGTACACCTTTCCATAGCGCTACGGATGGGTGTCCGTGCCGTAGAACCGTTCCGCAAATTATGGAGTATGTCCTATTTTTCGTATTTTATGGGCCGTGCTCCCATACTTTGTATTGGAGAACGGCCCGAAAATGCGAGCGGCCGCCCATGCCCACAATCGCAGCCTGTGATTACAGGCACCGCCGTGTGCATGGGGCCTAAGACCTCATGCACACGACTATAGTGTTTTTTACTGTCCGCAAATACGGATCCGTAGTCATCCGCAAGTCATCCGCATATCTGGCACGCTGTCTGCAAATACGGTCCGTAGTGCATCCTTATTTACGGATCCGGCCCAAAAAAAAAATGGAGGCTACAAATGATGTCACCAACATGTCCCAACCCCTTGAAAAGGTCACATGATCGCTCAGGCGTCATTTTCTTGGAAATCCCATGTCGCATGGCAACGCTTCTGCAATTACGGATGGCTATGGATGCACATCTGTAGCAGTCCGCAATTTTGCATAGATTTCTATAGGTGAGTCTGTGCCGCCATTGTGGACAGAATTAGGACATGTTATATATTTTGCGGATCATTTCTACGGCTCGGACACACATCCGTAAATTTACAGAAAGGTGTCCGTGATCTATAGAAATAAAAGGGTCCGCAGATTATAGGTAATCACAGATTAAAGCTACGGTCGTGTGAAGTAAAGGGACTTTTATACCATACTCATAGTCACGCATCTTCTCTACGCATGACGACTTTTGACTATTTGTATCCATTTCTACTTCAATCCCATTAAGTCTTTGACCTTAAAAAAAATCATTATGTGCTTATTTAAGTTTTTCTACTGTCAGACCGCACTTCACGTGTCATCAATAACTATTACCGAGGACGGATTTAAGATAAAATCTCTTGTGTCAGCCCGTTGGGTTAAGCACAGTCGCATTGTATTCATGATGCGATCGTTATCTTATGGAGCTTTGTTTCTAGTTTATTTCACATTTGTTGCCATCCAACAAAAGACTGCGAGTTATCAGCCTCTTAGTCTGTACGGGGGATGTGTTATAAAGTACGGAGGAATAATAATAATCCGCCCTGCATAGAATATTCCCTTTCATAGGGTGCGTTCTGTAAAGGGTAACTATTGTTGAGCTCTATCTGTAGCACAATGGCTTTTCCATAGAGATGCATAATGAATAAAGATACAATTGTATCCTAAAACAAATTCATGTATCTCTCAGGGGGGTTCCTCCGATGGCGATAGAAAGTTATAATGGTTTATGTCATCATCAACGATAAAAAGGAGGAGGTGGTGAATTACAAATGACTTACAGTTTAGGTTCTGTACATAGACAATGTTGGATTTGGAGAAGTAAAGAAAGAACTTATTGCAAAGCCAACAAAAGAAAAAACGTAAACAACATCAACGTAGGTCTGGGGCGACAAGGGCAGTGACTATAGGGGGCACAGAGGTTGCAGTCGCACCCGGCGCCTCGTGGAAAGTATTATCAATGGCATATATTAGTAGGGAGGGTTGTATTTTGCATTGGGGCCAGGGAAGTCCAAGTTACGCCTAGGGGGCTACAAGAGAGAACTTGTGGGGTCAACACTCCTCCCGGCAACTGAGGGACAGGAATCTGTTCATAGATGCAGCCCGATTGCTGGGACTTGTTGATATACTGTAAATGTTAATAAGGGGAGAACCCCTTTAAATCAATTTCCGCACTCCCCGTTAAGACTTTTTTTTCCCTCAGTAAAGTGCATGATGTCACAGCACTATGCGCCACGCACAACATCGTGATCCCGGATATAGTCAGGACAGAACTTCCGCCGCGGCTGAAGAGGAGGGTAAGATTAATATCCCTGTCTGCTGAAGCTGATTGGCGGGGTGCGACTCCCGGGAGCCGGCCAATCAGCTGTTTTGAAGGGGCCGCAGCACTCGTATGAGAGCTGCTTCCCCTTCATTCCGGTCACTTCATTCCGGTCAATTGCTCACACTGAATCCGTGTCGGCGATTCACAGTGTGAGCGAGTAAGAGAAATGAAGGGGAAGCAGCTCTCATATGATCCTGTCTGATGGGCCCTGTATATAAGCTTACCACACGGTAGGTTTAGATAAAGGGCCACAGCACACAGTAATCTTATACTGTATCAGATTACTGTCTGCTGGACCCTGTATCTAAGCCTACCTTGTGGTAGGCTTAGATACAGGGTCCCACAGACAGTATCACACATGGGCCCTGTATCTAAGACTAAGGCGGGATTCACACGACCGGCTCGTTCCCGAGCCCGAGTGTCGGCCGGTAAAATCGGCCATTTTGCCCGGCCGGTTTGCATTAAGTTTTGCATCCGTGCCGGGCCGGGCAGATCCGGACAGTGACATCAGCGGCAACTCCTGAAGGGGAATCCCCATGTGTTCGGGGATTCCGCTTCAGGAGTTTCCCCTGATGTCACTGCCCAGATATGGACAGAGACATCAAGCACTCTGTCCATTAGCGGAATCCCCGAAAACACGGGGATTCCGCTCCTTCAAGGAGCTAAAGTGCGGCTAGCACATAGCAGAGTGGGGAGATACCTCCCCGCTCTGCTATAGTGGCGTCGCTACAGTAGTAGCAGCCGCAGCAGCAGCAGTTGCTAGCCGCGCCATCGAAGGTGTCGCCAGGCCGGGGTGCTTTTAAAACAAGCAGGTGAAGGGAGCCAGCGCAGCGCTCCCTTCCACCTGCTGTACACCCCGGCCCTGCCACACAGTGTACAGCGATGCCATTCGTCAGAATGGCATCAACTCCTCCTCCTCACATGCACTCTGCGCTGTGAGGAGGAGGAGATAGAGCGCAAGCTCCGGAAAACCCGGCCATCACTCGGGACACATCCCGGTGATGGCCGTGTATTACCCGGCCCCATAGACTTCTACGGGAGCCGGGCGGCCGGGTACCCGGGCGAAGATAGAGCATGTCCTATTTTTTGACGGCCGGTTTTCCCGGCCGTCAAAAAATCGGTAGTGTGAATAGCCCCATTAGGGGTCTATTATTCCTAATGCAGCCGGGTGTCGGACGATTTATGAACGGCCGGCACCCGGCCGGGAAACCCTGCCGTGTGAATGAGGCCTAACACACGTGTTACTAATAGTTTTTTGTGTGTTTTCTTACAGGTTCGGTCGTTGGACTACGTCGGATTCCAGGACTACTTCGATGACGTCTTTTTTTATTATCAATAAAATGGTTAATGAGGGTTGTGTGTGTTTTTTTTTTATTTCAATAAAATATTTTTTCTATGTCTTTGTGTTTTTTTTTAAACTATATTAGTATTGCCTTAGTAATGGCCGCCGGCTGATTGACAGCATCTATTGCTAAGGCGGGGCTTAGTGTTAGCTGGTGCAGAGGCTAACACTAACCCCCATTATTACCACGGTACCCACCGCCACCAGGGGTGCTGGGAAGAGCCGGGTACCATCCAGTACCTGACCATCTGTAGTGATGGTCGGCCACAGGCTGGTATTATTAATGAAGGGACAGGCCAGAAACAGTGGCCTTTCCCACCCTGGTAATTCTAGGCTGCTGCTGCTGCTTTATTGTATCTGGCTGGTTCTGAAAAATGGGGGGGACCCCACGTCATTTAAAAAAAAATAATTAGAAAGAACGATGTGGAGCCCCCCAATTTTCATAACCAGCCAGTTACAACACAGCAGCAGGCAGCATTACCAGGGTGGTAGGTGCCACTGTTTTTGGCCTTCCCCGGCCTAATACTACCAGCCTGCGGCCGCCCCGGTGTCTGAAGATCACTACAGATGGTCGGGTACTGTTTCGTACCCGGCTCTTCCCAATACCCCTGGTGGCGGTGGGTACCGGGGTAATAATGGGGGTTAGTGATAGCCTCTGCACCGGCTAACATTAAGCCCTGCCTTAGTAATGGAGGTTGTCAATCAGCCAGCGGCCATTACTAAGGTGGTAATAATAAAGTTTAAAAAAATACAAGCACATAGAAAAAATATTTTATTGAAATAAATAAACACAACCCCCATTGACCATTTTATTGAGAATAAAAAAACGCTGTCATTGAAGTCCTCGAATCCGAAGTCCAACAACTGAACCTGTAAAAAAACACAAACACACAAAAATAATCAGTAACACATAAAGAAGCAAAATTATTATTCTTACCTTTCCTGGGTCCAGCGCTGAACCCGCAATGTCAGCAAGCTGGGCCCTGTATCTAATCCAATCATGTGTGATACTGTCTGCTGGGCCACTGTATCTAATCCTATCATGTGTGATACTGTCTGCTGAGCCACTGTATCTAATCCTATCATGTGTGATACTGTCTGCTGGGTCCTATATCTAATCCTATCATGTGTGATACTGTCTGCTGAGCTACTGTATCTAATCCCATCATGTGTGATACTGTCTGCTGGGCCAATGTATCTAATCCGATCATGTGTGATACTGTCTGCTGAGCTACTGTATCTAATCCCATTATGTGTGATACTGTCTGCTGGGCCCTATCTCTAATCCTATCATGTGTGATACTGTCTGCTGGGCCAATGTATCTAATCCGATCATGTGTGATACTGTCTGCTGGGTCCTATATCTAATCCTATCATGTGTGATACTGTCTGCTGAGCTACTGTATCTAATCCCATCATGTGTGATACTGTCTGCTGGGCCACTGTATCTAATCCTATCATGTGTGATACTGTCTGCTGGGCCAATGTATCTAATCCTATCCATAGTTGATAGGGTCGTAGTGCTATAGATATGCTGTCTCCTATACACGCACACATACATATTTTTTGGGCGGACACATATGTATTGGGGTTATTTCCCCTGACATTCGAAGCCCTTAGTGACGCCCCTGGCTGCTATTGCTGCAATGTTGGGTCACTTAGGAGACTCAGCGATGCAGCTGAAAGCTGCAGACCGTCGGCCATGAGAAGTTTGCGGGGGGGGGGGGCCCAATAAGAACTTTTGCATTGGGGCCCATGAGCCTTTAGCTACGACCCTGTGTGTGCAGCAGTTGCCTTGCAGTTACTTATAGTTTATTGTCATTCTGTCCTCGCTGTAATGGAAACCAGATTCCCATTATACATAGTATGGGGACAGGTCCGCTCTAGTTTTAGGGTATGTTCACACAGCATATTTTCGGCTGTCTTTCAGGCCGAAAAAAGCATTTAGATTACGAATGAAAAATGGCCGCGTTAAAAAACGCCTGCGAAAAAGAAGTGCAGGTCACTTCTTGAGCCGTTTTTGGAGCCAATTTTCATTGACTCTATAAAAAAACATCTCCAAAAACGGCCATAAAAAATGCATCCCTTGAAAATAGCTCCGTATTTTCAGACATTTTTTTTTAGTAAGCGTGTGAACATTCCCTTAGTTTAAACGCTACACAAAAATATTGTGGAGTTTAGCTAATAGATGCTATCAATGAATACAACAGACATCGTTATGAGACTGCTGTATTGATGGGGAGAGCGTCCCCTGCCTCTCTCTGACCCTCCTAGGGTCGTTTTGTATCAGCATGTATACAGTACATGGTAGCCATAGGCATAAGTGGCATGTTTAAACTTATGTGTTGTGTCTCTCAGACTCTACTTTGGTCCAACTTTTTAGCTACAAACATGAATTTTTATGCATTTTTTACACAACGTTACGCTTTAAGGCAAAATTGCATGAAGGTGCCCCTGAATGTAAAGTGCTGGGTGTGTACTTGCAGAAAATATGGGCATAATATTATACTCTAATTCAGATTTTATTTGTGTGAAGATTGTCACAGCAGTGAAAGGGTTAAACCAAACCTGTTTCAGACAGATATATAGCGGGAAAAGATTCAGGATAACCTGTTCTTGATTCATTTAAGTCTCAGCTCATTTGGTGGTTAGGAGTCCAGTGGGCGGTCCTAATCAGTGATTGACTGCTAACTGTGTGCACATTCATATAGGGAGAGCTGTCAATCACTATTTAAGACCGCCCACTGGACTCCTAAACCCCCGGAATGGGTAGGGATTTAATTTCTTGTAAAAATAAGCCATGTCCACTCAGTTTGTGCCATGACAAGTCTATGCCGCAGCTGGTGCTGCAGGATCTTACTTGACGGCGTAATTGCCCGCATCCTTCTAACGTCTGCTCACCTTTGATCCTCAATATAGGCTCTGTTCACATCATGTCAGAACCCTATACAGTGGAATACGTCACAGGTTTCCGTCAGAGGTATACGTCGATATACTGTATACATCCGACGTAAGACCCTGACGTCATGAGAATAGGACCTAAATGAGTGATATATGTCTGTGGGCTGGTGTGGTTTATGTGCCAGGGCCGGTTTTTAGTCCCTATGCCAGTCCTGCATACACGTAAAACTAAAATAAAGTCTTTGTTCTTGGCGCCATAGTGACGTCATGCCTTACACAACGTACACATATTTGGCATCGCTATGCGCGGGAGAATTAGAGGATCTATTTTTGGAGTAAATATTATTCAGCTGCGCTTTCCTATACAAAAGTATACAGTAAAAAAAATATATATATGATGAAAAAAGTGTTTTACAACGGGACCCTATACAGTGGCATACGCTTGTAAGGGTGCGTCCCTGCTTACCTCTCTCCGGAGGACAGTGCAGGGACACGGGCTGTCGGGCGAGTGAAGTGGCTGCAGCTCCGGACGGAGGAGCGTCTTGGGCGTCATGGCAACGGCCGCACTGCCGACAGCCATGACGCCTGCGCCGAACAAAGAGGAGGGCGAACTCTCGCGTGGCGAGACTGGAAAGAGGAGGGGAAGCGCGGCAAGCAAGAGGGGCGGAGCAGTGAGTGGCGCGAAAAAGGGAGAGGAGGAGAGCGGAAGTCAGGGGGAGAAGCAGGAGCAGAACTGAAGGGAACCAGAGTCAGAAGGAGAGAGAGAGCAGGGAAAGTGAGAGAAAGAAAGAAAGGCCGCCGGGAGAGAGAAGAAGCAGGAGCCTGACAGCACGTGGCTCCCCTCTGCAGCCTCGGAATAGGAGGGCAAAGGACAGCACGGGTGTCCTGTGCAAATCCCTTAGACGGACAGAGGATCGGCCGGAGCACAAGGAGTGTGCCAACAGCCACAGGTACCGTGCTCAGACTTTAAGACCCCTGACCCCGAGCTAGAGTCCCGCCATAAAGAACGGGCCCTTGTCCTAGTCTGTGACGTCCCTCTCTAACTACCGCCACCGTACGCACAAAAGACTACTCCCAAAAGGGACAACAGCTCATCCTGAGGTAGGCCCAAAGGCGGGTGGACTTGCTATCTCATTTACCGCGCCAGTGCCTCTGTGCGTCCTTCAGAGTAAAGCACCGCATGTAACCCTTGCATGGAACTATTATGAGTAAAGCACCGCATGTAATACTTGCATGGAACTGTTATGAGTAAAGCACCGCATGTAATACTTGCATGGAACTGTTGTTTATGAATCTTGTTGGGACAGGAGCAGACAGAAGGAACGGTCGGGTTGACGGGACCTTGTTGGACTATTAGCTGGATTTCGTGTAAACCGTAGCGTCAGCCCGCCAGTTCAGTTGCGTCCTAGGGTGTCCACCGTGCGGACTACCGACTGAGGAGAGAGAGGGTTGTCATGAAAGGTAGCGGATAGCTCCGCAAGGACCCGTGACGGTGCTAGTAGGTACGTTAGTCGCTGATTCCCACGACGCGATCCGTGGGCCGAGAGTGTGACTCTTACCCTAGGATAGGCTGTCAGTAGCGGGTAGCTCCCGCCGTGATTGACAGCGGCGTGTCCTTAGCCAAGCCGGCAACGTGGGGTCAGGCACAACCTCTCTTCGGAGGACTTCCAGCGGGATCGAAGTCCTCAACCTCAGGATTCCTGTCTGCTCCATACAGAAGAATTTATTGTTATTTGCTCGCTGCAGTAAAGAAGTTGCCCAAAAGAAGGTGTGTCCTGTTCATTGTGTTCCAACCGCGGTTGTCCCTCCTACACGCTGGAGCCTTCCGTCGAAAGTATACATCATCATACTCCCAACATATACTCCTGTCAGAAAAAAACGCAGCAAAATCCACACCATTTTCTGCAGCAATTCCACTACGTGTGAACAAGCCCTTAGAATGCAGCATTTCAAAAAGTTGAAGGTTTGCTCTGTGCATGAAAGTTGATAACACCCCTGGTCATAAAAGGGTTAATAAAAGTTTGTAGTCATTAGATTTGGGTCCCTGTGTTATTCCCGCATCTCATCAAGAAGTAAAACCTATAACCAAGGAAACAAAATGCTTTTTCCTCGCCACATTATCATGTCGCGTGCTTTTATCACATTCTGCAAAATACCATCTACTACTAGAGGCAAATTCACACAATACAGAACAATAGGGGTGGCTGCTCTTATTGTACAGAGAATCCATTAAAAATGTCTTGTCTTTGTTTGGGTGTTCTTTATATTGGGCATCCTTGTAATATCCGACCAACGCGCTGTCATTCTCTATGCGCAGCCCCCTGCGGCACGTTTTCCATCCCCCCAGGGCAGTAACCACAGCTGTACGCTCAGTCATACATGTATTATTAGATATATTCAAAAAGACACAAAATCAATAAGGTGTTTACCAAGTTTGCTTCCCGACTCTATTATTCATTGATGTCCTTCTTCTCTGAATTTAGGTTTTGAAAGCTTGACCTAAATTTCCACACAATTTACTCTATAATAATACAAAAAAAAAAGGGGTGTGGAGGTAGCATTCGCAGTCGGAACCTGGCGCCTGAGGCGGTCCAAGCCCCCCTGAAGACACCAGTATTATAAATGGCACATGGTAAGTGGGGGTCCTGTTATAGATTTTGCATTGGGGTCCTGAAGCTTCAAGTCACACCCTTGGACACAGTATACTTGAAAAAAAATGGCGCCATATTTATATAGTATCCGGTCGTTTCTTGTTCCATTTTTGTCTTTGTATGAACAGTGGGATCAAGAGACATGCGTCTTATTTATACTTATATGCAACATTTCCGGGTCACACCTAACGCGCACATTGTAGGAGGGTTTTTGGGTGAACTTTTAGCGGCTGCCATTGTAAGATGCAATATTTCATTATTCTGCGTCAAATCATACACTCGGTGCATTTTGCTTTAACCACAAGATCTTCAATGTAGGAACCTTTTTAAGTAGCCCCCTATACGTCACCATTGTGAACACCTGTAGTCAGGGGCGTAACTAGGAAAGACTGGGCCCCATAGCAAACTTTTGACTGGGGCCCCCCTCCCCTGGGTGTCACACAACCCCCCCCCTTGTAGATAGTGCCTTTTTTACAGCCCCCCCTGTAGATAACGCCATCCATACAGCCCCCCCCTCTGTAGATAGCGCCATACATTCCCCTGTAGAGTACGCCATACAGCCCCCCTGTAGATAACGCCATACAGCCCCCCTGTAGATAACGCCATACAGCCCCCCTGCAGAGAACGCCATACAGCCCCCCCTGTAGAGAACGCCATACAGCCCCCCCTGTAGGGAAAGCCATACAGCTCCCCCCCTGTAGGGAACGCCATACAGCCACCCCCCCTGTAGGGAACGCCATACAGCGTCCCCCCTCCCAAAAAAATGCGACCTACAGTGTGTCCTACAAAATACATGTATCCCCACTCCACAGGATCTCCACAGGATACGGGATACATGAGTGATCGCTGGCAGCGATAGGGAGAACGGGGGACTGAAAGTCCCCTGAACTTCTCCATGACAAACCTCTGACTTCCGGCGTCTGCGCAGCTCAATAAAAATGAAAGGAGCGCTGGTCACGCATGCGCACAAGCACGACCGGCGCTCCATTCATTTCTACGGAGCTGCCGACACAGACCCCGGAAGTCCGAGGTTTGTGATGGAGAACTTCAGGGGACTTTCAGTCCCACGTTCTCCCTATCAATGCCAGCGATCACACATGGATCCCCTGTCCTGTGTATATCCTGTGGAGAGGGGACACATGTCCTGTGGAGAGGGGGGGGGGGGGGATACATGTCTTTTGCTCTATTTTGCGCCTTCAGGACCAGACACCGTTTAGCCATTTTTAGCACGTGTTAGTTAAATGGCTATAACTTTTTTATTTGTTGGGCTAACGACGTGATTTTAGACAATGCAGGTTTCATTTTGTATTGTTTTTATACACACCTTTTTTGCTATTTTAGAATTTTTATTCATAAAGTTTGAAAATAATAGTAAAAAAATAAGCTTTTTTACATTTCAGCTATTTTTTCTTTGGTAATAACATAGTTTTACCCTAAAATAGACCTTTTATTTGTGATCGTCATTGTCTACCGTAAATTTTTATATATTACATGTTTATATTAGGGTAATTGGGTCAGCGCTAGCGTTCCAACAATGATTGGCGGGGGGGAACGTTTTTTTTTGGGGGTGGGTATTTTATGTGTATTTATTATTTACATTTTTTTGCACTTTACTTTATTATTTATTTATTACTATGGTCTGTCCCTCAAAGGCCAAAGAAGACCTTTGGGGAACTTTATATATTTTTTTTCTTTCTTTTACACCATGTTTTTCCACTGTAACTGGAGCTGTACAGCAGCCCCAGTTACAGGTGAAATCAGCCCTCTCATAGTGACGATTGTCACTAATAGGGCTGTGCTGGGTCTAGACCCAGCAGCAGTCTGCCACTAACGGCACCCGGCGATCATGTGACCAGTCACATGATCACCGGGAGGAATAGAGACAGCGCCGCTGCTGCTGTCTCTATTCCTGTACACAGCGCGCATTCAGCGCTGTGTACAAGTGATCAGAGAAGACAGAAGCAGCGAAAGCTGCTTCTATTCTCTCCTCAGGGTCCCCGGCAGTCACTGACAGCTGGAGACCCGCCATTCAGCTGCCCGATCGCGCGGGCAGCAAGTTAAAACCCGAGCCGTAGAAAGTCTATGGCTCGGGTTTTAAGGACCCTGACCGCTGGCCGTAAAAATACAGCCAGCGGTCGGGAACCAGTTAATGGCAGAGCGGGGAGATACCTCCCTGCTCTGCTGTAGTGTTCAGTGGCGTCCCGCTGTAGCAGCCATAGCGGCTGCTAGCGGAGCCTCCGGCCATGGTGGGGGCCCGTGCCGGCGGGCGACACGGGCCCCCTCATGCCGCGGGCCCCGTAGCAGCCGCTACTGCTGCTACGGCGGTAGTTACGCCACTGCCTGTAGTCATGACATGGCAGGAAGGATATCGGCTTTTGAGTATTTGTTATTATATATCTATATAGTGCCATCAACTTCCATAGCATTTTACATATCATATTATTGGGGTAAGACACAATAGTTAGGTGTCCTGGCCATACAGGCTTACAGTCTATAAGGAATAGAGAACAGATACAAGAGGTGACGGTAAGGAATAGGCAGCGATAAGACATGTTGGGTGGAGGCAGTGCTGGAATACGGTTTGGGGAACTCTTCAGCCCGGGTGATATACTTGTAAGAAGACATAAGTTTTCAGGGAGCATTTGAAGAGTTGGAGCTTGACGGATGGAATGAGGAAGCGAGTTCCAGGAGAGAGGGGCAGCACGAGAGAAGTCTTGCATGCGAGAGCGTAAGGACGTGACTAGAGTGGTAGAGAGGAGGTTGTGTGTGGTGGTTTGTGTGACTTAGAGAAGAAATGTAGGACGGAGAGGAATTGGATAGGGCTTTGTAGGGCTTTGGAAGGATTTTGAATTGTGTTCTTTGTGTGATGCCAGTAGAGAGTGGTAGAAGGTGGTGGCACTAAAGGAACGGGAGAAGAGTTTGATAAGTCACGCAGCAGAGTTAATGAAAGATTAGAAAGATAATAGTGTGTTTGTCGGTAAGGATGGTGTTATAGTAGTCTAGCGGGAATATTATTAGTGCATGGACTGGCATTTTGGTAGTCTCCTTTGTGAGGAGGGACATGTGAGGGCTGAATCAAATGTTACCCCTAGGCAACGTGCTTGTGTAGAGGGAGATATTGGGGTATTGTTAACAGATAAGGACATTAGGGGAGTTGGAAAAGACTGTGATGGGGGAAAGAAGATAAGCTTTAATTGAGGAGATGGCCAACAGCCAGTCAGGGACATGATATTCATAGTAGGGTGTCTAGGTTGGGTCTTCTGCATATAGACAACATTGAAAACCAATAGAGTTGGTGAGTTGTCCAAAGCCATTTGTTATCCCATGAACAATTTATATAGCTATAATTGCTTGGATTATACTTCAGAGCTACAGTTACAATTCTGCTGGCCGGCATTAGAAACAGTCAACGGGTATGTAGTCAGACACGCCCCAACAGCTTAGCTGAGCTCCAATAAAGCAAGGGGACCGTTCATTTTCCTACATCAGATATATGTACAGTGTCTGGTGTAAAGAGATATTTTGCAGAGATATCTGTGCAGATTGCTGCTCTGAAGTTCGCAGAATAGTGAGTTCAGCTCTGGAGTATAATACAGACTGTAACTCAGAATCAGTACAAGATAAATAATGCGGTGTATTTACAAAGTGACCTATAAAATGGCGTTCAGAGGCCAAGATACACTTTAAATGCAGTCATTTTTGTCTTTGAGTGAGTGTTTCATTTCCTTGCAGCGCCAACACAGGGGAAATTATGCAGGCAGGACAGGTCCTTCAGCGCAAGAGATACTTTTTGCAGTCGCTCTCCACTCTGGCGAAGAGATGAGAACAGAGGACCCCCCTCTATTAATTCAGAAATCCCTAATAGGGTATATGAAAATAGGTTTTTTAAAATAGACAACCCCTTTAAGGACTCTCTGTAAGCGGGTATGGCCATATTGTGAGGGCGAAGCTTATGGGTAAGAAAAAGTGTACAATGGGTCAAGAGTTTACCTGAAAGCAATTCTTCTACCTACTGACTAAAAACATTACAAATCCCTTTTTCCTGTAACAGTCAACCAATTTTGAGCCGAACTAAATAAAATATATATAAAAAAATATAAATAAAATATTTATAAAAAATTGTATTTTATAGTTTTGGTAAAGTATGAATATTTTCCTCTGACAAATTTCCTCAGTTGATTTAATATTCTGTCTATGAGAAATAACAGGAGATATCCGCCCATCCTTCTCGGCAGAAGAAATCACTTCTCTAAGACGTTTCTGTATGCGAATTCTGTGCTATTTGCTTTGTTTTTTTGTTTGTTTTTTTGTTTGTTTTTTAGTTCTTTGTCTTTTTAATGTGGTAAATGTTAGCACAAGATATTTCTGCTGCTGCTGTTATAAATTTGACAAAGTCGTCGTCTTCTTCATTTCGTTTTATAGAAATGCAGAGTGAAAATATCCCCGGCGTCATGTGTTATTATCAGAAGTTCTCCCCGCAGGTTTACAAAGCAACGTTAATTGGTCTTGTGTGGGGGAAACAAAGCTCATTTTATCGCAGAAACGCAGCAAATTTTACCAAGCCACAAAACTTTCTAAAGAGAAGGGACCAGGTGGGATCTGCTGGAGGTTTAGCTAAAATATTAGTATTTTATACACTTGTATTAGCACTGCCAAGAGAGGAACTATGGCTGGCACTGTTATGTTGGCACTGATATGGCAGTCTCTGTTACATGGCGGTTTTATTTTAGCACTGTATGGCACTATTATTTTATATTAATTAGAGATTGTATCGTAGAATAATTTACATAACATACAGCATTATTATTTTGGGAACTGTTGATTGGGGACTGTATGACACTTTTATTTAGACAATATTCCGCATTGTTATTTCAGCAGTGTATGGTAATATTATTTGGCGTATTGTATGGCAATATTACTTGGGGTCTGTTTGGCGCTGTTGTTCATACAGGCCCGAGCCTCCCCGATTGTTTAGGAGTCTTCCTTAACAAACAAAAAAAAAAAGGAAAATTCCCAGAACCGCCGCAAAGCCAGAAATCTGTTCGATTGGAGAGATCAGTCACTTTAGTTTAAATATATTGACTGTCAGTCAAAAGAAACACTGGCACTGATTATGGGGGCACTCATACATGGGGACAGTGTTTATAGGGGCACAGTTTATGAAGAGACTCTCTGCCTGGCACTGATTATGGGGCATTCTCGGAATGTCACTTTTTAATAAGGACACTCTGGAATGGGGACATGGTCAAAATTTGAAGGTGGAACTTATGGGTAAAAAATGTGCACAATGGACCAAAAGTCGCCCTGAAAGTTATTCCTGCTGTTAGTTTGAGCATTATATAACACTATTATGTGGTGGGATGGTCAGGGAGGCTCAGGGCAGAATTTCGGGGCTGGGTCATACCTAGAAATTCAGAATGTGGAAGTATATACAGTATATATATATATATGAAAGTGTGTATATATGTTAAAATATATAAGAGAGAGCTCTCAGCAAATTGAGTGTCCTAAATGGCTGAGTTGGACTTGTCCACTTTGCTGTATAGACTGAGACAGAATAAGCAGAGTCATCTCCTTATCATTAGAGGGTGGGCCATTTAATGACAGCTGTAGTGTACTGCTGGAGGCCTAGTTAAAGAGGCTCTGTCACCAGATTTTGCAACCCCTATCTGCTATTGCAGCAGATAGGCTCTGCAATGTAGATTACAGTAACGTTTTTATTTTTAAAAAACGAGCATTTTTGGCCAAGTTATGACCATTTTTGTAGTTATGCAAATGAGGCTTGCAAAAGTCCAAGTGGGTGTGTTTAAAAGTAAAAGTCCAAGTGGGCGTGTATTATGTGCGTACATCGGGGCGTTTTTAATACTTTTACTAGCTGGGCGCTCTGACGAGAAGTATCATCCACTTCTCTTCAGAACGCCCAGCTTCTGGCAGTGCAGACACAGCCGTGTTCTCGAGAGATCACGCTGTGACGTCACTCACAGGTCCTGCATCGTGTCAGACGAGCGAGGACACATCGGCACCAGAGGCTTCAATTGATTCTGCAGCAGCATCGGCGTTAGCAGGTAAGTCGATGTAGCTACTTACTTGCAAACGCCGATGCTGCTGCAGAATCATCTGTAGCCTCTGGTGCCGATGTGTCCGACACGATGCAGGACCTGTGAGTGACGTCACAGCAGTGATCAGGCAGAAACTGGGCGTTCTGAAGAGAAGTGGATGATACTTCTCATCAGAACGCCCAGCTAGTAAAAGTAGTAAACACGCCCCGATGTACGCACATAATACACGCCCACTTGGACTTTTACTTTTAAACACACCCACTTGGACTTTTGCAAGCCTCATTTGCATAACTACAAAAATGGTCATAACTTGGCCAAAAATGCTCGTTTTTTTAAAATAAAAACGTTACTGTAATCTACATTGCAGCGCCTATCTGCTGCAATAGGAGGTAGGGGCTGCAAAATCTGGTGACAGAGCCTCTTTAAGGAAGGATAGCAACACTATACACACAGATAAGTCTCTGTTTGCAGCTCCCCTGTCACTCTCTGGGGGGGGGGGGGGGCTGTGCTTCATTACTTCCTTGACCTGCCTAAGTAGAGTCGTGTGTTAGTGCACCTTCCCTTATCCCTACCAATCCCTTCACCCCCACCTTTAGGGAAAAGACACGTGACACCGAGGTTGGATGTGAAATGGCCACAGCAGCCGTTTTATTAATTTCACAGTTTAAAACAAATTAAATCCGAAACATTCGGATAACTAATTAGGAATCCACCAGAGAATTCCTCCTAATAATTCACATGACCCAACATGGGTCAGAATCATAAATAACAATTTAACGTTAACATTAGACCGAGCAGGGGCAGTCCTTGAAGCCATTTTAGATATTCCTTTTTTACACACCTCGAGTTAGCCATCTGCAAACCACTAATTACCTCCAGCCGTAAACCAGCTCGGAGGCACCGCTCACCTCTGCAGATGGCTCCAACCACCAGAAGTCCACTTCAAGGGGATAACACCCGATGAAGCCTTCAAGTGCTATACCGACCACTAGAAGTCCACTTCAAAGGGATAACACCCGATGAAGCCTTCGAGTGATATACCTTCCACCAGAAGACCACTTCAAAGGGATAACACCCGATGAAGTCTTCAACCATGTACCTTTTTTGGGGGACGCATACCCCCGATGCGACCCCCCCACCAATTTTGTACTGACTGGCCTCAAGGACTCCCCCCGCCAGCTGCCATGACACCAGGACCTACTCCGAATGAAAAGAAAAAACATGTTAAATAAGCACACAATAAAATTGCCACACTCATAAACAGACTTAATAAAGACCACAAGAGATAACACCAAATGGGCGGGAGGGTGGGAGCTTACTGGGTGAGTGGTTACTTCTCCCGCTGCTTCCGGCTCACTGCCGAAAAACAGCGGGAAGCTCCGTAACGGCCCCCTAACTCCTCCCTGTCCCTCCTCCACCTCTAACTTTCCCTACAAAGTTAACCCTTTCCCTCCTAGGGCTGTCATGGAGGCTTCCCTCCTAAGCCCTGCAGGCTGCGTCCAGCCTCGTCTTGACCTGCCTAAGTAGAGTCGTGTGTTAGTGCACCTTCCCTTATCCCTACCAATCCCTTCACCCCCACCTTTAGGAAAAAGACACGTGACACCGAGGTTGGATGTGAAATGGCCACAGCAGCCGTTTTATTAATTTCACAGTTTAAAACAAATTAAATCCGAAACATTCGGATAACTAATTAGGAATCCACCAGAGAATTCCTCCTAATAATTCACATGACCCAACATGGGTCAGAATCATAAATAACAATTTAACGTTAACATTAGACCGAGCAGGGGCAGTCCTTGAAGCCATTTTAGATATTCCTTTTTTACACACCTCGAGTTAGCCATCTGCAAACCACTAATTACCTCCAGCCGTAAACCAGCTCGGAGGCACCGCTCACCTCTGCAGATGGCTCCAAACACCAGAAGTCCACTTCAAGGGGATAACACCCGATGAAGCCTTCAAGTGCTATACCGACCACTAGAAGTCCACTTCAAAGGGATAACACCAGATGAAGCCTTCGAGTGATATACCTTCCACCAGAAGACCACTTCAAAGGGATAACACCCGATGAAGTCTTCAACCATGTACCTTTTTTGGGGGACGCATACCCCCGATGCGACCCCCCCACCAATTTTGTACTGACTGGCCTCAAGGACTCCCCCCGCCACAGCGAAACAGGCCTTGACCACCTTAAGCCTGTGAGTTCCGCCACACCACCACCGCCCTTTCAATTCCTTCTGCTATTGCCAAGCTCCACAGATCAATCCCAACCTCGGTCAAATGAACCCCATCGCTCCTCCAGTAGTTCCCCACTCCTGACTCCAAGTCCCTGTGCCGAACGCAAATGCCCCCGTTTTTGGCTACAAATCGGGACACCGCGCGATTAACCTTAATGCGAGCCTTATTGACTCTATCCACTGACCTAGCCAGCCGCCAATGTTTTCTTGGGACAATGTCCGACCACACAATTACCAACCTGGGATAAGAAACCCACAAACACAACATATCGTGTTTAATATCCCGCACCAACTCACGAAAAGGGCGGACTCCCAAATCGTTCCCACCCACGTGCAAGACCAAGATCTCCGGGACCCTATCAAGCCGGGCATATGTCTGGAATTCTGCTAACACCCTACTCCACGACATACCTCTAAATCCCAGCCAATGCAAAACCGCATCCTGTCGCGGAATGCGCAACTGGCGACCGTCCGGGCGGACGTCCGCCCTCAAAGCCCCCCAATGCACGTAAGAGTGGCCCAGCAACCACACCAAACACGGAGGCGGATCTGAAACGGAAAAGCAAGTTAAATACCACCACACAAAACATTCTTATAAGTGCAAACAGCAAAACTCATAACAGATGGGGGCGGACATAAGACCTAAATCTGTTGGACTCCCAACGACCGATGCGCCGCACCCCCTCATCATCCAACCCCCAGCGCCCTGCTTCCGTTGCTGCGCCGATCCTGAAGGAATGAGATGAGTACGCGTCCGCCGCGACACCGACCGCCGCCAAACATTTTTTGAATACAGCTCTAAATTGAAATCTAGACAAAAATAACCCGTCCTCGTGACATAGCAATGGCAACTCCGGAGACCCCACCTGTGGCTTAAAACCCTGCCTGCACGCCACCGGGCACATAGCCGAACCCGGGAGAGCGAACAACACTATCAGCTTCCCCTTTCCTAATTGGTCAGTTTTTGACCGACGCAACCATACCTCCAGCCGATCTGTATATATGCTCACGTCTCTCAGTCTCAACCCCCCAGCTTGCTTGGTACTCGGCGAAACCAACTCGCCGATTCTAAATGCCCCAAAGAACGCCAAAGAAAAAGCTAACCGAAACAACCTCATCTCGGCCGAAGAACGACAGACCGATGCTAATGATCCGCCCAAAGAGCTCAACAGAGAAAACGACACAGGCCTTCTACGATCCGCCTCGACCCTACCTCGGCGCAAACCCTTCAAAGCCTGCCCCACTAAGAATTCCTTAGACACATCCCTAAAGCCCCGTAACTTGAAACCAAACGCCACCGCCGACATGAAACGGTTAACCTTTGCCAATGAAAACCCCGCCTCCCAGGCGTCCCCTAACCAGTACAAAAGTGCCACCAACCTGTCTCTATCCGTGTTGACGTCACCCAACTCTCTTACCCACTCCTCCCACTGCCTCCAACAAGCAGAATAAGCACTCCACGTTGAGCGCGCCAACGACCTTTCCACCAATCGTTCTACGGGACCGAGACCAGATCCCAAAGATGTTCCGGGCAGACCACGCCGAGACGTTCCGCTCCCGGTGCCAATTGCCGAAACCGGTCCCACTGCGAGCGAGAAAGAGCATCAGCGATACAATTCCGTACCCCCGGCACGTGCACCGCCACTACCCACGCGTTCAATGACAAGCACACCAACACTAAATGTCGCAACAACTGAATTACCGGAGGAGAGGACGCCGTGATGTTGTTAATGGCCAGCACCACCCCCATGTTGTCGCAGTAAAAACGAACCTTCTTATCCCTGAGCCTGTCCCCCCAGATGGTCGCCGCAACCACGATGGGGAACAGCTCGAGCAGGGCCAGATTCCGCGTGAGTCCACTGGACACCCAGCTAGCCGGCCATTGACCCGCGCACCACGGACCCCCCCCATAAGCTCCAAAACCGCCCGCTCCAGCTGCATCCGTAAAAATATTCAAATCACTCGTATCCTGCGCTTGAGCCATCCATAGCGACCGACCGTTATACTGGCCCAAGAAGTCATCCCATACCTGCAAATCAGCCCGATGCTCCTCCTTGAGCCGTACAAAGTGATGTGCCGCACGCACTCCCGCCGTAGCCGCCGCCAACCGTCTACCAAACACCCTCCCCATTGGCATAATCCGGCAGGCGAAATTCAACTTCCCCAGCAACGACTGAATCTCCCGCAGCGTAATTTTCTTTAACTTGCAAGCCCGACGTACCTCCTGACTCAAAGCCCACAACTTATCCATCGGAAGACGACACTCCATAGCCACCGAATCTATCTCAATTCCCAAAAAACAAATCGTCGTTACCGGGCCCTCAGTCTTTTCTGGCGCCAAAGGGATCCCAAAATCCCTTGCAACCTTCTGCAGTGCATGAAGCAAATTACCGCAAACCGGCAAACCCCCCGGGCCGACGCACAAGAAATCGTCTAAGTAATGTATTAACGAATCGACCCCGGCTACACCCTTCGTCACCCACTCCACGAAGCTACTAAAAGCCTCGAAGTACGCGCAAGAAAGGGAACACCCCATCGGAAGGCACCGATCCACGTAAAAAGCCCCATTCCAAAAACAACCCAACAGCCGTTGGCTTTCTGGATGAACTGGCAACAACCTGAACGCCGCCTCGATGTCGGTTTTTGCGAGCAGCACGCCTGGACCCGCAGCACGAACTAACCCAACCGCTTTATCGAATGAGGTATACACTACGGAGCACAACTCATGATCAATCCCGTCATTTACCGACGAACCCTTGGGAAACGATAAGTGCTGAATCAACCGGAATTTTTGGGGCTCGCGCTTTGGAACAATACCCAATGGGGACACAACTAAATCCTTTATTGGCGGATCAATAAAAGGCCCCGCCATACGGCCTAACGAAACTTCTTTAAACAACTTTTTCGACACGACCTCAGCATGCAAGTAGGCCGATTTAAGGTTCCTCCGCGTAACCGGGACCTCATAAGGAGGCGGAGGAATAATAAAACCAACACTAAACCCTTCGTAAAGCAACTTCGCCGCAGCCCTATCCGGATACTCATTTAGATAGGGGGCCATCCTTTCCACCCTCACCGGTGACAACCCCTTGACCAGCCGAGGAGGACTGGTTCCCTGACCTCTTTTTCCGCATACATTTTGCCGCCCCATGGGATGCACCATTACACTCCGAACACACGTGCTTGAACTTGCACGTGGCCCCGAACTTACACTGGCCATCGTTGAATTGCCAGCAGAATCCCAACTTTGCCCCACCGCCCTGTCCGACCTGACTGGACTGGCCCCCTTGGCCAACGCTCCCGGGAAAGGGCTGCCTAACCGGAGCCGTGACCCTTAACCAGAGAGCAATATCCTTCTGGTCCCATTGAATCGCCGGCCGAACCGCTTTACGCTGACGGAATTGCTCATCGTATCTGAGCCAAGCCTGCCCCCCGTACACCCGATGAGCCTCCCCAATGGCGTCAAAATAACAAAACAACGCCGAACAATTTTCCGGCGCCTTTTCCCCTATTACACTGGCTAAGATGGCGAACGCCTGCGACCAATTTACGAACGTCTGCGGGATAAGCCTATACCGCCGACGCTCCTCCTCGTCCTTCTTGCTCTCATCCCGCTTGCTCCTATCCAAATTGAATTTAGCAAGCGGCAGAAGAGAAAAAATCTCAACGTATTCGTCCTTCCAAATACGCTCACGCACCTCCTGCTTTAAGTGCGCCCCCAACGGACCTTCAAAGCAAACATATACCTCCCCGCGAGCACGATCATCAATACGCACCCGATCGCCGTCTTTTTGGGCCTCGGTCTGTACCGACACCGCGACCGCCTCCGTAGCCGCCATTACGGGGCGCGCCTGTAACAATCCCACTTCCCTGGGGCCCTCCCAAACTACCGCCGGGGACACCTCCGTAACTACTGGCGCCGCCGCCCTATCGAGACGCCCGACCAGCTCCCGCAAGCAACCCACCAAGTCCGCTAGACCCGCGCCGTCGCGCCCGCCCACGCCACTACCGGCCACCGATCCGACGCTAGCAGCCCCCCTGCCGACACCCGACATAAAAATCGCTGGATACGACAAAGATGGAGTTATGCACTCACCGGGCTGCACAGGCGCTGTGTTCCCGTCAGCCGGACCATCCTGCCCTCGCCGATACACGTCCAGTTCACCGTCTTCCAGCTCCTCTCTCGCCGACGACTGGCCATCCCACCGACATCTCCGAACCGGGGATGATGACGCGCTGGCAGATGGGCCGGCAACCTGCCGCCCGACCGCTGGGATCCAAACTTCCGACCGGACCTGTTGCCTCGACGTCGCTGCAGGTCTAGGCGTCCGTCTCGACGATCCTGATGAAGCCTGCCCCCTGGCCGGAGCATCACCAGGCGGGGCGGCCGTAGCTAGTCTTCCCGATCTTGCATCTGATGGGGGGGGGGTGACAGGGAGCCCGGCCTGCGACTCCCTGAGAACTGCCGGACCCCGTCGCGGCCTGGGATTCCTGCCAGGACGCAGGGCCTGGGAAGGGGCGGTCCCCCCAGCTGCCTGGCCTGCAGCGTCCATATTAGGGCTCCCCCTGCGACGCCGTGTCCGCGGGACCACCTCAGGGCTGAGGCGTTCTGGAGGTCGGGACCGCCGGGAGCGACGGGCAGACCCGGCCTGAGTCACCGTCACCCCCGGCGACGCTCTCTGCCTCCTCTGAGCAGGAGCGGGTGTTGTAAACTCCCCCCCCGCCGCCATATTACTGCCAGGAAGGGGGCCGGGGGAGGGGAGCCTGTCCCCCACTTCAACAGACCTCATATGCCGTGCCTGACGTGGCGAATCGGCGTCGGGGATCATTGTAAGTGCAGCCACGGTCTCCTCCAACCAACCGGGACCGTGGTGCACAGCAGCGGCACGCAGCCGCGCAAGCATATCAGCCTCAGACATGACGGAACAGAGCGGGGCAACGGGAGCTTACTGGGTGAGTGGTTACTTCTCCCGCTGCTTCCGGCTCACTGCCGAAAAACAGCGGGAAGCTCCGTAACGGCCCCCTAACTCCTCCCTGTCCCTCCTCCACCTCTAACTTTCCCTACAAAGTTAACCCTTTCCCTCCTAGAGCTGTCATGGAGGCTTCCCTCCTAAGCCCTGCAGGCTGCGTCCAGCCTCGTCTAGAGACTGTAATCATTCATGATATTTCTCTGTCAAATGACTCCAATTCATTGCAGCTGCCATAGAGCAAACACACCTTTCTGCACTGTCTTTACAGAAAATACAGAACGGAAGTATATCTCTACACTATGGCCGCCCCAAGAAAGTTTTTATTTAAAAAAAATGAATAGCTACAACATTTAAAAAAAAGAACAAACACATTATTTCTTGTCTACAGACCTACATTTTATTCATAAGGCTAAAATGACATACATGAGATATTCCCTTGTTTTCTGGTGTTTTATGTTACTAAAACTTATTTGTTTAATGCTTTTGTCACTTTCTAATATACCTTGTGCATAGATTTCTCATAATTTTCAAGATCTCTGCTTGCAGTCAGTGAATATAAACATTCTTGTTTACAGAGATTGAAATTCTGTCCTGATAGGTCCACACTGGGTATTTGTTGTAGATGTTTGGGTTTAGAATCTGCATCGACAATCTGCAACAATTACAGTACAGTGCGAGTTGATGGGGTATTACAAAACCCCATTCCCGTGAAGTTTTAAAAAAAATCAACAGTGGATTGTAGGCAGAAAATGCTAAACTTTGCCCCAGATGAAGGAAAGCCGGACACTACTATCCTTCATTGTAGCCACTGTAGTAATATATTAATGGGGAATTCCTCCTTATTCACTGTATAATGATCTGTTCTGCATTTTTATAATATATTATAGGTATCAATTCACTGTTTTCAAGATGTCTACAATTATTTATTGAATAAAAACCTTCATTGTTTTCTTCCAAAGGATAAGAATTTGTCCTGGCGATCTTATGAATGCACAGCAGGGGTGGGACGAGGGATAGGCAGAGCAGGCGTCTGCCTAGGGCTACATTGAGGAAGGGGCCACAATTTATGTTTGGCTTAAAAAAAACAACAAACAAACAAACAAAAGTTACTTTAGGCGAAGGATGGAGCCAGGAGGTGAGCTGTAGGGGCAATGGTCCCTACTATAGACAGGGTGACTAGACGGCCCTGTATATAGAATTGGGCATGTGCGGTGGGGATAGGGTTAGAGAAATGTAATATACATGAAAATACGATTGATTAGTTGGAAGTAGGGAGACAGGGGCAAATAATGATGTGTCATCCAACAGCTATCATGCTGAACCTTCAGGATCAAGGGTGGAAGGCAAATTTTGAAACCCCAAAAGTGCTTGTCCTGCCCCTGTACACAGGTGCCCGACTTGTTGCAGTTTTCAGAGCTGTGTCTTGTAACGAGCCAAGCCCCTGTGTGTCCATCACATGACCAGAAGAGATTTGTATCCACTACAAGTAAACAATGACGGTTTCCATTCAAAGACAGCAAGCAGAGATCTTGGAACACCTAAAGAATTTATACATACACTATATTAGAAGATTGCATAACTTTTCATTACACAACGGATAAGCTGTATTTGCTGAGACCAGAATACCCCTTTAATGGAGGTCCAACACTGGTAAACCTGTCACCACAATCCTATCTCTAATATGTCCGGCCCTACTAATGTCTTATAAATGTCTCTGATCAGCAGCAGCTTGACATTGAAAGGAATATGTTCTGAAACTGTAGGGTAACTGGTTAAAGAACTGCAATAAGAGAACATCTGATTTCCCGAAACACAAATATATGTGAAGAACAAAACAATTAGAAATAATGATTGTAAAAGAACAGAAAAGTCATAAATTTTACAGGTATTTGCGGATTAAATTTGCGCTACTTTGTTTGTCTTAATTACAATCCTCTGTCTGCGCGCACGTAATTTATATCGCACATCAGCTCCAGTAAATGACTCCATATGAATTTTATGTTGTTAGGATTTAATAAAAGACTGCAAATAAAAGCTATAAAATAATATCTAAAAATGGGCATTTGCATAAAAAACTAAAAATTACATTTGTTACGACGCCCAGACGAGAATCAACAATATTCTGAAGTCAATTAAATAAATTGCCGGGAGAATGAGCGGGTAGTGTTCCGTTGTTCCGACATAAGTTTACCATTTTTATTAATTTGAATACAGAAGGGATGACCGTGGTGAGAAATAATAAATCCCAGGACATTCCCAATAATCTAAAAAATGCAACAGTTGTACCATATAATGCAATTCATATATACAATATATATATATAAATTATTATTTTTATTTAAGAAAAAACTATTTAAAAGTTGCTTAAAATCAGCGAAAACATTGCATTATTATTATTATTGGCAGTATCTACAGGGGGTGTGTAGCACTATCTACAGGGGGATGTGTGGCACTATCTACAGGGGGATGTGTGGCACTATCTACAGGGGGGTGTGTGGCACTATCTACAGGGAGGTGTAGCACTATCTACAGGGGGTGTGTGGCACTATCTACAGGGGGATGTGTGGCACTATCTACAGGGGGTGTGTGGCACTATCTACAGGGGGATGTGTGGCACTATCTACAGGGGGGTGTAGCACTATCTACAGGGGGTGTGTAGCACTATCTACAGGGGGATGTGTGGCACTATCTACAGGGGGATGTGTGGCACTATCTACAGGGGGGTGTGTGGCACTATCTACAGGGAGGTGTAGCACTATCTACAGGGGGTGTGTGGCACTATCTACAGGGGGATGTGTGGCACTATCTACAGGGGGTGTGTGGCACTATCTACAGGGGGATGTGTGGCACTATCTACAGGGGGGTGTAGCACTATCTACAGGGGGTGTGTAGCACTATCTACAGGGGGATGTGTGGCACTATCTACAGGGGGATGTGTGGCACTATCTACAGGGGGGTGTGTGGCACTATCTACAGGGGGGTGTGTGGCACTATCTACAGGGAGGTGTAGCACTATCTACAGGGGGGTGTAGCACTATCTACAGGGGGGTGTAGCACTATCTATAGGGGGGTGTGGCAGTATCTACAAGAGGAGGCTGATCATTATGTCACCATATAGTCTCATTAGCCTCAGTTATACAATCTGTTTTATTCAGGCACTGACTAAACCTGTTTAACTTATTTTCTTTTAATCTATTGTTATGGTAACTCCCTTATAGAACTATATCGCTTGTAAAATGTACAAATAGTTTTATGCTCGAGTTACATCAAATAAAATAACCCAAAAAAATACACCTCATTGATTGGTAGAGAAAGCAAACATGGCGAGGGGGTAGGAGATGTTGGGAAAGAAGTTGGGGGGGGGGGGCGCCAAGCTAAATCTTTCCCCCGGGTGCAGGAGAACCTAGCCATGTACACCTCTGTGTAAAGCATTTATAGAGTGGAAATACTGTAAAAACCACTGGAAATCCGCAGGTGCATACAAAGTTTTCTACAGTCAGTGTATCCCACTAAATCCGCAGGTAAAACCACTGCGGAAAATCTGCATTGATTTCCGCAGCTACATTGGGAAATCAAAAATTTGCTGTGGAATTCTGTGACTGATTTACCTGCATTTTTTTTAGTTCCCTGTCTGTTGGATCATATCCTTAGGTTCGGTTCCCACAGTGCAGATTTGCAGCAGATTTTGCATTAGTTTTTTTTTTTTAGCAAAAACCAGGAACAGAACTTAAACAGAAGAAATATATAAGGAAAGGCCTTATAGGTTTGCTCCCCTGGATCCAATTCTGGTTTAGGCTAAAAAAAAATGCTTGCAAAATCTGCAGCACATCTGCACTGTGGGAACCCAACCTAAGGGTATTTTCACATGTCGAGGTCGAGGCCTTTTGCAACATCGCAGCTAAACTTCTTCTTCCCAAAAATCACTGTGTAATTGTGACGTGTCAATACATCCTTATAGAAGCCTCAGTTTGATTTGCTCTTTGTAAGTGAAATGTGTCGTATCACCATAACGTAATACGCACTTTTAGGCCCTGTTCACACTGAGTTTTCTGCCTGAAAAAATCAGCTCCGGTTTTTTTAAAGTAATTTTGCACCACGGGCGTTTTTTGCCACTTTTTTTAGGCTATATTTTTACCTCTTTCTTCAACAGGCAACGGAAAATACAGCGACCGGTTTTATGCCATAAAATGCATCAAAAAATGCATACAAAAACGCCATTTATGGCGTTTTTTTCCGTCTCCCATTGCCATGGTTGTTATGGGAAAAAACAACAGAAATTCAATATCAGAGCGTATCGGTAAGGATAGAACGATGAGCCTGGAATTTAACCTTGCTCAACAGGTCAGAGGTCTGGAACGGAGGTCTGTCAGAATCAGGTATGTGGTACCGGGGAACTAATGTGAGGATAGTCGAACAAACCAAGGGTCAGGTAACAAGGTCAGACAGAACCATTATGCGGCACCATGGAACAGATGTACGGGTAGTCGAGACAAGCAAGGGGTTGGTAATAGAGGCCAAGCAGGGGCGTAGCAATGGGGGGGGGGTGTAGATATAGTAGTCTCCCTCGGGCCCTGGTTTATTAGGGGCACAAAATCCCCTTTTGCCGGATAAGACACAAGTATTTAAAACGGTACATGATAGGCGGGGGCCCTGTTATAGATTTTGCATTGGGGCCCCGCAGCTTCAAGGTACAGCTTTGTCAAGTAGGATCAGGATTCCCAACAGATAAAGTTCAGGATCAGTAACGAACACAAGCCAAAATAGTGTACAAAGAGTCATAAATGGCGCAGAGGCCAGCATAGGGCCAGTTTAAATAGGCCGCCTATTGATTTTGATCATTTGGCTGACACTAGATACATTGTTGCAAAATGTTTTTTTATATATATATTATACTTTTCTTTAATTATCAGCTTATTTTATTGTACTGTTAATGTTTTCTTTGCGTCAACGAAAAATTGTGAGGAATAAAATGTTGGAATAAGTCAAATTACAATGATTAGCGTTTTAAACATCGCCCTCACCTATAATGCCCGGGCGGTCCTGCTCTATTTATTATGCAAAATGGTAATTACCGAACGCAGTTTCTCTAAATTGTCCTGAGACACTCGTGAAATAAAACGGGTAAGTGGAAATTACAGGTCAGATTTATAACAAATGACCCTTTGTATCATATGACCTAGAAAAATACACCTATTATTGCTGTCTACAATGGTCCTTCGGGTTCATTATGACATTTGTACAGATGTACTGTATCCTGGACAGGCAGATAATTATACATTGACCCTTTGAACGGATGGACAAAAGAAATGATAGAAGGGAAGTTCATATAATTACTTCTTTTCACTTAGTACAAAAGCTGAAATAATCTGTCATTAGTTAAATTCGTAAATTCTCGATAAAGTGCACCTCTGTATTTTACATAAAATTTTAGGAAATTGCATTGACAAAAATGTTGCAATATAATATTCTGATAAGAAGGGACTTAGGGCTCATGCACATGGCAGTACCGTGTATACGATCTCTGTACGGCACACAGTGTCCTATTGTTTTATTACAGACCCATTGGCACCGTATTCTCCCCTAGAAGCAATGTTTCTAAGGGACGAATAGCTTTTACATCGGGGCAACTCCCTGACGCCGAGAATCCCTAGACACCAAACCAAAATCAAATATTAGTATTTAATATGTAAAAGCGCTATTACTTCCAGGGCGCTATACATAGGAAAAAAGGCTTTCAGTATATAACATGAGACAATAAAAACAACTAGTACAATAAACATGAGCTTATTTAAAGACAGACTGCCACTGAGGAACAGAGAGCTCTGCCCGCGAGGACTTACAATCTACAAGTGAAGGAGGGAGTTTTCCAGGTACGGGGCGGTTTTTCATACTGATGACTAATCCACAGGATAGGTCGTTAGAATATAATCGGTGGGGGCCGACACCAAGACCCCGCACCGATAAGCTGTTCCAGCTGCCTCCGGGCACCGAATGTCCGTGCCGGAAGCAGATGGCTCCAGTCAAAGAATAGCGGCCGTGTTGCAGTGCTCCAACTCTGCTCCTATTCAAGTAAATAGGAGCAAAGCTGCAGTAACCCAGTACGGCTGCTGTACAGTGAACAGAGTATTTTGTTTCTGGCACCGACCCTGCAAAACTTACGGTGCCCTGAACCAATCATATACTGATAACCGATTCTGTGAATTGGTCATCAGTATGAAAAACCACCCCATGCCCCGACAACCCCTTTAAGGCTATGTTCACACGGGGTATTTTGCCGAGTTTTTTGACGCGGAAACCGCGTCGCAAAACTCGGCAAAAACGGCCCGAGAAAGCCTCCCATTGATTTCAATGGGAGGCGTCGGCGTCTTTTTCCCGCGAGCAGTAAAACTGCCTCGCGGGCAAAAGAAGCGACATGCCCTATCTTCGGGCGCTTCCGCCTCTGACCTCCCATTGACTTCAATGGGAGGCAGAGAAAGCGTATTTCGCGCTGTTTTATGCCCGCGGCGCTCAATGGCCGCGGGCGAAAAACGGCGCGAAAATCTGCCTCAAAGTTTCAAACGGAATTTTGAGGCAGATATTCCTCCCCCAAAATACTCCATGTGAACATAGCCTTAAGAGGGCAGCAACTAGTTATCTGGTAGTGTAGTGGCAGCAGGGTTATTGTAGGGTTAAGCTTTTCTGAAGATAGGGGATTTCAGGTTGCTTTTGTGGGTTTTGATGGTGGGAGAGGGAGTAATGTGTTGGATTTGTGAGTTCCAGAGTATGAGGGATGCATGGGAGAAATCTTGGAGACAATGATGTGAAGAGCAGACAACAGCAGAAGCAAAGAAGTATGCCTTGTGAGAACCGGAGATGACGTGTGGGTAGGTATCGGGAGATTAGGACAGAGAAGAGTGGGGGAGGAGACAGGTTGCGCGAGCAGTCTTGTACATCATTGCTAATATTTTGAACTGAATTTTCTGGGCAATAGGTAGCAAGCAAAGGGACCAGTAAAGAGACAGATGGGGAACAAGGGAGAGGTAGATTAACCAAGCAGCAGAGTTGAGGTTGAATTAGAGAGAAGCAAGAGTGTTAGATAGGAGGCCAATATTTTATTCTAGGGGAGAGATGATGAGGGCATGTACTAGCATTTTTGTTGAATTAAAGTTGACGAAAGAACAGATTCGAGAAATATTTTTGAGGTGGAGGCGGCAGTAGGTAGTAAGTGCTTGGATGTGCGGTTTAAAGACAGGGAAAGAAAGGTTATCCCGAAGCAGCGGACTTGGGAGACTCGGGAAAGTGTGGAGACATTAATTGTGATTAATGGTTCTGGAAAAGGGGTGGAGTGAGATGCGGGAAAGATGATGAACTCAGCTTTCTACATGTTGAGTTTTGGAAAGCGAGAGAAGATTGGATTAGATAGCCGTTAGACATTCTGGAATAGCAGAGACATGACATCTGGCCCAGAGAGAGAGCAAGATAAGGAGGTGGTGTGTGAGTGGGAGACACTAAGTGTTCGGTTGGTAAAGTACAAGGAGATCCATAAGAGTCAAATCTCTGATGCCAAGGAATGAGAAGATTTGAAACAGGAGGGAGTGGTAGAATATGTCAAAGGCAAAGAACAGGTCAAGAAGGAGGAGTAATGTCATGGTGTTTTGGCACATAACAGATTATTAATGACTATGGTTTGGGCCGTTTCAGTTGAATGGTGGGTTCGAAAGCCAGATTGTAGGTTGACGAGACGGGTTAGGGCTGGGATAAACACAGAAGTAAGGTAGGGGATGAGGTTGGATTGGGTCAAGTGCAGAGGGTCTGATTTGCATAGAGTAGCGTGGAAAGCTTTTCATCAGAAAAGGTGGAGAAGCAGGTTATGGGGGAAAGAGCAGTTGTGGAGACGGGTTGCAGGGATTGTAGGTTTAATCTTACTCTAATGTTGTCAATATTCTGTTTAAAGGTCTTTGTAAGTTGTGAAGTCTTCTTTGGAGCGGATTTTCGTCCAACGTCACACTGCAACCCTGGAAGCTTACCACGTTGAGTTATGTCGTGTGTGAGAGGGGCAACTGAGTTGAGAGCTAAAGTAATTGTGGTGTAATAGTAAATAGTCACGGCTTCTGTCTTATGAAGTGAAGATTTGGTAGAAAGTGGCAGAAGAGAGTCAGAGAGTGTGTGTATATCAAGACGTTAAGGGTTTCTACCAGGGTGGGCTAGTTTCTGGACTGGGGGGGCAGTTGAAGAGTAAACTGAAGAGAATCTAAGTAAATTGTGGTCAGATAGGGGGAGAAGCGAGTTTGATAGGTTAGATAGGGAGCAGAATATAAAGTCTAGTGTGCAGCCTTCTTTGTGGCTGTGTAGCACCAGTATTAGAGGCCAAAGGAGGGGGCAAGTGAGAGCAGTTTGGAGGCAGATGACTGGCAAGTGATAATGGGGATTTTAAAGTCACCCTTGATGATGGTGGGAATGTCAGTTGATAGGATGTGTAGGAGCAAGATAATGAAGTGGTTTATAAAGGTGGTGGCACGTGCAGTTGGTAGATAATAGCCGGTTGCAGGAAGAGTAAATGCAGACAGGTTGTAACATGACGCAGAGACGTGGTCAGGAAACAATCCAAGTTCGGTACACAGATAAGTAGCAACATGCGGCAGTATGAGGCAGAGACGTGGGTCTGGAAATATCCCAAGTTTGGTACACAGATAAGTGGCAACAGGTTGTAGAGAGGCAGAAAAGGAACAAGACTTCAGGCAGAAAGCTCAATAGTCTGGCAAGGTGGAAGTGACAGAGCCAGTCTTATAAAGTAAGCCGATATAGTTAGAGTAATTAGGATATCATCGCAAGGAATCCAGAGATCAAATCAAGAGAACCTAGACATTCAGCAGTGGAGCTGTCCAACAGCACCAGTTAGGTCCATGAGAAAAGCTACTGCCTGGAACACAGGAGTGTTTGGATTTGAATCCTGACAAGAATTTCGACTTCTCCACCATCTTGTTCCCAGGGCACGAAGTACGAGTAAATTTAAGGCTGCTATAAGAGAGTGCAGCAGGGAGGCTGCATCGGAGGGTGTCAACCATGTTTCAGTTAGAATCACGAAGGATAGGTTATTAGAAGGTTGTGGATGTAGGAAAGTTTGGTGGAGACAGAACATGCATTTTATAATGCTCCGGGGAGAGAGGGACTGGGGAAGAAGGGATCAAGTCAGATGAGTGGGTAAAAGGGAAGGGAGAGATAAATAGTATCGAGTCTGGACACTGTCCTCTATCTAGTGCTCTCATTTTGATGTCTACAAGATTAATCAGGGGCCTGTCCTTCCTTAATCAATAGATACTAGTAGGTCATTCTTCACCTTGAATCTCTATGAGGTTGTCTGCTGAGATAGAGTTCTTAAAGAGGCTCTGTCACCACATTATAAGTGGCCTATATTGGACATGATGTGATCGGTGCTGTAATGTAGATCACAGCAGTGTTTTTTATTTAGAAAAATGATAATTTTTGACGGAGTTATGACCTATTTTAGCTTTATGCTAATGAGTTTCTCAATGGACAACTGGGCGTGTTTTACTATATGGCCAAGTGGGCGTTGTGGAGAGAAGTGTATATTTTTTTAAATTAAAATAAGCCCAAAATTCTGTGCTGGAGTTCAGTATTTCTGGTACGGAGCTGCAAATCCCCTGCATACACGTAAATAGCTTAGGAGTTAACTCTGTACTGCTAACATTGAACTCAATAATAAAATAATTAGCAAAAAGCTTCTGAGCTCCCCTTAGCCTATGTTGGGGATTTGTAGCTCTGTACTAGGAATATATAATTAAAATATGTTAATAAATTAATTACCACATAATTTTTTATCTAAAAATTACTTGGTTTTAAAAGGTGGAGATTTATGTTAAACATAGTGGGATAGCGTGATTACTTGGCACCATTGTACCACTTTCTTATACGGCTGGATGAACATTAGTCCCAAGGTGTTGTTGGTTGTGATTACTACCTCTGCAAGCACTGTAGCTCTGACAAGTCATTGATACATTGATAGTAGTTATATTTCTGTACATAAGGGGACAGTATTATAGTAGTTATATTCTTGCACATAGGGGGCAGTATAATAGTAGTTATATTCTTGTATATAGGGAGCAATATTATAGTAGTTATATTCTTGTATATAGGGGGCAGTATTATAGTAGTTATATTCTTGTGTATAGGGGCAGTATTATAGTAGTTATATTCTTGAACACAGGGGCAGTATTATAGTAGTTATATTCTCGTATATAGGGGTCAGTATTATAGTAGTTATATTCTTGTACATAGGGGTAGTATTATAGTAGTTATATTCTTGTACATAGGGAGCAGTATTATAGTAGTTATATTCTTGTATAAAGGAGCAGCATTATAGTAGTTATATTCTTGTATATAGGGGGCAGTATTATAGTAGTTATATTCCTGTATATAAGGGCAGTATTATAGTAGTTATATTCTTGTATATAGGGGGCAGTATTATAGTAGTTATATTCTTGTATATAGGGGGCAGTATTATAGTAGTTATATTCTTGTGTATAGGGGCAGTATTATAGTAGTTATATTCTTGAACACAGGGGCAGTATTATAGTAGTTATATTCTCGTATATAGGGGTCAGTATTATAGTAGTTATATTCTTGTACATAGGGGTAGTATTATAGTAGTTATATTCTTGTACATAGGGAGCAGTATTATAGTAGTTATATTCTTGTATAAAGGAGCAGTATTATAGTAGTTATATTCTTGTATATAGGGGGCAGTATTATAGTAGTTATATTCCTGTATATAAGGGCAGTATTATAGTAGTTATATTCTTGTATATAGGGGGCAGTATTATAGTAGTTATATTCTTATATATAGGGGCAGCATTATAGTAGTTATATTCTTGTATATAGGAGCAGTATTATAGTAGTTATATTCTTGCATATAGGGGGCAGTATTATAGTAGTTATATTTTTGTATATAGGAGCAGTATTATAGTAGTTATATTCTTGTATATAGGAGCAGTATTATAGTAGTTATATTCTTATATATAGGGGCAGTGTTATAGTAGTTATATTCTTTTATATAGGGGCAGTATTATAGTAGTTATATTCTCGTATATAGGGGTAGTATTATAGTAGTTATATTCTTGTATATAGGAGCAGTATTATAGTAGTTATATTCTTGCATATAGGGGCAGTATTATAGTAGTTATATGTTTGTATATAGGATCAGTATTATAGTAGTTATATTCTTGTATATAGGGGTAGTATTATAGTCGTTATATTCTTGTATATAGGAGCAGTATTATAGTAGTTATATTCTTGTATATAGGAGCAGTATTATAGTAGTTATATTCTTGTATATAGGAGCAGTATTATAGTAGTTATATTCTTGTATATAGGGGCAGTATTATAGTAGTTATATTCTTATATATAGGGGCAGTATTATAGTAGCTATATTCTTGTATATAGGGGCAGTATTATAGTAGTTATATTCTTGTATATAGGAGGCAGTATTATAGTAGTTATATTCTTGTATATAGGAGCAGTATTATAGTAGTTATATTCTTGTATATAGGAGGCAGTATTATAGTAGTTATATTCTTGTATATAGGAGCAGTATTATAGGAGTTATATTCTTGTATATAGGGAACAGTATTATAGTAGTTATATTCTTGTATATAGGGGCAGTATTATAGTAGTTTTATTTTTGTATATAGGGGGCAGTATTATAGAAGTTATATTCCTGTATATAGGATTAGTATTATAGTAGCTATATTCTTGTATATAGGGGCAGTATTATAATAGTTATATTCTTGTATATAGGAGCAGTATTATAGTAGTTATATTCTTGTATATAGGAGCAGTATTATAGGAGTTAGATTCTTGTATATAGGGAGCAGTATTATAGTAGTTATATTCTTGTATATAGGGGCAGTATTATAGTAGTTATATTTTTGTATATAGGGGGCAGTATTATAGAAGTTATATTCCTGTATATAGGATTAGTATTATAGTAGCTATATTCTTGTATATAGGGGCAGTATTATAATAGTTATATTCTTGTATATAGGAGGCAGTATTATAGTAGTTATATTCTTGTATATAGGAGCAATATTATAGCAGTTATATTCTTGTATATAGGGAGCAGTATTATAGTAGTTATATTCTTGTATATAGGGGCAGTATTATAGTAGTTATATTTTTGTATATAGGGGGCAGTATTATAGAAGTTATATTCCTGTATATAGGATAAGTATTATAGTAGCTATATTCTTGTATATAGGGGCAGTATTATAGTAGTTATATTCTTGTATATAGGGGCAGTATTATAGTAGTTATATTCTTGTATATAGGGAGCAGTATTATAGTAGTTCTATTCTTGTCCATAGGAGAGGATAGACGTGTGCTTGTGAGGTCCCTGTTAGGACTATGCATGGCTTCTGACCCAGGTGGAGGGGAGGGGTCCTGGGCTGATGATCCTGGGAAAGCACAGAGTCTGGAGTTTGGCCTGCAGCATGGAGATGGTGGAGGTAATGATCTGGAAATTGTGGCTGATGAGTCAACTGAATCTCATGATGTTGGTGAATTGTGCACAAAAATGACAAAGAAAAATATCTTTAAGATGGAAATGCAAGTTCGCAAATTGAGACCTGAAATTAACCAAGAGACTGATCCAAAGGCAAAGCTGATGAAATGTGAGTGTCTGGATGTTTGCACACGTGAGCTGGTGATATTGAAGGAGAGATTGCAGAAAGAATCATGCACAGTACCCAAAATAAAGAACTGGGCAATTGAGAACAAAAGGGAGACCAGAGCCCAAACTGTGAAGAGAAAAAATATAATTGCAAAAAAAGACACTGACTATAAGGCCTCATTTACACGAACGTATTATACGCGCGTGCGACGCGCGTGCTTTGCACGCATGTCGTACGCACCTATATTAGTCAATGGGGCAGTTTAGACGATGCGTGAATTGCGCTCAGCGCGTGTGCGCAGAAAAAAACTCACGACATGTTCTATAATCGTGCGTTTTTCACGCACTCACGCACCCATTGAAGTCAATGGGTGCGTGAAAACCACGCATGCCGCACGGAAGCACTTCCGTGCGAACTGCGTGATTCGCGCAAGAGCTGTCAAACTCCTGAATGTAAACAGAAAAGCACCACGTGCTTTTCTGTTTACAAACATCCAAACGGAGTGTCAAATTCGAGATGAGCGCACCGAACTTCACCGGGTTCGGCCAAACTCGTTTTGACCGAAACCGGTAAAAAATGTTCGGGTACGCGACGTCAGGAGACAGTCACTGTCCACGGTGCTGAAAGCGTTAAACTGGTTCAGCACCATGGACAGTGACTTCCGCTCCGAAAATCCATGAACCTGTAAAAAAAAAAAGACGTTCTGACTTACCGATAACTCCGGTCCGACCTCCCGGGATGACAGTTCAGTCAAAGTGACAGCTGCAGCCAATCACAGGCCAAGCACAGGCTGCAGCCAATCACAGGCTGCAGCGGTCTCATGGACTGCGGCGTCATCCTGGGAGGTGGGGCCGGATGACAAGAGAGGGACGCGTCACCAAGGCAACGGCCGGGAGCCCGGACTGGGGGAAGCAGGAAGTTCTTGGTAAGTATGAAAGTCTTTTTTTATTCACAGGTTGGTGTATATTGTGTTCGGCATTCACTGTCGAGGGTGCTGAAAGAGTTACTGCCGATCAGTTAGCTCTTTCAGCACCTTGGACAGTGACGGGCGTCGACTAGCCTCATCTCTATGATGGCGGCTGCGCGAAAATCACGCAGCCGCGCATCATACACGGATGACACACGGAGCTGCCAAGTGCCTTTTGCGCGCGCAAAACGCAGCGTTTTTTGCGCGCGCAAAACGCACACGCTCGTGTAAATGAGGCCTAAGACTGTGTATAATATTGTGGCGCAGGGAAACCCTGGAAGATATGAGTGTGCAGTGGCTGGAGGATCACATCTCTCATCATGTGTGGGGTCTGTGCAATCAGCCAACAAAAATGCTGCTAAAGCTGCAGAGAAATGTGTGGCAGCTGACGAGGGGTTAACTGCAGTAGACTCTATGTGCAGTACAGATGAAGTGAATGCGAGTGGCACTCCTGGGAGTGAGCAAGAAAGTGCCTCATGTCCGGATATTATAAGTGAGACCTCACTCAGCGCGGTGATTGACAGTCTGATATCTGATGAACCAGCGGCACAGGCTGAGGCGGACATTGCAGACCCTGTTCTGGAGGTTCAGCCGTCCGCAGTGTCAGTGAATGGAGTGCAGGTTACACAGCGATCAGGAGCAGACACAGGAGGATCTGCAGAACAATCAGCTGAGGAGAGGTCCAGTCCTGACCCACCTGCTGACAGACCTCAGTACAGGAGACTGTTCTCCAGCGTCACAAGACCGACTAACCCCCCACCTCAGAGGAGGAACACGGTCAGAATCAGGTACTCCGGACCAGAGGAAAACCTCCCCTCCAGACTCTACATTGGGAAAGTTTTGTTGAAGGAGTTTATGAAGTTTAAAGCTTCTGAGGTGTTTGCTCTGATCCACGTTCCCTCCAGCAGGAATTATGACATCAGTTTCAAGCTGCAATATAGTCTAGACTTGTTCTGGAGTATTTATAACGATACAAAGGAGCACGCGATGTGGGAGCATCTACATGTCATCCAGCTGACTAAACCCCAGGTAGTCACTGCCACCGTCCTGTTCCAGTCTGAGGTGGTGCCTCTGGCAGATTTGCAGCACTGGTTGAGCAGATATTGTGAGGTGAAGAGACTGCCAACAAAGATCTATGATGAGGAGGAGATCTGGAATGGAGGATATTCTGTCAAGATCCAGCTGGTTCAGGAGAATGGAGTGACCAGACATCTGCCGCACTCCTTCTACCTGGGCTCGGAGAGAGGCGTATGTTACTACCCTGGTCAACCGCGACTGTGCCATAGATGTGGGGGCAGACACCTGGCATTCAACTGTTCCCGTATTAAGTGCTCACTATGTGGTCAGTTTGGGCATGTGAAGGACGATTGTACAGGACCTGTCATCTGTAACCTGTGCTTAGGACCTGGACATACATTCCGGGAGTGTCCACAAGCAGAACATAATAAACAGGAGACCTTTAAAGAAGCCATGGAGGAAGACCAGGAGGATGTCTGCATATGTGTAGATACAACCCCAGAACCTGGAAGTCCCAACGATGATGTGAGCCAAAGTACCAGAGACCCTGCTCCAGAGACGAATGTCCCATCTGTGGATGCTGCACAAGTGTCACCAGGCACTGAAAATAGAGGTCATGCTAAAAGTAAAATATCCAGTCACTCTGTCACCAAAACATCTAAACATCTGCCCAACACCAGTAAAGAACCAGCTGATCCAGCCGCAGCGAACAGTAAGGAACCATCTGATCCAGCCGCAGCGGCCAGTAAAAAACCAGCTGATCCAGCCGCAGCGACCAGTAAAAAACCAGCTGATTCAGCCGCAGCGACCAGTAAAGAACCAGCTGATCCAGCCGCAGCGACCAGTAAAGAGCCAGCTGATCCAGCCGCAGCGACCAGTAAAGAGCCAGCTGATCCAGCCGCAGCGACCAGTAAAGAACCAGCTGATCCAGCCGCAGCGAACAGTAAGGAACCAGCTGATCCGGCCGCAGCGGCCAGTAATAAACCAGCTGATCCAGCCGCAGCGACCAGTAAAAAACCAGCTGATTCAGCCGCAGCGACCAGTATGGATGAGGAGGGATTTCAGACGGTTAAAAAGAGAAGTAAAACAGATAATTCTTCTAGGAAAAAAAATCACTACTGCAAAGAAATCACCGGAGTCTCCAGTGCTGGCGATAACTGGGGGACGTTACTGTGCGCTGGGAGAAGATGAACAGGAAGAAGAAGCAGAGATGGAGCAAGTCTCCTCACACAACCCAGATGACGTTCCTCAGGATGAAGATGCTGACCCCCCAATGTCCACCAAAAGATGGGGTGTTACAGGACATAGCAGTGGAAGAAGGAAAAAAAGTAGGAAAGATCTGTAACCAGGATGAGGCTGAGAATCACCTCCTATTAATGTGAACAGTGTGAAGAATAGGAGCAGGCGGCGGGCGATATTCCAGCGTCTGTCTGACGACAAAACCAATGTCATCTTTATACAAGAGACTTATCTACAGAGTAATGCCCCTGCTGTGTCCCTGCAGTCACCACATCTATTGGGACAGTGAAACTCTCAGCTGCTGTATGGAGAATTCTACCCCGATCTCCGTTTATATCATAGAGGATTCCTATATGTCATAAATATGGTGACCGTGTACCCTCTGTGGTGTGCGCGATGCTGCCCGGTCACCAATAAAGAAGAACTCTCCTGTAATACTGTCTAGAATAATATCATGAAAAATAGTAGAAACAATCTATACTGGAGCAATATTCATATATTATGGTTTGTTTAATTATTGTGATGTTATTAAGAGACATACGTTTATTTTCTTTATCTGTTATGAGTGTATTGCAAAGGTGTTGTAATATTTTGTTGCAAGTTTTTCAATAAAAAAAAGATAATTATAGTAGTTATATTCTTGTATATAGGGGGCAGTATTATAGTAGTTATATTCTTGGGCATGGGGGCAGTATTATAGTAGTTATATTCTTGGGCATGGGGGCAGTATTATAATAGTTATATTCTTGTATATAGGACCAGTATTATAGTAGTTATATTCTTGTATATAGGAGCAGTATTATAGTAGTTATATTCTTGTATATAGGGGGCAGTATTATAGTAGTTATATTTTTGTATATAGGGGCAGTATTATAGTAGTTATATTTTTGTATATAGGGGGCAGTATTATAGTAGTTATATTTTTGTATATAGGGGGCAGTATTATAGTAGTTATATTCTTGTATATGGGGGGCAGTATTATAGTAGTTATATTCTTGTATATAGGAGGCAGTATTATAGTAGTTATATTCTTGGGCATGGGGGCAGTATTATAGTATTTATATTCTTGTACATAGGGGGCAGTATTGATGATCCTCTTCTCGGGGACTCCAGTACTGCTGCCTTCGTCACTTTCCATATATGGACAGTGACAGTGACATTGGCAGCAGTGCTGGAGGCCCCGGGCAGAGCATAAGCTCGGGAACTCCAGTCTAGAGCAAATCGCTAGCTGATGCTCTGCTCGGCAATAGCCCCTTGTGGTCATGCGATTGATAACACACCGACATGAACAGCACATGAAGCGAGCCCTCAGTCACATGGGGTTGTGTCGGCGCTTCATAAATATTAGAAAAGCTCCAGGACTTCCGGGAACAATTCACCGGGTTTGAACTGCACAATTTAATACAGAATTTTAAATTAAAGTACATTATTTAAGTGACTTCTTTTTACAAAAAAAATATTAATGCAATGCAATTTTTGGTCCCCGGATAACCCCTTTAAATATTGTCAATTCCTGTCTATGAGAATATTTGTCTGTGGTAGGAGGGGAGGGACAATCAGAAAAAAAATATGGTATTTAGCAAACCTGTTCCTACTGTATGAATATTTTCTTCACCACCTATTAATGTAATTCGGGATTCCATTTTTGGCTCAGCGCCCTTTCATGTTGTTCTGGTAAATCGGGAGCAGCATTTAGCACTTCTTCGCTGACATCCTCTGTTTTGTGCTTTTAGTCTGTTTGCTTCAGAGCTTTTACGGTAAATGCAGGAAAATGTGATATAAAAAAAAAATGAATAAAAAAATGAATGTCAGTTTGCTCTTTATTTTCTTCAGAAATTTGTAACCCATAATATAATAGTCGCATGTGAAGAACGAAACAATTCAATCTAATGGGGCTTATAACATACGTGGGTTAAAATTTAGAAAAAATGTATACATTAACAATGTGTTCCAGTTCTATGTAAATAAAGTATAATCATTGTGTAATGAAATGTTCTGCAACTTCCTAGTATTTTTTTTTTGTATCAATTCTACACCATCTGTGCTTGCTGTCAGTAAATGGAATCCAGAGGCTGAAGACCTGTACTGATAATGAGAGATTATTGTAATAGACCTGTGTGAACAACACCTAATCAAGATAGTATTCTGCCTCTCCCTGGCCTGTAATGGCTGATAGCAGAGAGCAATAGTTTTAACTGCACATAGATTTTAGGTTTATTTTCTCCTTAGATAGAAATAGTTGTCCAGTAAATGAAATAAGTCCAGCAATTATTGTCTACCCATTTCGAAGTCTTATACAGATTTTTTTTATTTCGTACTTTTTTCCCTTTAAATTACCAAAGTTCTGTCTACATAGTGTCAGAATAAATGTGAGACGTCTCCATTTAACATCCATTTAACTCCCCGGGGGCGGTAATCAAAGAGCGACGAGCACTTGAGGTACAAAATAGCTTTCAGCTCTGAATAGGACTTTTTGAATAACAAGTTGGTTTTTCAATCTTCATCTGGTAAATATTTCTCGGCAGAGTCTTTCCTGCAGAATACTAGAATGGTTTTGGAACCTCTTAAAAGAACACTTGCCAACTCTGAGAAGAGACAGCGGGGAGATTTCGAGCAGCGATGTTATAAGCTACATGTTTTAACAAATGCCCCCATCCATTTATATGGCCCCCAACCTAAGGTATTTATATCACAAGTAGCGCACATGGCCCTTTCATCATACCCCTTAATCCATACAGACGCCAGACCAAACCCCTAAATGAATGCAGATTTCAAACCCCCTAAAAAAAATCAAGCTCCAGACCAGATGCCCTAAAAAATGGAGACTCAGACCCTTTAAATAGAAACTCCAGATCAGACCTCCTAAACGAATACAGAGCTAAAGATCCAGATCCCCTAAATAGACCCCAGACCAGATCCCAGTCCAGACCCTCCAAAACAAATACAGACCCTCAACCCCCTAAATAAATACAAACCCCAAACCAGACCCCTTGAATGCAGACCACCTAAATAAATTGAGACTCCAGATCAGAACGCTGAAATAAATAAAGACATCCTAAATAAACACAGACCCAAGCCGGATCCCATCAATAAATACAGACCCTAGACTAGACCCCCTAATCAAATACAGACCCCCTAAGTAAAAACAATCACCATACCCCCTAAAAAAAAAAAAGACCCCTTGACCAGACTCTGCAGATTATCTCTCCTTGTTCCTGCAGCTCGCATTCTCCTTCCCTCCTGGGAGCCGCCACCGACAATGTGGCGAATGACGAGCGGTGAATATTTTGGCCATGACATGGTGCCGGGTGTCTTGACTGCTCTTCCAGGGTCTGGGGGGTCTTTCCCTTTTCCTGACATGTATGCATAAAAGTTACGTCTGCATTAAACCAATGGCTCAATGCGTTTCTTCTCTTCCATTATATATTATACACGTCACGTGCAGAGCCATCTTCGGTCTTCCATTATATTCAGCGATATGGTAACACGTTTATATACTATAACTGTAATCACGATAAGTAACTGTCATTGACTTCACCTATTGTCATGATAGATCTCATCGTAATACGTTCTTGTGTCTCCCTGGGGTAAATGTCTGTGCTAATCCTCCGACCCCATAGACATTATTTGTGCTCCAATAGTTTATAGCAGCTCTGCCACTAAATCCAGACGCCAATACTTGGCTTGATCATTATATTGATGATTGGATTTGTAGGGATCAAACCTGATATATTGGAATAAATGAATGAGATACATTAGGGAAGATTTATCCAGACTGGTGCAAAGTAATTGCGGAGAAGTTGTCTGTATTAACCAATCAGATTCCAACTCTCGTTGTTCGAAACCCTGAGGGTATGTTCGCACGCTTAATAAAAAAACGTCTGAAAATACGGAGCTGTTTTTAAGGGAAAACAGCTCCTGATTTTCAGCCGTTTTATAAGCAACTCGCGTTTTTCGCTGCGTTTTTTACGGCCGGGTTTGGAGCTGTTTTTCTATTGAGTCAATGAAAAATGGCTCCAAAAATGGATCAAGAAGTGACACACACTTTTTTTTCGTGGGCTTTTTTTACGCGCCTTTTTTTAAAACAGTCGCGTAAAAAAAGCCCTGCCGGAACAGAACGCAGTATTTCTTATTGAAATCAATGTTGGAAACGTTCTGCTTCCGACTTCTCGGGCATTATTATATAAAATAGCTGGTTTGAACATACCCTTATGGAAAATGTGGGAAGAGACCTGATGGGTTGTTCCAATAGTTTTGATGTGTATTTGTCTATAGTACTGATTTTCTTTGCTTTGTGTTGTTTCATTTGTTTTAGCTCTGGTTCTCCCGGAATGTCAGGGTGACTGTCGGAAAAAAGGGAGACCTCCTAGTCTAGGGAGATTTGCCTGCTCTTCTGTAAGTCTTAAAAAACGTGATATGACCGCAACGTGTGAATAGATTCTAACTGCACTTTAAGGGCATGGCCAGACGTGGCAGAATTGCTCTGGAATTCCGCAGCGTGCACGTTTCTCCATTGCCTTCCACAGCTTTTTAGTAGGGTTCGTTTGCACGTTGCGGACAATTCCGCTGCGGAGCATAGGCTGCGGTGCGGAATTTGGTGTCCGCAGCATACAATGGTTGTTGCGGACGTGTGGCGGACTGTTTGCGGACTCATTGCGGAATTTCTCCATTGACTTCAATGGAGATTCAAAATTCCGCAATGAAGTCCGCAGATGTAATGTAGATGTTATGTGAGCTGCGGAGCGTATTGGTTTTGCTAACATGACATTTCTTCATTCTGGCTGGACCTATGTATTTCTAGGTCTACAGCCAGACTGAGGAAGTCAATGGGGCTCCTGTAATTACGGGTGACTACGTGTGTGCACCCATAATTACAGGAGCGTTGCTAGGCGACGTCAGTAAATAGTCACTGTCCAGGGTGCTGAAAGAGTTAAGCGATCGGCAGTAACTGTTTCAGCACCCTGGACAGTGACTACCGATCCCAATATACATCAACCTGTAAAATAAATAGAAGTTCATACTTACCGAGAACTCCCTGCTTCTTCCTCCGGTCCGGCTTCCGAGGATGACGTTTCAGTCCAAGTGACAGCTGCAGCCAATCACAGGCCAATCACAGGCTGCAGCGGTCACATGGACTACCGCGTCATCCAGGGAGGTCGGGCTGGATGGCGAAAGAGAGACGCGTCACCAAGACAACGGCCGGTAAGTATGAAATTATTTTACTAGGGAAAGTGCTGTCCCTTCTCTCTATCCTGCACTGATAGAGAGAAGGGAAGTACTTTCACCTCAATACGCAATGGCTAGTCCGCATCAATTTAATGCCCATTTTGGGCAGATCCGCAACAGAATCTGCAACGCAGATTCTGTGCGGCATTGATGCGGACAGTTGCGGAAGAATTCCGCCACGTCTGGGCATGCCCTAATAGCGTATCTTATCTCTCTAGAGACAGATATTCTCTAAGCCAGTGATCTGCAATCTGTGGAGCTTTAGCTATATTCAAACTACAACTCCTGTGGCAGTCGGGTTATGCTGGGAGTTGTAGTTTCACAACAGCTGGGGAGCCACAGGTTGGAGACCACTGCTCTAAGCTGGTTTACTATTAATATTGGTGCAAGATACACAACAGCTACCTCCATTATCCTGCAACATATAATAACAGCGTCAGCGTTTCTTATCAAGACCTCTATAAACCTATACAGTGCCTTGCAAAAGTATAAAAAATTTAAATTTGTTTTCTTATTATTTTTAATGCTGACAACTAATGAATTACGAGATAGAAAATGTAGTTAAAGAGCATACTGGTGTGTAATAAAAATGCTGACTGGAACAATCTGTGTAAGTGTCCTTTGTAATTTAGGTAAATCTATTGAGGTTTTGAGGGGGTTGAATACTTATGCAAGGCTCTACATTTTCACTGACAGCAGCTAGATTGGATTCATGTAGCACTTTAATTCTTAAAATGGTACATTTACAACGTAGAAGAAAAAATAACAAACAGCGAAAAATTACATTGAAAATCACCCCAATTTTCGGTATTTCCAGTATTGTGAATCCAGTGGTTTTTTTTTCCTAGCCACTTTCAATGTAAATATTTTACTTAACTTAAATAGTATCTGTCACTAGCTTAGTAATGCCCAATCTCCTAGCTGATCTAATAGGCGCAGTCACGCTGATAATAATAGTGACAATTGTGTCCCAAACAGTTTATTATTTTAAAAGTTCTGAGTTTTTTTCTAAATATGCAAATGAGCCTTTACTAGTCAAGTGGGAGGTAACAGCAGCGATTCTCCTGAGGCGGAGCCTCTTCACAGCCTCTGACACTGTCCAATCAGCATGGAGCTGCTTCACACAGTGTGAGAGACTGAGGCTGGAAAGAAGGGGGGGGGGGGATCACTTCAAACAGCCATATCTCCAGCATCATAGACCAATTAGGAGACAGGGACCTAATAAACTAGTGACAGATCTTCTTTAAATGAAGAGTTTGTTAAATGCATAAAGTCGTCCAGAGCAATAATTGGAACTTTCTGTGTCCCCGATGACATGCACAATAGGCTGCTCCATTGATTACAACAGTAAAATGCAGCACAGAAAAGTATCCTCTGTGTGACTCCAATTTTAGGGTATTTAACAAGTGTCCCCCAATCGAAGTGCATTTATACAAAAATCTCATTAATAATGCAAACATAGATATGGAATGGTGTGGTGTTAACCAGGGGAGAACTCTGACTGCAAAGGGCTCATGTGCAAGAAGTGTGTGGGCTCCCCCAATTCACACATAAGGCACAGATTCTCCACACATTCAACTCACACATAGGAGACATGCTGCCCACACAACACTCACCCATAGGAATCATGCCGCACACACATCTCTCACACATTGGACACATGCCTCTGTCACACTGTTCACCACTCTGTCACACATAGGCACGTGCTACACATGCACCACTGAAACATAGTACACATGCACCACACACACATAGTACACATGCACCACTCACACATAGTACACATGCACCACTCACACATAGTACACATGCACCACACACACATAGTACACATGCACCACACACACATAGTACACATGCACCACTCACACATAGTACACATGCCGCACATGCACCACTCACACATAGTACACATGCACCACACACACATAGTACACATGCACCACACACACATAGTACACATGCCACACATGCACCACTCACACATAGTACACATGCACCACACACACATAGTACACATGCACCACTCACACATAGTACACATGCCACACATGCACCACTCACACATAGTACACATGCCGCACATGCACCACTCACACATAGTACACATGCACCATACACACATAGTACACATACACCACACACACATAGTACACATGCCGCACATGCACCACTCACACATAGTACACATGCCGCACATGCACCACTGAAACATATGGCACATACACACGCCACACACACCGGACACATGCAGCACCCTGACACCACTTACACATAGGACACATGCCGCATATGCATCACTCACACATTGTACACATGCACCACTCACACATTGTACACATGCACCACTCACATATAGTACACATAGTACACATAGTACACATACACCACTCACACATAGTACGCATACACCACTTACACATAGTACACATGCCGCACATGCACCACTCACACATAGTACACATGCACCACTCACACATTGTACACATGCACCACTCACACATAGTACACATGCACCACTCACACATTGTACACATGCACCACTCACACATTGTACACATGCACCACTCACACATAGTACACATGCCACACATGCACCACTCACACATAGTACACATAGTACACATTCACCACTCACACATAGTACACATACACCACTCACACATAGTACACATACACCACTCACACATAGTACACATGCCGCACATGCACCACTCACACATAGTACACATGCACCACTCACACATAGTACATATGCACCACTCACACATAGTACACATACACCACTCACACATAGTACACATGCCGCACATGCACCACTGAAACATATGGCACATGCCACACCCACCGGACACATGCTGCACCCTGACACCACTTACACATAGGACACATGGCGCATATGCACCACTCACACATTGTACACATGCACCACTCACACATAGTACACAAGCCGCACATGCACCACTCACACATAGTACACATGCACCACTCACACATAGTACATATGCACCACTCACACAAAGTATACATGCACCACTCACACATAGTACACATGCACCACTCACACATAGTACACATGCCGCACATGCACCACTGAAACATATGGCACATGTCACACACACCGGACACATGCAGCACCCTGACACCACTTACACATAGGACACATGCCGCATATGCACCACTCACACATTGTACACATGCACCACTCACACATAGTACACAAGCCGCACATGAACCACTCACACATAGTACACATGCCACACATGCACCACTCACACATAGTACACATGCACTACTCACACATAGTACACATGCACCACTCACACATAGTACACATGCACCACTCACACATAGTACAGATGCACCACTCACACATAGTACATATGCACCACTCACACATAGTACACATGCACCACTCACACACAGTACACATGCCGCACATGCACCACTGAAACATATGGCACATGCCATACACACGCCACACACACCGGACACATGCAGCACCCTGACACCACTTACACATAGGACACATGCCGCATATGCATCACTCACACATTGTACACATGCACCACTCACACATTGTACACATGCACCACTCACACATAGTACACATAGTACACATACACCACTCACACATAGTACACATACACCATAGTACACATGCCGCACATGCACCACTCACACATAGTACACATGCCGCACATGCACCACTCACACATAGTACACATGCACCACTCACACATAGTACACATGCACCACTCACACATTGTACACATGCACCACTCACACATTGTACACATGCACCACTCACACATAGTACACATGCCACACATGCACCACTCACACATAGTACACATAGTACACATACACCACTCACACATAGTACACATAGTACACATACACCACTCACACATAGTACACATACACCACTCACACATAGTACACATGCCGCACATGCACCACTCACACATAGTACACATGCCGCACATGCACCACTGAAACATATGGCACATGCCACACCCACCGGACACATGCTGCACTCTGACACCACTTACACATAGGACACATGCCGCATATGCACCACTCACACATTGTACACATGCACCACTCACACATAGTACACAAGCCGCACATGCACCACTCACACATAGTACACATGCACCACTCACACATAGTATACATGCACCACTCACACATAGTACACATGCACCACTCACACACGGTACACATGCCGCACATGCACCACTGAAACATATGGCACATGCCACACACACGCCACACACACTGGACACATGCAGCACCGACACCACTTACACATAGGACACATGCCGAATATGCACCACTCACACATAGTACACATGCACCACTTACACATAGGACACATGCCGCACATGCACCACTCACACATAGTACACATGCCGCACATGCACCACTCACACATAGTACACATGCACCACACACACATAGTACACATGCCACACATGCACCACTCACACATAGTACACATGCACCACACACACATAGTACACATGCCGCACATTCACCACTCACACATTGTACACATGCCGCACATGCACCACTGAAACATATGGCACATGCCACACACACGCCACAGACACCGGACACATGCAGCACACTGACACCACTTACACATAGGACACATGCCGCACAAGAGCCGCTCACACACTGGACATATGCCGCTGTCACACTACATATCAATCATTTAGCAGATTTCTTTTTTTCACAGTGCCGGCCCTTGGTAAAAGCCCTTCAAGCATAAAGTCACTCTCCCGATGCAGAAAATCAGGCCCCTGATTCTGTAAGCCACACCCAATAATGTTAGGCCACACCCCTCCTAATGCCGCCGTAATTTCCTGCTGTAAGAGCCAGTTGCTACTGCTAGCCCTAATGTGTCTGGGGGTCCTCCCGCCGGGCCCCTGTGCAGTTGCATGTCCTCTTAAAGGAATAGTGTCACGAAAAAAAAATTTTTTTACATCAGTTTGATTTTAGTGTTTTATTAAAAACTTTTATATTTATTTGTGTGTTTGTGTTTTACATTTTTTTATTTTTGAACTTTTTCTTCCCTATGGGGGCTGCCATTTTTTTTTCCATTTCTGTCTGTGTCGATTAACGACACATACAGACATGGAATACGGCACATACATCCCCAAAGAGAATGCGAACGGGGCCCGTTCCATCCACTATGCTGTACGCCATCTGTGCGGGAACGGCGCATGCGCCGCTCCCACACAGTCCAAGTTGAACTGTGCGACGTCCGGCGCCATTTTCCTATGGACCGGAAGTCGCGGCCGGACAGTAAGATGACTACTTCCGGTCGCGGCCTCCGGACTTGTGCACTTGGAGCGGGAGGGAGCGGACGGACCGGAGGGAGCGGCGGCGGCTGGAACAGGTAAGTTATTTCTGTGTATGTACGTGTTTTACTGTGTGTTTACTAGTGTATGTAAACCTTCTACACTGTGTGTTAGCTCAAAAAATGGCGACACACAGTGTAGGAGGTTTGACTGTTCAATCCCCTCGTTTCTCCCGGCACTAGCCAGGATAAAGGAGGGGGGATTCTGAGAGCTCACTAGAGCGAGTGAGTTTTCTCAAATTTTGCAGCATAAAGCAATGTGGTTGCTTTACCACATGCAATGCTGCAATTTTGGGAATTGCTCCATCTAGTGACCAGCACTGGGAAATATTATAAATTAGAATCTAATTTATAATATTTCCTCACTCGTGAAAAAAATTAAAAAAATTAGAACAATGTTTAAATCACCTACACACTAATTGTTTAACTAAAAAAAATATACATTTTTTTCTAGCGTCACATTCCCGTTAAAGGGTTCGTTGACCAATCCAATCAAAATTAAAATGTATAAAGTATTTTTTAATCTTTACGTATTTGTGATATGTAGAGAAATTAGCGCCACATTGCCAATCACTCAACGTTTTGGACATTGGTGCTTTGCTATTAAGCACACTGGGGACCTCTGCTGGCCAACTATTGTAACTACAAATCTTCATAAGAGAAACTATATACTTTATATACTTGGAACTGATTTCCGCTTCTTAATTGGAGGTTATCCAGTGATCAGAATATGCTTTATTATTACATTGGTTGATCACGAGAGATTCCAGGAAATCACAAGTCTCAGAAAAGCAGAATACTGAATACCACCAAATCCTAGGTGACCTTTGGAACTATATTATGCATCATGCACTGATAAGAATCCGTCTCATTTTCTATTATTGTAAATAAATAGAAAGTGCTCCACTTTTATTTTTATTTTTTTAATTTCCTAACCTAAAGGGACTTCTCTGTCTATGACCCTATGACAACACCTCCTGTCCCTTTACTGGCAGGAACATTAAGTGTCCCCCAATGCAACTGACTAGAACTGACCTAAATTCCTGGGTAAGTACAGCTGTCCTGGGAGTCCCTGGCCGCCATCAGCTGATGGAGAGACCCACAGCAGAAAACTGGAGCAGATATTTTACAAAAGGAAAGTGTATATGGGGGCTGTGTCAGGTACTGTATATAGGGGTCTGTGCCAGGCACTGTAGAAGGTTGCTTTGGCAGACACTGTATATGGGGGGCTGTGTAAGACACTGTATTTGGGGAGTTGTGGCAGGCACTGTATATGGTGATCTATTTTAGGCACTGTATATGGGGGATTGTGGCAGGCACATTATATGAGGGCAGTAGCAAGCACTGTATATTGGTAGCTGTGGCAGGCACTGTATTTTGGCTATTTCAGGCACTATATATGGGGTTGTGGCAGGCACTGTATATGGAGGGTTGTGTCAGGCACTTTATATGGTGGGCTGTGGAAAGCACTATATTTGAGGGCTGCGATAGGCACTTTATATGGGGTAGTGGCAAGCACTGTATATTGGTGTCTGTGGCAGGTACTGTATGTGGTTTGCTATTTCAGGCACTGTATATGAGGGGTTGTGGCAGGCACTTTATATGGTGGGCTGTGTCAGACACTGTATATGGTGGGCTGTGTCAGACACTATATGGTGGGCTGTGGAAAACACTGTATATGGGGGCTGTGGCAGACTATGTGTATGAGAGACTGTGCTGAGAACTTTGGTGGGGCATGTGGCAGCCACTTTGTGGGTGACATTGTACATGGAAGAACATGTGACACTTGACTGCACAGTATTTTAGAGTATGTGGCAGGTAACTTTGGTCCTTTGATGTAGTTATTATGTAGAGGTGACATTTGTCTAGCACTGTATATAAGAGGGCATGTAACTGAACTGTGTGTGGGGTCCATGTGGCTGACACTTCTGGTGGGGCATTTGTTTGTCACTTATAAGTTTATATGACTGACCCTTAATGGGGGCATGTAACTGACACTTTTGAGAAGCATGTGGCTGACACTTATGGGAGCATGTGGCACTTTGTGTGGTGTGGCTTGCAGGTGGACCTGTATTTCGGAGTCCTGTGACTATCTCTCTACTTAGAGGCATGCAGCTATCACTGTACAATGTAAGGTAAAATCATATATATATTCTTATGCACTATAAAAACGATAAAACAAGACAAGACGTGCTTCAAGGTTTAGAATTAAAACTTTTTTTTTTTTTAGCTTTACACCTTAGAATATTTCAGTGTTTTCCTGTTGGCTTCATTCAAGATTCCTTTGTCTAATATTATATCTTTGTTAAGATGAGTAATTATTCTATATTATTATGTAATAATAGGGGAGCAAGCTTTATTATATGAGTGGAGTTGATCACCAGTAACAACAATATGGTCTCTGTGTAGAAGTCATCTACATCATCTACCATCATCTACATGATATAATGTTCCACCGGCCTGAGTTTACGTAATTCCACAATTAAGCACAATTATTTATCTCGCCTTTTCTGGCGTTCGGTGAGTGGGTCGCAGCTCAGACAACAATTATATATAAAGAAGGCGGTGTAATTTTCGCCTTTTAAAACAAGACAATATGAATAATTTTCGCTTAATTGGAATAATTATTTTTCTTTCTAATTAGTTCCATATTGCATTGATAGAGAAGCTGCTCCCCATTTTCTCACGACAAAAGGAAATCAATTCTCTGTTTTTTCGTTGACCTACAATCAAACCGCAAAAAAGCAGCAAACATGAGAGAAATTATAAGGCGTCTTATAACCAAACACATTATCAGTAAGTAGTGTAACCCACGTATTATCTAATGCCCTTGCTTATATATACCTGGGTTACATCACATGAACATTTTGGACAAAATGAGGAGCATGAAAAGTAAAGGAGTCTTGCAAAATTCAGTAAAAGTCCATTAATCTGGTGCTGAATAGTCCGGAAATCCTGGTAATCCGGCAAAAATAGTTCACCACTGGTCCAACGAGAAACTACCTGGCTTTATTATTGCTAATTGGGTCTGTTGGGTTGGGTGAAGGTCGGGTAGGGTATATCGGCCTTGGTGGGCATCAGCATCTGGATGTCAGCGCTGGTGTTGGAACACTTACATCATTTTGGGAGCTCCGCCATAGGCACTGTTATACAGTGCTCATGTCACACAATGGTGTCGGACATCATTAAGTGGATCTCTATTATGGATCCACTTCTAAGCATATATATTTGTATATGTACTTGTGCCTCCTATAACAAAACCATCATTGACCCCATTAACACTACCTTCAGAGTGGCCACTCATAAACAGTGCCAGGATCTCGGCTATCATTTGTAGGAGTTTTGATAACAAGCTCTAAATTTCTTTGCTTCCAGCCATAGAATGAAATAATACAATTCTGTCTTCCTGCAGCTGCCACTAGGGGGAGCTCACTGCATACAAATGAAATTAAGTCAATGGGAGCAATATAAATACATGGGCATCAAGCGCCCCCTAGTGGCATCTGCCAGAAGCTTTTACAGGAGGCTTGCCTTCTCTGAGAGTATGGGAGATCTCCCTTATTTCGGGAGACTCCCTCACATTCAAATCTACATTATATGTCTTTACATCTCCTGATTTACTAGTACTTTAAAATTCATCTGTCTAGAAAGTCTGGTTGACTGCATAGAGCAAAACTGTTTCAGAAAGATAACCTGGTTGTCAATGCCCCTCCCCTCATAGTTCAAGGGGGCACTCTAGAAGGAAGGTCACTAACAACTTGGCTATTTGCCACAGATCAATGGGAATAGAATAAGAACAATCTCTTGAATTAACCCTCTAAGGCCCCATGCACATGACCGTAAAAATCGCCCGTTATTGCGGACTGTAAATACGGTTCGAAATTACGGACCCATTCACTTCTATTGTTCATGGACACCTTGCCGTTCATTTACAGGAAGGTTTTCATGCCGTAGAAACCTTCCGCAAAAGATAGGACATGTCCTATCTTTTGCTTTTTACGGACTGTGCTCCCATACCTTATAATGGGAGCACGGCCCGCAAATGCGGACAACTGTAATTATGGAGAGTGATTACAGGCACGATCCTGTGCAGGGGGCCTAATATTTGCTTAGCTGAAAACCATTTTTAAGGTGAATTTAGGTCACATTCTTTTTTTATCGTCATTTTCTCTCCCGGATTTTATCAGTACTGAATTTTTAAAAGCTTCCTAAAAAAATGGACACAAAATCCTTTACAATCAAATTAAGGTTCAATTCAGTTGCCCGAAGAATTCCTTAAAGGAGTATTCCCAGAATTGACAATTATGATCCCACACCAATCACGAGAAGAGGGGCCCTAAACCCCCTGTTCCTCCTCACTACTCACCCACATTGAGGAGGACATTAAATGGAGCGGCAGTCGAGCAAGTGCACTGCCACACCATGCATTTATTTTTCTGTTCGTTTTTACTCTGCGGAGAGTAAAAAGAAAGAAGAGGCTGGACGCAGCCCGCAGGGATTAAGGGAGGCCGACATGACCGTCCTGGTAGGGAAAGGGTTACTTAGGTGAGGGAGAGTTGGTAGGAGCTGGAGGAGGGACGGGGAGGAGTTAAGGGGGGGCTGTTCTGCGCTTCCCGCTGTTTCTCGGCATTGAGCCGGAAGCAGCGGGAGGAGTAACACAAGAACAGTAAGCTCCCACCCTCCCGCCCTTGGTTTTGTTACTCCTTAGGTCTTATGTACGTCCGTCTATGAGCGTTGTGTTTTATTTGTGTGCTTATTTAACATGTTTTTCTTTTTTCCGGAGTAGGTTCTGTTGTCATGGCAGCTGGCGGGGGGAGTCCTTGAGGCCAGTCAGTACAAAATGGTGGGGGGGTCGCATCGGGGGTATGCGTCCCCCAAAAAAGGTACATGGTTGAAGACTTCATCGGGTGGTATCCCTTTGAAGTGGTCTTCTGGTAGAAGGTATATCACTTGAAGGCTTCATCGGGTGTTATCCCTTTGAAGTGGACTTCTAGTGGTCGGTATATCACTTGAGGGCTTCATCGGGTGTTATCCCCTTGAAGTGGACTTCTGGTGGTCGGTATATCACTTGAGGGCTTCATCGGGTGTTATCCCCTTGAAGTGGACTTCTAGTGGTTGGAGCCATCTGCAGAGGTGAACGGTGCTTCCGAGCTGGTTTACGGCTGGAGGTAATTGGTGGTTTGCAGATGGCTAATTCGGTGTGTTCTTAAAAAGGAACATCTGAAGGGGCTTCAAGGACTTCCTCTGCTCGGGTTAATGTTAACGTTAAATTGTTATTTACGATTCTGACCCATGTTGGGTCATGTGAATTATTAGGAGGAATTCTATGGCGGATTCCTAACTAGTTATCCGAATGTTTCGGATTTAAATTGTTTTTATAAAACTGTGAAATTAATAAACGGCTGCTGTGGCCATTTCACATCCAACCTCGGTGTCACGTGTCTTTACTAAAATGGGGGTGGGGGGATAGGATGATCTAAGGTTAACGCACGACTCTACCTAGGCAGGTCAAGCTGTTGCTACATGGGAACTATCAACAAGCTGCTGTTGACGGACCTGTTATGTTTATAATGTGTTTGTATTTACTTCTTAAAAGGGTTGTGTCATTTGGACAATCCCTTGTAAGGGTATGTGCACACGACATCGCCAAATATGCACGCGTTTTTCGCGGCGTCTTTTACGGACGTAATTGGAGCAGGTTTTCTTTGGAGTCAATGAAAAACGGCTCCAATTACGTCACAAGAATTGTTCTGCACTTCTTTGACGCGGCTGTAATTTTACGCGCCGTCTTTTGACAGCGACGCATTAAATGACAGCTCGTCTGCACAGAACATCGTAAGACCCATTGCAAGCAATGGGCAGATGTTTGCAGAGGTATTGGAGCCGTCTTTTCAGGCGTAATTCGAGGCGTAAAACGCCTCCATTACGTCTGAAAAGAGGTCGTGTGCACATACCCTAACACTGCAACAGCATGCGGTTTTACTATAAATTGGAGTTTTTTTAATACTGATTTTTGTCCACGTTTTTTTTTCAGGTAAAACATCTTCAACACCTTCAAAAATCGTACGGCCAAAAAATTAACATTGCAAAAACGCAACAATTTGTGTTGAAATCGTATTATGCTCTTGTAGTTTTTGGCTACACATGGGGTTAAACCTTGACCGATACTTGTGGCATTACCCTATATTTAATCCTGCTGTTAAGTAAATGGGCAATGGGTCTGATTGACTTATTATCAATTTAGGTAAGAAGTAGATAAAAGATACAAAAGAGTAACACATGACTGCGGGATCAGACTACACACGGTTTGCTTGTAGTCTGTAACCCTGGAGACACATAGGTCTGTTTAGGAGCTGTTTACACAAAACGGTAGGAGCTTTTTCATCAAGACTAATTGCAAAGTTGCTCTATTTTTTATTTTAAATGTATTGGAGCAATTGAAAAGTATACATACCCTTTAAGATTTTCCTTATTGTAGCCATTTTTCTGTGTAAAGTTACATTCTCATATTTTTGATGAAGTCTTTAACTTTGGAATCAGAATTTATAATGCTGAACGTAATCTGTCATATTGCGATTTTATATTAAATCAATTAAAACCGTTTGCTACGTCTTTGTTCCTGCTTGATTTAAACAATGATGGCATGTTATCAGCAGCGCTGAGAGACAGAGATTGATCTGTTTCACCCAATGTTCCTGCAGTCTGGAGAAATATGTCCATTAAATTGAGTCTGTATTTTATTCCTTCACATCTCTGTCTGGTATTAAATATTGAAGTCAAACATTCACTCGATGCATTTCATAGTGTGAGTATACATAGGATTATACTTGGCATTGTTAACACTATTGCAGTATTTTAGGTTGTACAGATGTAGCCATCTTTATCTTGACTCTTAACGCATTAAATACACAGTGTCAAGAAACTTTAACTTGACTTTTTCAATGGCTTTTGTTGTGTGATATCCCGCTGCAGCAAGTTTTCCGTCAAGATAAACTTGGCTACATCTGTACTTAGTCTGTATGAGCCAAATTCACACTTTCTTAGCACAAAGGCATGAGGCAATAAGAATTTTTGCTCACTCATTTCAGGCTTAATTAATTCTAAAAGGGGTCTACTGAAATGGGTACATTTTTTTCTGCTGTGTAGGGAAAAACAATGAAGGGGCCACTGTTCTTAAGCAGCCCCTTTATTTTAAGGGTCCGTGTGGGTTCCAGAGGTTGGACCTCCACCGACCATAAAATGATGGCATATCCAACCGATAAGCCAGCATTTTATAAGATGGCATACCGCTTTAAATGTTCAGAAATCACAAAAATAAAAAAATACATCTAGCGTAATATAGTTAGCATTAGAGAGGGAGGAGGGGGATGCTGCTGCAGTATCTCTCTCTCAGTGTCTGTGCGAGAAGAAAGATGGAGCTGCAGGCTCAGAGAACTCAGCATATGCATATACATATGGCAAAAAAGTAGAGGCAGCGCTCCAGTGATGTAAAAAATATGGTGTATTTAATTCACCCCAGTGACAGCAACGTTTCAATCCGTCTCAATAGGATCTTTGTCAAGCATAAAATGACATATAAAACAGGGCTTTATATAGATCCAAGGTGTAGCAATTAGTGGAGCACATTTCCATAAATAAATAAATGACATAAAATGCCTTGATGAACAACGTGTAGAAAATATTATAGCACCCAGCACATGTGCAGCGAGTTTGAACCAACAAAAGTGCAATAAAAATATGCAAGAAACACCACAAGTAATTATGAAATAGACATAATGATCATACTCATAGAATGAAAAGAAGATTATAGAACTGATAATAATATAATGTGATGTCCATATGATATCCCTCACCTCCTGATGGACACACGCTGTGTGGGATACAAAACGCCATATCGGCGTCCCTGTTAGCTTACCGCGCAGGGAAGACGATATGGCGTTTTGTATATATATCTTACAGCATACAGATATCATCCGCATACAGCAAAATATTGAGAATCTTTCCAAATACTTTGCTCTCTTTATCTTGTACTGAGGTACAGTATTCCTACTGAACCAGCAGGGGATACTGGGCATCGTGAGCTTAGAAGCTAGTAGAATTATGAATGTAGTGGATTAGGATGGACTATAAGGCATCGCCTTACAGTCCATCCTAATCCACTACATTTATAATTGTACTGACTTCTGAGCTCACAATGCCCAGTATTCCCTGCTGGTTCAGTGTCTGTGGTGAATTTGCTCTAGGGATTTGTATTACTGCTGGTGCACTCTTTACACCAGACACAATACAGGATTACATTACTAGGAATATGACACACTAGCGTCATGGCTTCTGTTCATAATGGAGCCATGACAGTTATGTTGGCTCAGTTTTTTAATGGAAACCAACGAATCATAACAAACCATGTCGACCTAATGAGCTCTCAGGTTTCTGAAATTTTTGATGGCAAGTATGGAGCGGCAGACTGCGCTTTTCTTTCTGTCAAAACTAACAGAAGCTACTATGAAACCAATAATGCCAAAAACACTACCTTTCCCAGAATGCAGTGCAGCACAGAACATTTCATTATATAAAATAAAAGAATTGCAATTTACTACAAAATATTTTCCTATCATTTTTTGTGATGAAAGCAAGAAGCAAAGTTGAGCAAGTGTCACAATCTGCACCAATTTATGTTATTTAATCCCCCCCCCCCCCACCAGCTGTCTGATGTCTGCCTGAGCTGTAAGTGTTCCTATTGTTCTTTTAATAAAATGTTCTCTCAAGTAGAGATGAGTAATGTAATATAGATTTTATATCTACAGCTATAGAACATGTGAGCTGTATGGCCAGTTGTCGGAATCCGGAGGAAATTTACAGGAAGACAGAACAACAGTGACTGCAAGATAAAAAATTGTGGATTCAAGAACACAAAGGTCAATTGAAAAAACAACTTCATATAAATGACAATTCTGCAATTAGTTTATAGCCATATTTCCATCATAGGGGGCAGTATTATAGTAGTTATATTCTTGTACATAGTGGCAGTATTATAGTAGTTATATTCTTGTATATAGGGGGCAGTATTATAGTAGTTATATTCTTGTACATAGTGGGCAGTATTATAGTAGATATATACTTGTATATAGGGGCAGTATTATAGTAGTTATATTCTTGTATATAGGAGCAGTATTATAGTAGTTATATTCTTGTATATAGGGGGTAGTATTATAGTAGTTATATTCTTGTATATAGGAGGCAGTATTATAGTAGTTACATTCTTGTATATAGGGAGCAGTATTATAGTAGTTATATTCTTGTATATAGGAGGCAGTATTATAGTAGTTACATTCTTGTATATAGGAGCAGTATTATAGTAGTTATATTCTTGTATATAGGGAGCAGTATTATAGTAGTTATATTCTTGTATATAGGAGGCAGTATTATAGTAGTTACATTCTTGTATATAGGAGCAGTATTATAGTAGTTATATTCTTGTATATAGGGGACAGTATTATAGCAGTTATATTCTTGTATATAGGGAGCAGTATTATAGTAGTTATATACTTGTATATAGGAGCAGTATTATAGTAGTTATATTCTTGTATATAGGAGCAGTATTATAGTAGTTATATTCTTGTATATAGGGGGCAGTATTATAGTAGTTATATTCTTGTATATAGGGAGCAGTATTATAGTAGTTATATTCTTGTATATAGGAGGCAGTATTATAGTAGTTACATTCTTGTATATAGGAGCAGTATTATAGTAGTTATATTCTTGTATATAGGAGCAGTATTATAGTAGTTATATTCTTGTATACAGGGGGCAGTATTATAGTAGTTATATTCTTGTATATAGGGGGCAGTATTATAGTAGTTATATTCTTGTATATAGGGGGCAGTATTATAGTAGTTATATTCTTGTATATAGGATCAGTATTACAGTAGTTATATTCTTGTATATAGGGGCAGTATTATAGTAGTTATATTCTTGTATATAGGGGTCAGTATTATAGTAGTTATATTCTTGTATATAGGGGCAGTATTACAGTAGTTATATTATTGTATATAGGGGCAGTATTATAGTAGTTATATTCTTGTATATAGGGGCAGTATTATAGTAGTTATATTCTTGTATATAGGAGCAGTATTATAGTAGTTATATTCTTGTATATAGAAGGCAGTATTATAGTAGTTATATTCTTGTATATAGGAGGCAGTATTATAGTAGTTATATTCTTGTACATAGGAGCAGTATTATTGTAGTTATATTCTTGTATATAGGAGGCAGTATTATAGTAGTTACATTCTTGTATATAGGAGCAGTATTATAGTAGTTATATTCTTGTATATAGGGGCAGTATTATAGTAGTTATATTCTTGTATATAGGGGGCAGTATTATAGTAGTTATATTCTTGTATCTAGGGGCAGTATTATAGTAGTTATATTCTTGTATATAGGGGCAGTATTATAGTAGTTATATTCTTGTATATAGGGGGCAGTATTATAATAGTTATATTCTTGTATATAGGAGCAGTATTATAGTAGTTATATTCTTGTATATAGGAGGCAGTATTATAGTAGTTATATTCTTGTATATAGGGGGCAGTATTATAATAGTTATATTCTTGTATATAGGAGCAGTATTATAGTAGTTATATTCTTGTACATAGGAGGCAGTATTATAGTAGTTATATTCTTGTACAAAGGGGGCAGTATTATAGTAGTTATATTCTTGTATATAGGAGCAGTATTATAGTAGTTATATTCTTGTATATAGGAGCAGTATTATAGTAGTTATATTCTTGTATATAGGAGCAGTATTATAGTAGTTATATTCTTGTATATAGGAGCAGTATTATAGTAGTTATATTCTTGTATATAGGAGCAGTATTATAGTAGTTATATTCTTGTATATAGGAGCAGTATTATAGTAATTATATTCTTGTATATAGGAGCAGTATTATAGTAGTTATATTCTTGTATATAGGGGCAGTATTGTAGTAGTTCTATTCTTGTCCAGTGGCCTTGCTATAGGGGTTGCAGCGGTCGCAACTGCGACCGGTCCCCGTAGCTAGGGGGGCCCGCAGGCCCCACTCACCACACTAGCGCTGCAATGATTACTCTACATTGCTGGGTCCCTGCTGTGGTACAAAAGAGACCCAGTAATGTAGCTTAAAGCATTGGTGGCAGCTCAGCTGTCAGAGAGTCATTGCGTGGAGGGGGAACAAGACGGTGGAAAATGAATGATAGATGAATCCACTCATCTTACGAGACCCAGGCCCGCCCACTGTACTGTCCACCCAATCAGCTCACTTCTTTCTATTTCCCTCTTCCTCCTGACCTGTTCAGAGGGAAAGGAATGGCTACAGCAAGAAGATGGTATGCGTGTCTGCTGCTCCCCTGCAGTACGAGCTGCTCTCTGACCCCACAGCAGATGTAAGTAGCAATTAGTAATCCAGCTCTTAACCCCTTCACTGTGTGTGTATATGTATGTCTGTCATGCTGAGCAGTCACACCTCAGGGCTGACAGTTTAGCATAACAGACAAAGTATCTATCTATCTATCTATCTATCTATCTATCTATCTATCTATCTATCTATCTATCTATCTATCTATCTATCTATCTATCTATCTATCTATCTATCTATATCTATAGATCTATCTATCTATCTATCTATCTATCTATCTATCTATCTATCTATCTATCTATCTATCTATCTATCTATCTATCTATCTATCCATCTATCTATTTATCTCATATCTACACTGGCGTAGCTATAGGGGTCGCAATTGCGACCGGGCCCTGAAGCCAGGGGGGCCCACAGCCCCCCGCACCACATCAATAAAAAGTTACTATAGTAACTCAGGCCGCGGGCCCCTGTTACTATAGTAACAGACTGACCTTACCTTCCTGGTTCCGGATCGCAGCGGAGGTCCTGACGTTACAGCGCTATGCGCCGCGCACAATATCGAGAGGACAGAACTTTCGCCGCGGCTGAAGAGGAAGGTAAGATTAGTTGCCCTGACTGGCGGGGTCCGACTCCCGGGACCCGCCTATCAGCTGTTTTGAAGGGGCCGCAGCACTCTTATGAGAGCTGCTCCCCTTCATTCCGGTCACACTGTGAATCGGTGTCGGCGATTCACAGTGTGAGCGAGTAGTGAAATGAAGGGGAAGCAGCTCTCGTACGAGTGCTGCGGCCCCTTCAAAACAGCTCATTGGCGGGTCCCGGGATTCGGACCCCGCCAGTCAGGGCAACTAATCTTACCTTCCTCTTCAGCCGCGGCAGAAGTTCTGTCCTCTCGATGTTGTGCGCGGCGCATAGCGCTGTGACGTCAGGACCTCCGCTGCGATCCGGAACCAGGAAGGTCCCGGGAGTCGGACCCAGACACATCAGCTATTGATGGCCTATCCTGAGGACAGGCCATCAATGTTTAGGGACTGCACAACCCCTTTAAGCCTACGATGTAGCAGGCTTAGAGGGCCCATGAGACAGGATCACAGATTGTGTGATCCTGTCTGCTGGGCCCTGTATCTAAGACAATCACATGGTAGGCTTAGATACATGGCCCATGTGTGATCCTGTCTGTGGGACCCTGTATCTAAGCCTACCACACTGTCGGTTTAGATACAGGGCCCCAGCACACAGTAATCTTATACTGTATAAGATTACTGTCTGCTGGACCCTGTATCTAAGCCTACCTTGTGGTAGGCTTAGATACAGGGTCCCATAGACAGTATCACACATGGGCCCTGTATCTAAGCCTAACACATGTGTTACTAATAGTTTTTTGTGTTTTCTTACAGGTTCGGTCATTGGACTACGTCGGATTCCAGGACTACTTCGATGACGGATTTTTATATTATCAATAAAATGGTTAATGAGGGCTGTGTGAGTTTTTTTTAAATTTCAATAAAATATTTTTTCTATGTCTTTGTGGTTTTTTTTAAACTATATTATTACAGTCTTAGTAATGGCCGCCGGGTGATTGACAGTATCCATTGCTAAGGCGGGGCTTAGTGTTAGCCGGTGAAGAGGCTATCACTAGCCCCCTTTATTACCCCCCAGGGGTGCTGGGAAGAGCCGGGTACGATCCAGTAGCTGACCATCTGTACTGATGGTCGGGCACTGGGGTGGCCGCAGGCTGGTATTATCAGGAGGGGAAAGGCCAAAAACAGTGGCCCTTCCTACCCTGGTGATGCTAGGCTGCTGCTGCTTTATTGTATCTGGCTGGTTATGAAAAATGGGGGGGACCCCACGTCATTTTAAAAAAAATAAAAATAAAAATTGGAAAGAACGATGTGGGGTCCCCCCCAATTTTCATAACCAGCCAGATACAACACAGCAGCAGCAGGCAGCATTACAAGGGTGGGAAGGGCCACTGTTTTTGGCCTTCCCCAGCCTAATACTACCAGCCTGCGGCCACCCCGGTGCCTGCCCGTCACTACAGATGGTCGGGTACTGGTTCGTACCCGGCTCTTCCCAGTACTCCTGGTGGCGGTGGGTACCGGGGTAATAATGGGGGTTAGTGTAGCCTCTGCACCGGCTAACATTAAGCCTCGCCTTAGTAATGGAGGTTGTCAATCAGCCAGCGGCCATTACTAAGGCGGTGATAATAAAGTTTAAAAAGATACAAGCACATAGAAAAAATATTTTATTGAAATAAAAAAACACAACCCTCATTAACCATTTTATTGAGAATAAAAAAAACACCGTTATTGAAGTCCTTGAATCCGAAGTCCAACAACCGAACCTGTAAAAAAAACACAAACACACAAAAATAATCAGTAACACATAAAGAAGCAAAATTATTATTCTTACCTATCCTGGGTCCAGCGCTGGAGCCGCAATGTCAGCGTGCTGAGTCCTGTATCTAATCCAATCATATGTGATACTGTCTGCTGAGCTGTGTATCTAATCCAATCATGTGTGATACTGTCTGCTGGGCCCTGTGTCTAATCGTATCTTTTGTGATACTGTCTGCTGGGCCCTATATCTAATCCGATCATGTGTGATACTGTCTGCTGAGCCACTGTATCTAATCCTATCATGTGTGATACTGCCTTCTGAGCCACTGTATCTAATCCTATCATGTGTGGTACTGTCTACTGAGCCACTGTATCTAATCCTCTCATGTGTGGTACTGTCTGCTGAGCCACTGTATCTAATCCTATCATGTGTGATACTGTCTGCTGGGCCACTGTATCTAATCCTATCATGTGTGATACTGTCTGCTGAGCCACTGTATCTAATCCTATCCATAGTTTACAGGGTCGTAGTGCTATAGATATGCTATTCTGTCTCATATACACACTTTTTTTTGGGCGGACAACATATGTATTGGGGCTATTTCCCTGACATTTTAAGCCCTGAGGGTATGTTCACACGGCAGCGTCCGTTACGGCTGAAATTACGGTGCTGTTTTCAGGAGAAAACAGCACCGTAATTTCAGCCATAATGGCATGTGCAGGCGTCTTTCGCTGCGTCCATTACGGACGTAATTGGAGCTGTTTTTCTATGGAGTCCATTCAAAACGGCTCCATTTACGTCTGAAGAAGTGACAGGCACTTCTTTGACGCGGGCGTCTTTTTTACGCGCCGCCTTTTGACAGCGGCGCGTTAAAAAAAATGACCGTCGGCACAGAACATCGTAAGATCCATTCAAATGAATGGGCAGATGTTTGCCAACGCTTTTGAGCCGCATTTTCTGACGTAATTCAACGCTAAAACGCCCGAATTACGTCCGTAAATAGGGTGTGTGAACCCAGCCTTAGTGACGCCCCCGGCTGCTAGTGCTGCATTGTTGGGTCACTTAGGAGACCCAGCGATGCAGCTGGAAGCTGCGGACCGTCGGCCATGAGAAGTTTGCGGGGGGGGGGGGCCCAGTAAGAATTTTTGCATCGGGGCCCATGAGCCTTTAGCTACGCCCCTGTTCTTGTCCATAGGAGAGGATAGACGTGTGCTTGTGAGCTCCCTGTTAGGACTATGCATGGCTTCTGACCCAGGTGGAGGGGAGGGGTCCTGGGCTGATGATCCTGGGAAAGCCCAGAGTCTGGAGTTTGACCTGCAGCATGGAGATGGTGGAGGTGATGATCTGGAAATGGTGGCTGGTGAATCTCATGATGTTGGTGAATTGTGCACAAAAATGACAAAGAAAAATATCTTTAAAATGGAAATGCAAGTTCGCAAATTGAGAACTGAAATTAACCAAGAGACTAGGGATGTCACGATACCAAAATTTGGACTTCGATACCGATACTTCGTTTAGTATTGCGATTTCGATACCAATTTCGATACTTTTGCCAACAGTAATAAAAAAAAAAATCTTCCGTTTTCTGATGTGAGGCGCGACGTGTGATGAATTTTGAACGCGCCTCACATTAATAGTAATTAATCCCATCATGTTTCTCAGTCATAATGGGTTAATGTGTAAGGTACATGATGGGGTTAATTACTATTAATGTGAGGCACGTGTAGGTGAAATTCATTGCACCTCGCGCCTCACATTAATAAGTGAATGAAAGCCGTGTTTATTTCATTTTTTTTACAGCGTACACATCATAAATGATGCAAAAACATTGTTGTCCGCGCCATTACTGAATGTGTGTATTTTATGTATTGAGACTTATTTTAATGTTTATTGTAAAAAAGGTGAAGGTGTATTTTTTTTAAAATTTAACAATACTTTGTTTTTACTTTATTTTTAAACTTTAATGTACTGACATATATCAGATATATCCCAGTACATTAGCCTGTGGACGGATAGCACACAGGCAGTTGTTAGGCCATACTTGGGTATGTCCTAACAACATGAAATATGGTAAGACAGCCCTGGGGTCCGTCAATAGACCCTGGGCTGTCTGCCCATATATGGTATGGCCCTCGATCGCGTCACAGGAATTCCCTGTGACGCGATCCAGGGGCATCCCCCCTGCTCATTTTCTCCTGAATTCTGCAGTCCGCTGTGATCGCAGCATTCATGGGAATAACGGCGGAGATGAGAGGTTTCTCTGATCTCCGCCGTTATAGAGCGGGGCTGCGGCTGTGTAATACAGCCATTGCCCCGCTCCTGACAGGAAGTGCACGCGCGGTCAGCATAAGGAGGTGCGGCCGGCGCCGCACTAATGAGCGGCGGTTCAGGCACTGGGGACAGAACATGGGGGTGTTTTGTAGCGCGCCCGCCATGTTCTGTCTCCAGTGCCGCCGCTCATTAGTGCAGCGCCGGCCGCATCGCATCATCCTGACCCCGCGAACTTATCATGACTCAGGAGCGGGGCTGTGGCTGAATTACACAGCCGCAGCCGCGCTCCCATACATTAATGTATTACTATACTGAGCTGTGCGGCTGCGCAGCCAAGTATCGAAATACAGGAAATAGCGGTATCGAACCGTTTAGGGATGCAAAGTATCGAAACAGTATCGAAGTTTCGATGCACCGTGCATCCCTACAAGAGACTGATCCAAAGGCAAAGCTGATGAAATGTGAATGTCTGGATGTTTGCACACGTGAGCTGGTTATATTGAAGGAGAGATTGCAGAAAGAATCATGCACAGTACCCAAAATAAAGAACTGGGCAATTGAGAACAAAAGGGAGACCAGAGCCCAAACTGTGAAGAGAAAAAATATCATTGCAAAAAAAGACACTGACTATAAGACTGGGTATAATATTGTGGAGCAGGGAAACCCTGGAAGATATGAGTGTGCAGTGGCTGGAGGATCACATCTCTCATCATGTGTGGGGTCTGTGGAATCAGCCAACACAAATGCTGCTAAAGCTGCAGAGAAATGTGTGCCAGCTGACGAGGGGTTAACTGCAGTAGACTCTGTGTGCAGTACTGATGAAGTGAATGCGAGTGGCACTCCTGGGAGTGAGCAAGAAAGTGCCTCATGTCCTGATATTATAAGTGAGACCTCGCTCAGCGCGGTGATTGACAGTCTGATATCTGATGAACCAGCGGCACAGGCTGAGGCGGACATTGCAGACCCTGTTCTGGAGGTTCAGCCGTCCGCAGTGTCAGTGAATGGAGTGCAGGTTACACAGCGATCAGGAGCAGACACAGGAGGATCTGCAGTACAATCAGCTGAGGAGAGGTCCAGTCCTGACCCACCTGCTGACAGACCTCAGTACAGGAGACTGTTCTCCAGCGTCACAAGACCGACTAACCCCGCACCTCAGAGGAGGAACGCGGTCAGAATCAGGTACTCAGGACCAGAGGAAAACCTCCCCTCCAGACTCCACATTGGGAAAGTTTTGTTGAAGGAGTTTATGAAGTTTAAAGCTTCTGAGGCAGTGGCGGACACAGACTGCAAAAGGCCCCTGTGCAGATAATGTGCCAGGGCCCCCCCCCCCCCACCCCGCAAACTTCTCATGGCCGACGGTCCGCTTTCAGCTGCATCGCTGGGTCTCCTAAGTGACCCAACAATGCAGCACTAGCAGCCGGGGCGTCACTAAGGCTGGGTTCACACACACACTATTTACGGACGTAATTTGGGCGTTTTAGCATTGAATTACATCCGAAAATGCGGCTCAAAAGCGTCGGAAAACATCTGCCCATTCATTTGAATGGGTCTTACGATGTTCTGTGCCGATGGTCATTTTTTTTTACGCGCCGCTGTCGAAAGGCGGCGCGTAAAAAACTGCCTGTCACTTCTTCAGATGTAAATGGAGCCGTTTTCCATGGACTCCATGGAAAACCAGCTTCAATTACTTCCGTAGTGGACGCAGCAAAAGACGCCTGCACATGCCATTACGGCTGAAATTACGGTGCTGTTTTCTCCTGAAAACAGCACAGTAATTTCAGCCGTAACAGACGCTGCCGTGTGAACATACCCTCAGGGCTTAAAATGTCCGGGAAATAGCCCCAATACATATGTGTCCGCCCCAAAAAAAAGTGTGTGTATAGGAGACAGCATAGCATATCTATAGCACTACGACCCTATAAACTATGGATAGGATTAGATACAGTGGCTGAGCAGACAGTATCACACATGATAGGATTAGATACAGTGGCTCAGAAGGCAGTATCACACATGATAGGATTAGATACACAGCTCAGCAGACAGTATCACACATGATAGGATTAGATACAGTGGCCCAGCAGACAGTATCACACATGATAGGATTAGATACAGTGGCTCAGCAGACAGTACCACACATGATAGGATTAGATACAGTGGCTCAGCAGACAGTACCACACATGATAGGATTAGATACAGTGGCTCAGCAGACAGTATCACACATGATAGGATTAGATACAGTGGCTCAGCAGACAGTACCACACATTATAGGATTAGATACAGTGGCTCAGCAGACAGTATCACACATGATAGGATTAGATACAGTGGCTCAGCAGACAGTATCACACATGATCGGATTAGATATAGGGCCCAGCACAGTATCATACATGATTGGATTAGATACACAGCTCAGCAGACTGTATCACACATGATAGGATTAGATACAGGGCCCAGCTCGCTGACATTGCGGCTCCAGCGCTGGACCCAGGAAAGGTAAGAATAATAATTTTGCTTCTTTATGTGTTACTGATTATTTTTGTGTGTTTGTGTTTTTTTTACAGGTTCGGTTGTTGGACTTCGGATACGAGGACTTCAATGACGGCGTTTTTTTTATTCTCAATAAAATGGTTAATGAGGGTTGTGTTTTTATTTCAATAAAAAAAATTTCTATGTGCTTGTATCTTTTTAAACTTTATTATCACCGCCTTAGTAATGGCCGCTGGCTGATTGACAACCTCCATTACTAAGGCGAGGCTTAATGTTAGCCGGTGCAGAGTCTACACTAACCCCCATTATTACCCCGGTACCCACCGCCACCAGGGGTACTGGGAAGAGCCGGGTACAAACCAGTACCCGACCAGCTGTAGTGACGGGCAGGCACCGGGGTGGCCGCAGGCTGGTAGTATTAGGCTGGGGAAGGCCAAAAACAGTGGCCCTTCCCACCCTTGTAATGCTGCCTGCTGCTGCTGTGTTGTATCTGGCTGGTTATGAAAATTGGGGGGGACCCGACATCGTTCTTTCCAATTATTTTTTAAATGACGTGGCGTCCCCCCCATTTTCATAACCAGCCAGATACAATAAAGCAGCAGCAGCCTAGCATCACCAGGGTAGGAAGGGCCACTGTATCTGGCCTTTCCCCTCCTGATAATACCAGCCTGCGGCCACCCCAGTGGCCGACCATCACTACAGATGGTCAGGTACTGGATCGTACCCGGCTCTTCCCAGCACCCCTGGTGGCGGTGGGTACCGGGGTAATAAAGGGGGTTAGTGTTAGCCTCTGCTCCGGCTAACACTAAGCCCTGCCTTAGCAATGGATGCTGTCAATCAGCCGGCGGCCATTACTAAGGCGGTAGTAATATAGTTTAAAAAAAACCACAAAGACATAGAAAAAATATTTTATTGAAATAAAAAAAAAAAACACAACCCTCATTAACCATTTTATTAATAAAAAAAAAAGCTGTCATCGAAGTAGTCCTGGAATCCGCCGTAGTCCAACGACCGAACCTGTAAGAAAACACACAAAAAATGATTAGTAACACATGTGTTAGGGTATGTGCACACACACTAATTACGTCCGGAATTGACGGACGTATTTCGGCCGCAAGTACCGGACCGAACACACTGCAGGGAGCCGGGCTCCTAGCATCATAGTTATGTACGACGCTAGGAGTCCCTGCCTCGCTGCCGGACAACTGTCCGGTACTGAAAACATGATTACAGTACAGGACAGTTGTCCCACAGCGAGGCAGGGACTCCTAGCGTCGTACATAAGTACGACGCTAGGAGCCCGGCTCCCTGCAGTGTGTTCGGTCCGGTACTTGCGGCCGAAATACATCCGTCACTTACGGACGTAATTAGTGTCTGTGCACATACCCTAAGGCTTAGATACAGGGCCCATGTGTGATACTGTCTGTGGGACCCTGTATCTAAGCCTACCACAAGGTAGGCTTAGATACAGGGTCCAGCAGACAGTAATCTTATACAGTATAAGATTACTGTGTGCTGGGGCCCTGTATCTAAACCTACAGTGTGGTAGGCTTAGATACAGGGCCCAGCAGACAGGATCACGCATGGGCCATGTATCTAAGCCTACCATGTGATTGGCTTAGATACAGGGCCCAGCAGACAGCATCACACAATCTGTGATCCTGTCTCATGGGCCCCCTAAGCCTGCTACATCGTAGGCTTAGGGGTTGTGCAGTCCCTAAACATTGATGGCCTATCCTCAGGATAGGCCATCAATAGCTGATGTGTCGCCCGGGACCCGCAAATCAGCTGTTTTGAAGGGGCCGCAGCACTCGTACGAGAGCTGCTTCCCCTTCATTTCACTACTCGCCCACACTGTGAATCGCCGAAACCGATTCACAGTGTGACCGGAATGAAGTGACAGGAATGAAGGGGAGCAGCTCTCGTACGAGTGCTGCGGCCCCTTCAAAACAGCTGATTGGCGGGTCCCAGGAGTCGGACCCCGCCAGTCAGGGCTATCTTACCTTCCTCTTCGGCCGCGGCGGGAGTTCTGTCGTCTCGATGCTGTGCGCGGCGCATAGCGCTGTGACGTCATGTGCTGCGCACAGCGCCTGACGTCAGGACCTCCGCTGCGATCCGGAACCAGGAAGGTAAGTAAAGTATGTTACTATAGTAACAGGGGCCCGCGGCCCGAGTTACTATAGTAACTTTTTATTGATGTGGTGCGGGGGGCCGTGGGCCCCCCTGGCTTCGGGGCCCGGTCGCAATTGCGACCGCTGCGACCCCTATAGCTACGCCAGTGGTCCACGGGCCTCTGTCTCAGTCCTCAGCATCGCGCAGCTGAGAACTGAGTCGGCCAGCAGAGGAACGGGCCCCCTTCCCACGCGGGGCCCTTGTGCAGCTGCACCGGCTGCACATGCGGTATGTCCGCCCCTGTTCTGAGGTGTTCGCTCTGATCCACGTTCCCTCCAGCAGGAATTATGACATCAGTTTCAAGCTGCAATATAGTCTAGACTTATTCTGGAGTGTTTATAACGATACAAAGGAGCACGCGATGTGGGAGCATCTACATGTCATCCAGCTGACTAAACCCCAGGTAGTCACTGCCACCGTCCTGTTCCAGTCTGAGGTGGTGGCTCTGGCAGATTTGCAGCACTGGTTGAGCAGATATTGTGAGGTGAAGAGACTGCCAACAAAGATCTATGATGAGGAGGAGATCTGGAATGGAGGATATTCTGTCAAGATCCAGCTCGTTCAGGAGAATGGAGTGACCAGACATCTGCCGCACTCCTTCTACCTGGGCTCGGAGAGAGGCGTATGTTACTACCCTGGTAAACCGCGACGGTGCCATAGATGTGGGGGCAGACACCTGCCATTCAACTGTTCCCGTATTAAGTGCTCACTATGTGGTCAGTTTGGGCATGTGAAGGACGATTGTACAGGGCCTGTCATCTGTAACCTGTGCTTAGGACCTGGACATACATTCCGGGAGTGTCCACATGCAGAACATAATAAGGAGGAGACCTTTAAAGAAGCCATGGAGGAAGACCAGGAGGATGTCTCCATATGTGTAGATATGACCCCAGAACCTGGAAGCCCCAGCGATGATGTGAGCCGAAGTACCAGAGACCCTGCTCCAGAGACGAATGTACCATCTGTGGATGCTGCACAAGTGTCACCAGCCACTAAAAATAGAGGTCATGCTAAAAGTAAAATATCCAGTCACTCTGTCACCAAACATCTGCCCGACACCAGTAAGGAACCAGCTGATCCAGCCGCAGCGACCAGTAAAAAAACCAGCTGGGCCAGCCGCAGCGACCAGTAAAAAAACAGCTGATCCAGTCGCAGCGACCAGTATCGATGAGGAGGGATTTCAGACGCTTAAAAGGAGAAGTAAAACAGATGATTCTTCTAGGAAAAAAATCACTGCTGCAAAGAAATCACCGGAGTCTCCAGTGCTGGCGATAACTGGGGGACGTTACTGTGCGCTGGGGGAAGATGAACAGGAAGAAGAAGCAGAGATGGAGCAAGTCTCCTCACACATCCCAGATGACGAACCTCCAGTTCTCTCATGCCCCCAGAACTGAGAACAGGCAGGGTGGAGGAGTAGGTATACTTCTTTCCCCACACTGCACTTTCCAGGTCATTCCCCCGGTCCCCTCACTCACATTTCCCTCTTTTGAAGCCCACACCCTCAGACTCTATCACCCTTTTCCCCTCCGAGTGGCAGTTGTCTACCGCCCACCGGGCTCACCCCGCCAATTCCTGGATCATTTTGCTGCCTGGCTTCCACAATTTCTATCCTCTGAAACACCCACTCTCATCATGGGTGACTTCAACATCCCCATTGATAACCCAATCTCCTCATCTGCCTCCCAGTTTCTATCTTTAACCTCGTCCCTCGGTCTGTCACAACTTACTAACTCTCCTACACATGAAGACGGGCATTCACTTGACCTGGTCTTCTTACGGCTCTGCTCAGTTTCTGACTTTATTAACTCTCCTCTCCCGCTTTCTGACCACAATCTTCTCTGCTTTACTATCAAATATTCTCTGCCTCCTCAGGTCATCCCTACGTATCAGACATACAGAAATCTACATGCCATTAACACTGTGAAACTCATAGACAGTCTACAGTCCTCATTGTCCCCTATCTCTTCCCTCTCCTGTCCCAATCTGGCTGCCAAACTTTATAATAACACTCTCAAAAATGCATTGGATGAAGCAGCCCCCACTACACTCCGAACCACCCGACAAAGACGACGACAACCCTGGCACACGCCTCAATCCCGCTTTCTTCAGCGGTGCTTGAGATGTGCCGAACGACTGTGGAGAAAATCGCATTTGGATGCAGATTTCCTCCATTACAAATTTATGCTCAAAACTTACAACTCTTCCCTTCACCGCGCCAAACAAGTCTACTTCACTTCTCTCATCTCCACACTATCTAATAATCCAAAACGCTTCTTTGATACTTTTCACTCCCTCCTTAGTCCTAAAGTGCAGACGCCAATCACAGATCTCAGTGCTGAAGACCTGGCCAATTATTTTAAAGTTAAAATTGACAACATCCGGCATGATATTATCTCCCAGTTCCCTAGTAACATCGATCCCCTTCCCCCCCCGCACTCCCTCTTCTTCACTCTCAGCATTTGACCCAATAACTGAAGAAGAAGTCTCGAGGCTCCTCTCTTCTTCTCGTCCTACTACCTGCCCTAGTGATCCTGTCCCCTCACACCTCCTCCAGTCCCTCTCCCCAGCTGTCACTAGTCACCTCACTAAAATATTTAACCTCTCTCTGTCCTCTGGTATCTTTCCCTCCGCTTTTAAACATGCCATTATAAACCCATTATTGAAAAAACCAACACTTGACCCATCCAGCGCTGCCAACTACCGACCAGTCTCTAATCTGCCCTTCATCTCCAAACTCCTGGAACGCTTGGTCTACTCTCGCCTTATCCGCTATCTCTCTGCTAACTCCATTCTTGACCCCTTACAATCTGGTTTCCGCACTCTACACTCCACAGAAACTGCCCTTACTAAAGTCTCAAATGATCTCTTGGCGGCTAAATCGGACGGTAAATCCTCTCTCCTGATTCTTTTGGATCTCTCTGCAGCCTTTGACACTGTAGACCACAAACTCCTACTTAACATGCTCCACTCTATTGGCCTCAAGGACGCGGCTCTCTCTTGGTTTTCCTCCTATCTCTCTGACCGCTCATTCAGTGTGTCATTTGCTGGTTCCACCTCTTCTCCTCTTCCCCTTGATATCGGGGTTCCTCAGGGATCAGTCCTAGGTCCGCTCCTCTTTTCTCTCTACACAGCTCCTATTGGACAAACCATGAGCAGATTTGGCTTCCAGTACCATCTCTACGCTGATGACACCCAATTATATACCTCTTCCCGTGACATCACCCCTGCTCTAATACAGAACACCAGTGATTGTCTGTCCGCTGTCTCTAACATCATGTCCTCTCTCTATCTGAAACTGAATCTTTCTAAAACTGAGCTCCTTGTGTTCCCACCATCTACTAACCTCCCTAAACCTGATGTCTCCATCTCTGTGTGTGGCACTATCATAACTCCTAAGCAGCACGCCCGCTGTCTCGGGGTTATTTTTGACTCAGATCTTTCCTTTACTCCTCACATACAATCACTTTCACGCTCCTGTCAGTTTCACCTCAAAAACATCTCTTACGGAGGAAACTGCCAAAACTCTCATTGTTGCTCTGATTCACTCTCGTCTTGACTACTGTAACTCATTACTAGTCGGTCTTCCCCTCACTAAACTCTCCCCTCTCCAATCTATCCTCAATGCAGCAGCCAGGCTCATCTTTATGACCAACCGCTACACCAACGCCTCTAATCTGTGCCAGTCACTGCACTGGTTGCCCATCCCCTTCCGAATAAAATTCAAACTTATTACTCTCACCCACAAAGCTCTCCACAGTGCTGCACCTCCTTACATCTCCTCCCTCATCTCTGTCTACCACCCTACTCGGGCTCTACGTTCTGCCAACGACCTTAGATTAAAATCCTCCATAATCCGAACCTCCCACTACCGTCTCCAGGATTTCTCTCGTGCTGCACCCGTCCTCTGGAATGTGCTACCCCAGACAATCAGATTAATTCCCAATATCCACAGTTTTAAACGTGCCCTGAAAACACATCTATTTAGACAGGCCTATAACATTCCCTAATCTGACTCCTTTCCATGGCCCTCCATTTAGATTAGTCATCAGAATAAGATTCCCTCACACTCCTTCTCTTCATGTCCGTCATACACGGATAGTGGCTGGTGACCGGCTCATGCAGCTTTATGTTACCACCGCATGTGTATAAAAATGGCCGGACTATTGTACAGAACAAACACTGTTACACTTTGTGTCTCCCTTATGTCCTCATAGATTGTAAGCTCTTGCGAGCAGGGTCCTCACTCCTCAGGTTTGAATTGTAAATTAACTTTGTCACTATGTAATGTCTGATATTGTTTGTTTCATGTTCCCTCTAAATTGTAAAGTGCTGCGTAATATGTTGGCGCTATATAAATAAAGATTATTATTATTATTATTATTAAGACGCTGACCCCCCAATGTCCACCAAAAGATGGGGTGTTACAGGACATAGCAGTGGAAGAAGGAAAAAAAGTAGGAAAGACCTGTAACCAGGATGAGGCTGAAAATCGCCTCCTATTAATGTGAACAGTGTGAAGAATAGGAGCAGGCGGCAGGCGATATTCCAGCGTCTGTCTGACGACAAAACCAATGTCCTCTTTATACAAGAGACTTATCTACAGAGTAATGTCCCTGCTGTGTCCCTGCAGTCACCACATCTAGTGGGACAGTGAAACTCTCAGCTGCTGTATGGAGACTTCTACCCCGAACTCGTTTATATCATAGAGGTTCACTATATGTCATAAATGTGGTGACCGTGTACCCTCTGTGGTGTGCCCGATGCTGCCCGGTCACCAATAAAGAAGAACTCTCCTGTAATACTGTCTAGAATAATATCATGAAAAATAGTTGAAACAATCTATACTGGAGTAATATTCTTATATTATGGTTTGTTTAATGGTTGTGATGTTATTAAGAGACAAATGTTTATTTTCTTTATCTGTTATGAATGTATTGCAAAGGTATTGTAATAATTTGTTGCAAGTTTTCAAATAAAAAAGATAATTATAGTAGTTATATTCTTGTATATAGGAGCAGTATTAAAGTAGTTATAATCTTGTACATAGGAGCAGTATTATAGTAGTTATAGTCTTGTATATAGGGGGCAGTATTATAGTAGTTATATTCTTGTACATAGGGGGCAGTATTATAGTAGTTATATTCTTGTATATAGGGGCAGTTTTATAGTAGTTATATTCTTGTATATAGGAGCATTATTATAGTAGTTACATTCTTGTATATAGGAGCAGTATTATAGTAGTTATATTCTTGTGTATAGGGGCCAGTATTATAGTAGTTATATTCTTGTATATAGGGGCATTATTATAGTAGTTATATTCTTGTATATAGGAGCATTATTATAGTAGTTATATTCTTGTATATAGGAGCATTATTATAGTAGTTATATTCTTGTATATAGGAGCAGTATTATAGTAGTTATATTCTTGTATATAGCGGGCAGTATTATAGAAGTTATATTCTTGTATATAGGACCAGTAATATACAAGTAATATTCTTGTATATAGGGGGCAGTATTATAGTAGTTATATTCTTGTGTATAGGGGGCAGTATTATAGTAGTTATATTCTTGTACATAGGGGGCAATATTATAGTAGTTATATTTTCGTACATAGGGGGCAGTATTACAGTAATTATATTCTTGTACATAGGGGGCAGTTTTATAGTAGTAATATTCTCGCACATAGGGGACAGTATTATAGTAGTTATATTCTTGCACATAGGGGCAGTATTATAGTAGCTATATTCTTGTATATAGGAGCAGTATTATAGTAGTTATATTCTTGTATATAGGAGCAGTATTATAGTAGTTATATTCTTGTACATAGGGGGCAGTATTATAGTAGTTATATTCTTGTATATAGGAGCAGTATTATAGTAGTTATATTCTTGTATATAGGAGCAGTATTATAGTAGTTATATTCTTGTACATAGGAGGCAGTATTATAGTAGTTACATACTTTTATATAGGAGGCAGTATTATAGTAGTTATATTCTTGTATATAGGGGGCAGTATTATAGTAGTTATATTCTTTTAAATAGGGGGCAGTATTATAGTAGTTATATTCTTGTATATAGGGGGCAGTATTATAGTAGTTATATTCTTGTATATAGGGGTAGTATTATAGTACATATATTCTTGTATATAGCAGGCAGTATTATAGTAGTTATATTCTTGTATATAAGGGCAGTATTAAAGTAGTTATATTCTTGTACACGGGGCAGTATTATAGTAGTTATATTCGTGTGTGTATATAGGGGGCAGTAATATAGTAGTTAGATACTTGTATAATGTGGCAGTATTATAGTAGGTACATTCTTGTACATAGGGGGCTGTATTATAGTAGTTTAGTCTTGTATATATGGGGCAGTATTATAGTAGTTATATTCTTTTATATAGGGGGCAGTATTATAGTAGTTATATTCTTTTAAATAGGGGGCAGTATTATAGTAGTTATATTCTTGTATATAGGGGGCAGTATTATAGTAGTTATATTCTTGTATATAGGGGTAATATTATAGTACATATATTCTTGTATATAGCAGGCAGTATTATAGTAGTTATATTCTTGTATATAAGGGCAGTATTAAAGTAGTTATATTCTTGTACACGGGGCAGTATTATAGTAGTTATATTCGTGTGTATATAGGGGGCAGTAATATAGTAGTTAGATACTTGTATAATGTGGAAGTATTATAGTAGGTACATTCTTGTACATAGGGGGCAGTATTAAAGTAGTTTAGTCTTGTATATATGGGGCAGTATTATAGTAGTTATATTCTTGTATATAGGGGCAGTATTATAGTAGTTATATTCTTGTATATAGGGACGATTTTATAGTAGTTATATTCTTGTGTATTGGGAGCAGTATTTTAGTAGTTATATTCTTGTACATAGGGGGCAGTATAAGAATATGTTCACACGCATAACCAAAAACGTCTGAAAATATGGAGTTGATTTTAAGGGAAAACCGCTCCTGATTTTCAGACGTTTTTTTAATCCATTCGTGATTTTTATGGCCGTTTTTGGAGCTGTTTTTAATAGAGTCTATGAAAAACGGCTTCAAAAACATCCCAAGAAGTGACCTGCACTACTTTTTCGCGGCCGTTTTTTTACGCGACCGTTTTTAAAAACGGCCGCGTAGAAAAACGGCCCGTCGGAACAGAACGCCGTTTTTCCTATTGAAATCAATGGCCAGATGTTTGGAGGCGTTCTGCTTCCGATTTTTCGGCTGTTGTTCGGGCGTTTATTGCCCGAAAAACGGCCGAATATCTGAAAATAATCCGTGTAAACATACCCTCATAGTAGTTATTTTCTTGCTCCTTCCCCATAGAATTTCCCCAACCCCATTCCTTTATTAGAAATATGTGGCTAGTTATGATTTTAGAAGTCACATAACATTTGGCACTCTTATGATCTAGATAAGATGTGTGCTTAAAGGGGTTGTCCACTACCGGACAACTGATGACCTATCCACCGGATAGGTCATCAGTACATGATCTGTGGGGGTCCGACAAACGGGAATCGCACCGTTAAGCCGCTCCGGCAGCCTCCGGGCACCGGATGTACATGCCGGAAGCAGTTGGCTGCGGCCACAGAATAGCGGCCGAGCTGCAGTACTACATTTCTGCTCCAATTCAAGTGAATAGGGGCAGTTCTGCAGCACGACCGCTATACTATGTACGGAGCCAACTGCTTCCGGCACCGTACATCACATAATGGGCAATAATATCCGGTGGCAGCAGGCACCGGAGCGGCTGATCGTGCAGGGTCCGAGTCTTGGACCCGCACCGATGACATACTGATGACCTATCTTTTGGACAGCCCCTTTAATTTAATAAGGCATTTAATCTTACTGGACAACCCCTTTAATTTAATAAGGCATCTACTGCTATAAAGGCCATGAATACTGAAGAATAAGTAAAAGTCTTTACAGGGCCTAGACTACTCAAGAAGCCATTGACATGATATGAAGCTATTTCTACACATATTACTGCTAGAAAATTACTCCACTTCTTCTTTTAGACTACTCCTGAGCTGCCTTTATGTGTTGCAATATTTCAATTACATCAGACCATAAGGTCAATAATTCTGTATGGGTAGATATGAACTATTTCAAGCATAAAGGGACTCTAGTGCTACATTTTGGAAAATTTCCCTGCAGTCGCCCCCTTCATTATTTAAAGAGAAAGATTTGGACCCGTATTACAGTGTTATTCACCGCGTACCGATCCAGGATCTCTCACCTGCTCACTGCCGCTGGCTTTCTGCTTAGCCATGTGCCGCGTCAGGTCTCTATAATGACCGGCCCACTTTGATGGTGTCACGAAATCGGCAGATTTAAAAGGGAAAATCACCAGTTTCCTTGTGTGTGAATAAGGTACTTTTTGTATTGTTGTATTTACTTGTATTGATCTGGACTCTGAGCCTGATTTTGACCTAAGCCACCATGCTACCTTTTGTTTCAAAAAGGTCTAAAAATCGAAAAAATATTGCTGTCTTTGAATTCTAGGAGGAACAATGCAGAATCTTCTCCCCAAAGATATTGAGATTCAAATTTCATTTTTCAATAATTCATATTCATGTCATTTGAGATCATTTGTTTGCTGATGTGAACTTCCCCGAGGTTTAATAATCATACATTATAGTGGGTGGCATAGGAAATGTCGATATGAAAACCTTTCTGATTAACTCCACAGATGAATCATACGATTGCTGACAGGCGTATCACATAAATCACGCTCAAATTATATCTCACAGGTCTATGAATTTATTGATGTGTGCTATCTATTGCATGGGAAAGGGTCAAAATCTTTTTGAATTTTTTGTAAATATTAGAAATTGTAAATATAAAGTCTATAACTTTGCTTTGAATTAACCCATTTGTTACCAATGACTAACGAGGCTTTTCGGTTATGCAGAAACTTTAGTGGGTTGAGAATGGAGAAAGGTGATGCCAAATAGTTTGAGTAGAGTCCGTTTCTGGCCAAGAGTTTTTGACAGACAATGCTCCAATTTCAGCTGATAATTTCCCCTTCTACAGTGTAGAATCTAGTTTACCCTTAAGGCTTTGTTCACATCTGCGTCAGGGCTCCGTTCCAACGTTCCTTCTGAGCTTTTCGTTGGAACGGAGCCCTGACTGACACAAACGGAAACTGTAGGTTTCGGTTTCCATCACCATTGATTTCAATGGTGACGGATCCGGTGCCAATGGTTTCCGTTTGTCTCCGTTGTGCAAGGGTTCCGTCGTTTTGACGGAATCAATAGCATTGACTGAAATCAATGGGCTATCCGTGCAATACATGAATGTGCCCGGTCCTCCTGAGAGAGATAGAGATGCCTTTAAGGTCGCTCTTTCCTTTGGCTAATTGTTGGCGGTTTTAATGAGACCCCTATCTGTTCATTCAGAATCCCCTAATAGGGTGCTTGAAAATAGATTTTCTAGTTCTATTATATACGCACTATGCCTGGTTCTATTATGTGGCACTGTGCCAGGGTCTCTTTTCTGGCTACTATGGCTAAAACCGATATGGGCTCACTGTTGCTGGTTCTGTCAAGGGGACACTGTAGCTGGCTCCATAATGGGGGCAGTGTGGCTAGAACTTCAATAAGGTCACTGTGGTTGTCATTGTTATAGGGGAATGGTGGATTGTACTGTAATGGGGCACTTAGTTGGCTCTCTCATGGGGGCACTTTGGCTGACACTCATGTGGTAGTAACTGTTATGGGTCACTAGCTGACCCTGTAATAGAAGCACTATAGTTGGTTGGCACTATTATGGGGATGCTGTGACAATTATGGGGCACTGTGGCTGACACTTATACGGGCACTGAGTCTGTCATTGTTGTAGGGGCACTATAACTGAAACTGTTTTTAGGGTTCTTTGGCTGCCAGTTTCACGAGACACAGCATTATCACTGTTATGAGGGCAATGTATTTGGCGCACTTATGAAAGACCTGTGCCCGGCACTGCTCACGCTCCTTGGCCTCAATGTAAAATGTATACTAGATGTCCCTAAGCCGTCACATACTATTTAGGCAACAAGGCCCAAGTTCAACTTCAACACCCGCTAGGGTAGCTTCGCTGATCTGCACAAAGGTATACTGTAGATCAACTGAATGCTATAGTCACTGAATGATCCTGGATGTGAAGAGCAAATATTAGCACAGGTTGGGTCTTCGCTTTAGACAAATCAGACCCAGTTTAGCGCCCGTTGTGTAAAATTACTTTTCTCATTACTAGACTAATTCTAATTGTACAAATAGGATGGATGAAGCCGTATTGTCCGGAGGATATTATGTTTGATTTGTAGGATTGACACTGACGTTTTCCATTGGTCACTGACAAATATTTACAGAATAATATTCAGAATTCTGCCGTAATTATTAGATTCAGCTTCTTGCAGAATACAAGTGTACACTGTAATAGCAATGCAAATATTTCAGATATTGCAATATCCGAACTGTAGGATGAGATTTGTTACGGTTTTAGGAGACAATTGAATTTGTCTATGTTTTAAATGTAATAGAAATAAGTGTTCTCTGCCATATGATGGAAATTCTTAGTACAAAACAATCTATTTCACTTGTGTCAGGTAGGATTACTGTCGAGGTAACAGAAGATATGACTTGGACTATACTTATCTGAAATGGAATAAAGTGGTGAGATATGTCTGGCAGCAAAAACAGGTAAAAAATAAGGTCGGAGCAAAGGAGATTGCTATGACCTGATAAAAAAGACTTATAGTTTCAAGAGATTACTTGTCTACTCTTGGCACCAGATGCATCTATAGGTTAGGGCTCATGCACGCAGTTCCGCGATGCATACAACCATCGTACAGCGGTAATGTTATCATACGGACAGGGCCCATTCTAGCTTTTCTGCTGCCTGAAGCAAAAATTGAAATGGCGCCCCCCCCCCCCAGATTTTGATTGACATCCCCCTGGCTGTTATACATCACTAACAGTCTCCTCCAACTCTTGCGGATGCACCGTTGACTTGTACTGGCATGCGCGGTGTGGCCGAGCTGAATACACCAAGCTGCAAGGTGCATACCCAAATAGTACAAGGCAATGGCGCATCCGAGAAAGTTGGAGGAGACTGGTAGTGATGTAGAACGGCCAGGGGGATGTTAATCAAACATAGAGAATTGGGTTTGGAGTCAGGACTATGTGACTCTTCAGGATAGCGGCGCCGCCCCATGGCCCTTTAATGAGTAATTAGCAAATAGCGTGTGTCATTTTAAAAGTTGATTTTATAGATTTTGCTGCATTGGAAAACAACATACAGGCGAATGTTTATAAATATTGTCAGGACATTTATTACTGCATGGTGGCGGTTCAAGGGGTTAAAACTACCTGACAGGTTCCCATTAAATATACAATGAATTAAAAACATTTCTATCTGCCCTGCAATTTTGTTATTATAAATATATTCTATATAAATACAGCTCCAGTACCAAACTCTGACATATATGGCTCCAGAACCAAGCTCAATGCATATATACACCACCAGAACCGAGCTCAGTACATATATACAGCCCCAGAACCAAGCTTATATATATATATATATATATATATATATAAACCAGAACCAAGCTCAGTACATATATACAGCACCAGAATCAACCTCAGTATATAAATACAGCACCAGAACCAAGATCAGTACATAAATATAGCACCAGAACCAAGTTCAGTACATATATACAACACCAGACCCAAGTTCAGTACATATATACAACACCAGACCCAAGCTCAGTACATATATACAACACCAGAACAAAGCTCAATACATATATACAGCACGAGAACAAAGCTCAGTATGTATATACATCACCAGAGCCAACTTCAGTACATATATACAGCACCAGAACCAACCTCAGTATATATATATATATATATATATATATATATACAGCACCAGAACAAACCTAAGTACATATATACACAACACCAGAACCAAGCTCAGTACATATATACAGCCGCAGTACAAACCTCAGTACATATATACAGCACCAGAATAAAGCTCAATACATAAATACAACACCAGAACAAAGCTCATTACATATATACAGCACCAGAACCAAGTTTAGTACATATATACAACTTTAATACCAAGCTCAGTATATAAATACAACACCAGAACAAAGCTCAGTACATATATACATTACCAGAACCAAGCTCAGGACATAAATATAGCACCAGAACCAAGCTCACTACATAAATACAGCACCAGAACCAAGCTCAGAACATATATACAGCATCAGAACCAAGTACATGAATACAACACCAACACAAATGCAGCTCAATTTAGTGCAACCTCTGCCGTATAGGTTTGTACAGCGTAAAACTACAGCTCCCAGCATCGTTCGAATAGCGCTAAGGATATGCTGGGAGTTGCTGTTTCACAAAAAAAATTCATACCAACTATCATCTCGCTGCAGCTCATACAGTGACTACAGTTGCTGATTAGAGGCATAATAAACATTTACATTAAGTGACTCACCGGTGACTATCTCAGATTCTAGTTGTTCGTTTTTCTCTTTTCTTCTCCATCCGGTTCAGACCTCTATGAAGAGTTCTCCCGGCCATGGCCCATTTCTGAAGTTTTCTGCTCAGATGTCTTCAGCTTCTCACTTTTCAAACATTTCTGCACCTATAAATGAAGATAAAATTCTCATGATGCCACACACTACACCCTAAATATAATAGTGCTATACATTGCACATCTAATTATAATAGCACCATACACTGTCCCTGATTATAATAGCACCATATACAGTGTCCCACACACACAGTGCTCCCTGTAGATAGTGCCCCCATAGAGCCCCCTGTAGATAGTGCCCCCCATAGAGCCCCCTGTAGATAATGCCCTACATAGACACCCCTGTAGATTGTGCCCCATATATAGTTCTCCCTGTAGATAGTGCCCTACATATAGCCCCTCTGTAGATAGTGCCCCACATATAGCCCCCTGTATATAGAGCCCCACATATGGCCCCCTGTAGATAGTTCGTACATATAGCCCCTTGTAGATAGTGCCCTACTTATAGCCCCATGAAAATAGTGCCCCGCATATAGCCCCCCTGTATATAGAGCCCCACATATGGCCCCCCTGTAGATAGTGCCCCACATATAGCCCCCACTGTAGATAGTGCCCCACATATGGCGCCCCTGTAGATAGTGCCCCACATATAGCCCCCACTGTAGATAGTGCCCCACATATAGCCCCCTGTATATAGTGCCTGACATATAGGCCCCTGTATATAGTGCCTCACATAGTCCCCCTGTATATAGTTCCCTACATATAGCCCACTCTATAGATTGTGCCCAACATATAGCCCTCCCCTCCTGTAGATAATGTGACGCACACTTTTAAAAAAAACCAAAAAAACTTTATATACTGACCTTGATCCCGTTCCCGCACTGTCCTGTGTATGACTTGCCCCGCCAATCAGCGCCTTTTGACGACGCGCGTCACTTCCATTGTTGAAAGGTGCTGATGACGTTATCGTGCCGCTAGCATCGTTGAAAGGCACTGATTGACAGGGCAGAATCAAAACGTGCCCGGCCATTGAGCTCTTATACATGTAATTGTACCTGCGTTTTATAGAGGCAGGTACAATAAGTGTAAGAGGGAGTGGTGGCGGCTGGTTTCAGTGGCGCCGCCGACCCCTCAGAGAGGCAGCAGGCCACCTAAGCCGAGATACTCATGTCGCCTCATGTGATTTCTGGAAAACTGAACCAAAAATCACAGATGGCATAAAATTTTAACAGACATGTGCCCTGCCAATTTATGTAGACCCTGTCCCCAAAATGCCCCCAACAAAATGCCTTCTGACTCATGAAGTCTCCAAAAATACAAACCTACATCAGACACCAAAATGTATTCAGAGCTGATAACTTCTCTATACTACACCACAATGCAGAGCAGACAGATCCTCTATACTACACCACACAGGAGAACTGACAGATCCTGTAATGGCAGGGGGTAGGGAGACGGACAAGTGAGCCCAAATCTACCCGCCACTCTGTCCCTGCCTACTTGCAACGACCCGCCCTAGGCGACGGGGTACAACTGGGCGGCGGTCCCTGCACTCAGTAAGTGCACGACAAACACGAGAAACATACAAAGGAACACAAGCAAGGAAAAGGGGCCGTTGCCCACGGAAACACCGTGAGCAACCAGAGTGGTGAACGAGCCGAGTCAAGCCAGGAGTGTGCGAGGTACAAAACAAAAAGCAGAAGAGTAGTCGGAAAGCCAGGGTCTGTATGGAGCAGGATCAAAAATAGCAGGAGCTGTAGCTGGGCCAGGAAACCACAAGGAAAGAATCACAAGCACCGAGGGACAGGAAGTGCAGGCTTAAATAGACCGAGGGCGGGAGCTAGCTGAGTCTGGCCAGGTTACGATAGGCTCTCCCACTCCTAAGCCTGCCAGCCTGAATGGTGGAAGCAGGAGTCAGTCTCAGGGATGTATTCTCAGGTGCTGACTGATTAATTCTGGGAATTAACCCCGAATCTGTGCCTGGCAGATCCTTTACAGATCCTCTATACTACACCACACAGGAGAACTGACAGATCCTCTATACTACACCACACAGGAGAACTGACAGATCCTCTATACTACACCACGCAGGAGAACTGACAGGTCCTCTATACTACACCACACAGGAGAGCTGACAGATCCTCTATACTACACCACACAGGAGAGCTGACAGATCCTCTATACTACACCCCACAGGAGAGCTGACAGATCCTCTATACTACACCCCACAGGAGAGCTGACAGATCCTCTATACTACACCACACAGGAGAACTGACAGATCCTCTATACTACACCACACAGGAGAACTGACATATCCTCTATACTACACCACATAGGAGAGCTGACAGATCCTCTATACTTCACCACATAGGAGAGCTGACAGCTCCTCTATACTACACCTCACATGAGAACTGACAGAACCTCTATACTGCACCACACAGGAGAGCTTACAGCTCCTCTATACTACACCACACAGGAGAACTGATAGAACCTCTATACTACACCACATAAGAGAGCTGACAGACCCTCTGTACTACAACACATGAGAGCTAACCGATCCTCTATACTACACCACACAGGAGAACTGACAGATCCTCTATTTTACACCACACCGAATAGCTGGCAGATCCTCTTTACTACACCACACAGGAGAGCTGACTGATCCTCTATACAACACCACACAGGAGAGCTGACATTCTCCAGTATACTTCACACAAACAGGAGAGCTGACAGATCCACTCTACTACACCACACAGCAGTGCTGACTGATCCTCTATACTACACCACACAGGGCAGCTGACAGATCCTCTATACTATAGTACACAGGAGAACTGACAGATCCTCTATACTACACCACAGAGTAGAGCGGACAGATCCTCTATATACTACAACACACAGGAGAGCTGAGAGATCCTCTATACTACACCACACAGGAGAGCTGACAGATCCTCTATACTACACCACACAGGAGAGCTGACAGATCCTCTATACTACACCACACAGGAGAACTGAGAGCTCCTCTATACTACACCACACAGGAGAGCTGACAGATCCTCTATACTACACCACAGAGGAGAACTGACAGATCCTCGATACTACACCACACAGGACAGCTGACAGATCCTCTATACTACACCACACAGGAGAACTGACAGCTCCTCTATACTACACCACACAGGAGAGCTGACAGATCCTCTATACTACACCACAGAGGAGAACTGACAGATCCTCGATACTACACCACACAGGAGAGCTGGCAGATCCTCTATACTACACCACAGAGGAGAACTGACAGATCCTCGATACTACACCACACAGGACAGCTGACAGATCCTCTATACTATAGCATACAGCTCCTGTTATACTGGGTTGAGCAGATGAATGAAAAATGCATTTAGCTATATTTTGAGATGGACATTAACTACAAGTGAAGCCCAGGCTTTACTATGTTCTGACTGGTGAGATTCCAGTAGAAAAAGGTTTAGAAGCCCTGATCTAGGCAAAATGTTTTTTAATTCGTTTTTTATTATTATAATTATTTTTATCATTTATCTGTTTACTATATAAGTCAGTCTACATTGTGCACTCACCGATGATTTTAATACAAAACCTCTTGTTGCATATTATCATTTATTGGGACAATATTATTCGTTATGCAAATATTATTAGTTTATGCTGATCTGGGGAGCAGAAAGAAAAGTACGAATCCGCTCCTGGAGGTTAAATTAACAGTCAGTCTTTAATTTATTGAAATTGCTTTAAAAAAAGGTAAATCAGCAAAAGCGTGGCAAGAAATTAAACAGAAACTATTTATCTGCGGAATGTATTAAAATTTGTCCTTTTTTTTCCTGCCAGCAGAAATACACAAAAGGGACCAAGCTTTACAAAAATCAATGAGGAGAAGACTTCTTACATGCTGATACGAAGAGAGACGTAGGAAAGGCAATTAGTTTTCTTTACCACCTGAATTATGGAGCTAATGTTGTACTTGTGTTTTGTGGAGTGAAGTATTAAAAACAATTAACGTTTCAGGTGAAATGACTGGAGTATTTATTGTTGGTACAAGGCTGTAAATCTGGGGCACATGTATGTGTGTGTATGTATATACATATACACACACACACACACACACACACACACACACACACACACACACACACACGATGTACAAAGGGTGTTGCTAGAGGGAGGGTCTAAAAAAAATCAAGGCCCCCAGCTATGCCTTTTCTTCTGGAATAGGGACAAATTATTAGGGCAGAGGGGCACATGACCAAGGGTCTCTACTATCCTCCACAAGGTGATTCACAGCATGGTTTACTATCAGTCTCTAATGCATGGCTGAAAAACTGAGGACCCATTCTATATGCCCATCATAAAAAAAAAAGAGTCCCCTGTTATGAGCTAGATCGCACTGGCTGACGTGAGCTGCCTATGTACTACATGAGATGTTCTGCTTTTCATTTTTTTAGGAATCAGGGTTTTCCTATATAAATAAGAACAAAGAACACTGGGGATTGGTGGGGACATTTGCAAAAGGGGATGATTGATTGTCCATCCGACAGTTATTATGCAGAGACCGTGGGGGTGGGGTGCATTCTGAAATCACTGCTTTGGGCACCAACATCTCCCTCCTCCCCTGTTATGGTGACTACTCTAGTGGCCAGTCTGCAAACTGCAATATTAAAAAAAAAATAATAATAATAATATAATTGTTGGATAGTTACATTTCCTGTAAGGCTACAAATATTATTTTTCTATTGCAAGCATAAATAGTAATAATAAAGTCCTAAACACAACCTTCACTAAAGTTATACACAGGAATAAATACCCAGGCTACAAATGTATCAAAATTAATTTCAAAGAGCTGAAAATCGGAATTGAGCAGCAAGTAAAGTGGTAAATTATTAGCTATTTTTGAAATGTTGTTTATTAGGAGCTTTCAAGTTGAGTCTTGCCCCGGGCCTGGAGATGAAAGTGTTCTAGCACCTCGCACCACTCTACATGAATATGTTTATTTCATAATTTATAGATTTCTTTCTACAGAAGAATCTGAAGAGTGTCGGTGTCATTATCACTGAGCTCGTAAACTGGAGGCTACATCTGGTCGAGAGACACCAGCCCTGTATTCTCATCTCACTTTGTAATGTACAGAGCATTTTTGCCTTCATACTATTCATGCCTGAGTGTAGGCATCATCCATGGAGATACACAGCCAATGGTGTAGTTAGGGGTTGTTGACCGCAACCACCACCGGGCACCAAAAACTTCAAGTGGCCATGGTCCACCCAACCATATAAGAAATCTAAACTATAAGAAGGTGGACTGAGCTGGAAATAGCATCTCAATAATAGATACATTTTATAATGTATATAAAAATACAACAGCACACTGGGGGCGCTAATATATATGCAAACATTGTTGTTTTTTTTTTCATTTAAATTGTATTATTGTTATATTTTCTGTACTTCAATTATGCGGTTTTCGGCACAAATTTAGATTACATTGTATGAACTTAACAGGAGACTTACCTTTCTCTCTTGGACTTGCCCTATAAAATGTACTCAGGACAAGATTTATTCTGTACTAATAAAAAACAGCCTTGAATAGATGGGAGAAGTGCATGACCAAGATCGAGGCAGTCACCTGTATAGTAAATATAGCAGGTATGCAATTTAAAATCAAATATTCAATGTTTGCATATGTCTTAGCACCTGCAGAGTACTGCTGCACTTTTGTGTTAGAGTCTATATAGCATGTTATTATGAGACATGTTGGCAAGTGATGTCATTTGGGATTAGATGGAGAGTCTAGGCGAGGCTTTTACACTACAAACAAACCCTCTGTGTAGTCTGTTCCTGTAGTCATGTGTTACTTACTTCTATCTGCCCCCTCTTTCATTGTCTGTAGTAACACAGTAATCAGACTACACAGGGTTTGTTTGTAGTCTGTAACCATGGAGATTAGGCAAAAATGGTAGAATCTTTTTAACCAAGATTATTTGCACAGTTGCTTTATTTATATTGTTAGATGCACTGGAGCAATACAAGAAAATATATTTTTCAATTGTATATATGCACCTTTATTTACCCTTTTGGCAGGGACACAGTTTGGAACCAAGATAAATGTCTTCGCCATCCACGATCCATCTCTGAGCAAAAATTTATTTATTTCATACTTATAAAGATACAAATCTTCCTTTTCTGTAAAAAAACAATTTCTAGTATCAGTTCTCAGCATGAAGAACTACATTATGCAGAAATCATGGATATGCAAATCTGTCATCAGCCGCTCTAACTATAGCACTTTAAGGAAATGTCATACAGTAAGTGTTCAATTTCATCCAAAATTACTTCTCTTCAACCAAGTGCAACACAAAATTTCCAGTCATATAGGGATGTACTCGCTATACAAATAGCACATAAGCGCCACCAATAGGACACAGCATGCCCTGAAAATGGATGCATTGTGGGAATTAGATTTTTTTAAAGGGCATTGCTAGAATATCCAGTCCCTAGTCATCCAAGGGTGCCAAACAGAAAAAAAAACATCTTTAGGGGTCCCCTTAGACAGCTGGTCCCACAAAAAGTTCCCCCTTAAACAGTGCCTCCCCGGTTCCCTCATTAATCGTGTCTGGCAGTGTCCCCATATACAGTGCATGCTAGGTGCGACCACAAACTGTACCTTGCCAATTGCTCACAAACTTTTTGTGGGGTACTATCAGTTTCCCCCTTAAAGTGTGCCTACAAGGTTCCCTTATAAATAATGACTGCTAGTGCCCCAATAAACAGTGCCTACTAGATGCCCCTATAGACTGTAACTTGCCAAGTGTTTATAGAATGTGCCCCCTAAACAGTGACTTGTTTGGTGCCTCCATAAAAGTGCCTACTAGGTGCCCCCTCTAACAGTGCCTGACAGGTGCTACATTAAAATGCTTGCCAGAACCCCCATAATCAGTACCTGCCTTCTGCCTTTTTCCTTCCCTTCCTCGCACACCGAGCCAACCTAGCTACTACCAGTGCACGTCCTCATGTTCCAGTGCCATCCAAGAGGAATTTATGGTGAAGCAACCAATCAACAGCTGTCAGTGGCATAACTTAAAGTTCTAGGGCCCCAATGCAAAATCTGCATAGGGGCCCCACCTACCATGTACCATTTATAATACTGATGTGGCAGAGGGCTCCCTCAGGTACCAGGGCTTAGGTGTAACTGTTACCTCTGCAACCCTGTGCCCCTGGAGGATGTTTAGAAGTCACTCGCTCTTATTGTAGGAAGTCTTGGGTTGTCTGATCTCTTTGATCGCTGCAGTCGAAGTCTCTATTAAATTGTATCTGCGTTCTGAGGAAAAGGATGCAATCAACAGCATTAGCGTTGCCCAGTGCTGTCTTGTTCGCTACATTATTAGTTCATTATTTTACTAGACTGCCCCTGACAATAAGATGATCACAGCGTATCCCTCTTCTGAGACCACCTGCAATCGGCTGTAGTAAGTGTGGGAACCTGGCAGTAAGTGATCAGAAGGAGTATTGACCCTGCAGCTGAAAGGCAGACGGAGCACTATAAGGTTATGTTCCTGACAGTCTGCTCTGTTCCTGAGTTCAATTCTACAAACTCTTTTAGGTATAAAAAAAAGTTGCAAGCAAGAAATAATTTGCACTTAGTTTGCCCTTAGTAACTGATGAGTGAATTAATAAGTGAGTATTTACATCCATGACTAATTACATATAATTGAGACTCAGTCAGGGGGTTATACAGGGCCACAGGCTGCATACCTGGACATGTGTCATATGTACTTAAATCATATTTGCTCATTCCTGCCGGTCTGTCCCCAGCGACTCTACAATTCCGATTCGCTACAGACGTCCCACATTTGCTTTAATGAAGCCGTCATTTTCTGCTGTAAAGATTTAATTGGATGCAATTGCTTATTATTAAAGCAAAGGTTTCCAATGCTTAATCTTAGGGTACGGATGTAGAGGGGCCTTGGATATCAATTCTACATGAAGAACAAATTTAGTTTTACCTTTTTATTTTGTCGCGCTTACCTGTCCACTTGATGGAGTGTCGCATCCTGCGTGTTGCCTATTTGTTACAATTATACACGGTGCATAGAAAATACAAATCCTTAATATCCTGAATGTACATCTTTGCCGTCGGCACTACAGTCCTGGCTAAAAGTTTTGAGACTGACACAAATTATTATTTTTTTTCACAAAGTTCGCTGCTTCAGTGTTTTTAGATCTTTTACTCGGATGATTCTATGGTTACTGAAGTACAATTATAAGGCCCTGTTCACACAGAGTTTTTTGCCGTGGTTTTTGCCACGGAAACCGTGGCAAAAAAAGGCCGAAATTGACTCCCATTGTTTCAATGGGAGTCGGAGGCGTTATTTTTACCGCGAGAAAATGCTCGCGGGAAAAAGAAGCGGCATGCCCTATCTTGAGGCGTTTTCCGCTTTAAAAACCCCATTGAAATCAATAGGAGACGGAAATAAACGCGTTTTTTGCCGTCTCAATTTTTGCGCAGAATTTCACTTCGTCTTTGAAGAAATAGGAAAAAGAATCTTAAAAAACGCGGAAAAAAAATGCGTCAAAACCACTTCAAATAAACCGGAGCTGATTTTTCCAGGCAGAATTTTCTGCATGCAAAAAAACTCCATGTGAACAGGCCCTAAGCATTTTATAAGCTTTTAAACTTTTATTGACAAATACATCAAGTTTTTGCAAAGACTCAATATTTACAGTGTTGACTCTTTTTTATTTAAGTTTCTGTAGTTCGCCCTGGCCCGCTGGATATCAGCTTCTGGGCCAAATCTCCTGACTGACGACCCATTCTTACCTAATCAGTGCTTGGTATTTATCACAATTTCTGTGTTTTTGTTTGTCCACCCGCTTTTTTGAGGATTGACAACAGGTTCTCAATAGGATTAGGATCTGCGGAGTGTCCTAGCCATGGACCCAAAATGTCAATGTTTTGTCCACCGAGCCACTTAGTTATCACTTTTGCCCTGTGACATGAGTCCATCATGCTGGATAAAGCATTGTCCATCACCAAATTGTTCCAGGATCGTTGGGAGAAGTTGCTCTTGGAGGATGTTTAGTTATCGTTTTTTATACATGGAAGTTTTCTTAGGCAAAATTGTGAGTGAGCCCACCCCCATGGATGAAAAGCAACCCCACACATGAATGGTCACAGGATGCTTTACTGTTGGCATGACACAGGACTCATGGTAGCGCTCACTTTTTCTTTTCCTGTCAATTATTCTTCCAGATGTCCCAAACAGTCTGAAGGGGGCGTCATCAGAGAAAATAACTTTACCCCAGTCCTCTGCAGTCCAATCCCTTTACTTCCTGCAGAATGTCAGTCTGTCCTTGATGTTCATCTTGGAGAGAAGTGGCTTCTTTGCTGCCCTTCTTGACACCAGGCCGGCCTCCAAAAGCCTTCGCCTCACTGTGTGTGCAGATGCACTGACACCTGCCTGCTGACATTACTGAGCAATCTCTGCACTGGTGTTGAACCGATCCTGTAGCTGAATCCTCTTTAGGAGACGGTCCTGGGACTTTCTTGGGGGCCCTGATGCCTTCTTCATAGCAATTGAACCTCTCTCTTTGAAGTTCTTGATGGTCCAATAAATGGTTGATTTAGGTGCAATCTTCGAAGCAGCAATGTCCTTAACTGTAAAGCCCTTTTGATGCAAAGCAATGATGACTGCACGTGTTTCCTCGGAGGTAACCATGGTTAACAGAAGAAGACAATGATTTCAAGCACCATCCCCCTTTAAAAGCAACCAGTCTGCTATTATAATTTCATCAGAATGACAGAGTGATATCCGCGGCCTTGTCCTTGTTAACACTTTCTCCTGAGCTAACGAGAAGATCACTGAAATTATAATAGCAGGTAATTTTGTGGCAGGGCTGAAATGCAGTGGAAATTGAGTTTTTGTGATTACGTTAATTTTCATGACAAGGGATGACTTGAAAACTGAAGAAGCAAATTTAGTGAACACCAAAATTTGTGTCTGTCTCAAAACTTTTGAAAAAAAAAATGATACCAATTACCAGAATCCTTATTTACATTCCAGCTGATATGTACTTGAGGTAGGTAAAGTTTGATAGAAAATGGTGGCCTAGTAAACAAGTTAAGTAGGGCCCCCACTCAGCATACATATAACACACAGATACGTATGAACTTGTTTATACTTATAGACTGCCATACAATGCCAAATGATACTTCCTTACAAAGTCTAAATAATACTAATGTTTACATGCTCAACTCTCAGGTTGCTCCTTAGGGTCTAAGCCCTAGTGGCCGCCTCATAAATGGGAGTCTTGGCCAATTACCCAGTTTTTCACCCCCTCTCTGTAGGGCTGGTTCACCTTGGTGTTCCGATGTTTTTTGCATAACCCAATGGGTGCATTTAAAATGTTCAGCTCTTTAACCCCTTCCCGACATTTGTCGTAAGTATACGTCATGGAAAGCCAGTGCTTCCCACAAAATGTCGTATACTTACGACAAATGCATGGCACTGGCTCAGAAGCTGAGTCGGTGCCATCATCCCCGGATGTCAGCTGTATCTGACAGCTGACATCCTGCTGTAATGGCGGGGACCGAAGTTAACTTCGATCCCCGCCATTAACCCCTTAAATGCAGCCGTTAAAAGTGATCGCTGCATTTAAGGTGTTTGCAGCTCATCGACACCCCAGCAATTAAATTGCCAGGGTGTCGGTGGCTGCAATGGCAACCGGAGGCCTAATACTGGCCTCCCGGTATGCCTAGCATGGAAAACTTCCAGCTCCCACCCGGAGGCGTGGCCTGAAAGGCTTCAGCAGCCGCCTGCAAGATGGCGCCGGCTCAGGAGATGAGCTGGCGTCATCAGCGGTGGATATCAGCTGTATGTTACAGATGACATCCACCTGTAATGGCAGGAACCGGAGCTAGCTCCGATGCCTGCCATTAACCCCTCAGATGCAGCGATCGTTGCATCTTTGTGGTTGCTAGCAGATCGCCAGCTGTGCCCTGCAATCGCACGACTGCCGACTGCTATTATGACAACAGGAGACCTAACAATGGCCTCCTGTCTGCCATTACGGAAGCCGATTAGGCCCCGCATGGAGGTGAAGCCTAATCGGCTTGCTGTCAGTGAATGACTGACAGATCTAATACATTGCACTACGTAGGTAGTGCAATGTATTAGGACAGTTGGACCTTCAAGTCCCCTAGTGGGACTAAAGTAAAGTGTAAAATAGTGACAAAAAAGTGAAAAAAAAGTTGTCAAAAATATAATAAAAGTTTTAAGTAATAAAATAAAACACATTCGCCCTTTTTCCCTTATCAAGTCCTTTTATTATTGAAAAAAATAAATAAACCATACATATTTGGTATTGCCGCGACCGTAAGAGCCTAAACTATAAAAATATTATGTTACTTATTCCAAGCGGTGAACGGCGTAAAAAAAAACTTAAAAAATAATGCCAGAATTTTTGTTTTTTGGTCACTTTGCCCTACAAAAATTGAAATAAAAAGTGATCAAAATGTCGCATGTATCCAAAAATGGTGCCTATAAAAACTATAGCTCGTCTCGCAAAAAACAAGCCCTCATACAGCTCCGTCACCGAAAAAATTAAAAAGTTATGGTTCTCACAACTTGGCGACAGAAAAAATACATTCTTTTTACAAAAGTCATTTTATTGTGCAAAAAGTTATAAAACATAAAAAGTTCTACAAATTAGGTATCGCCGGAATCGTACTGACCCGCAGAATAAGGTTAACATGTAATTTATAACGCATGGTGAACACTGTATAAAAAAAACCCTAAAAAAACTATGCCAGAATTGCTGTTTTTTGGTCACCTTGTCTCTCAAAAAATAGGATAAAAAGTGATCAAAAAGTCGCATGTACCCCAAAATGGTACCAATAATAACTACAGCTCGTCCCGCAAAAAAAACAGCCCTCATACCACTACGTCTATGAAAAAATAAAATTAGTTAAGGCTCCAAAAAGCCAGGAAAGAAAAAATATGCGGTTGTGCAGATCAGAGGGAAACATTTCGTCTGTTTCTAGAGGCAATTTATCGGGGCTCTAAAATTAGGGTACCAGGAAGGTGAGATCCCAAACATATCTGCTTGAAGCGAGTGTGCCCGTATTATACCAGGACAACACTTCCCAGCAAAATTCCCCAAACTGCAAAGGTGCAGAGTGTAAACCAAAATGGAGATAAGTAAAGACACCGTTGATCAGTGCGACACCGGCCTGTGCAGAAAGGATTGCTTCACAGCGTAACACACATCTATGGATCATATTATTGTTCACCCCATTATTATACCACCTGACTATGCCCCTGATGTACTCTGCCCGGCTTACATGTACCCCCACATTATAAACGGAAACACCAGCAATACTCAAATCTACTACCAAGCAAAATCCACGCTCCAAAAGCCAAATGGCGCTCCCACCCATCTGAGCCCTACAGTGTGCCCAAACAGCTATTTACTTCCACATATACAGCACCGCCATACCCGAGAGAACCCTTTTAACTATTTTTTGGGTGTGTGTCTACAGTGGCATAAGCTGGGCATGACATACTTGCCACTGAATTGGCATATCTGGGGAAAATTTTTAATTTTTACTTTGCACCATCCGCAGCGCATTCATTTATGGAAAGGACCTGTGGGGTGAAGATACTCCCCTTAATAAATGCCTTGAGGGTTGTAGTTTCTAAAATGGGTTCACTTCTGGGGGGTTTATTTTATTATTTCCCATCTGAGCCTCTGCAATTGTGAACCAATTCTGTGTAAATCGCCAAATTAGGCCACAATTTCGCATGGTATTCTCTCACTCCTGAGCCCTGTCAAATGTCCAGGCAAAAGATTAATGCCCCATGTAGGATGATTCTAAAACCGGGAAACACAGCATAATAATTAGAGAGCTGTGTTTGTATGGTGACACAAGCTGGGCCCCACATATTGGCATATCTAATGAAAATCCCATTTTATCGTGTGCACGCTAATTTATGCAAAACACCTGCAGGGTTAACATGCTCACTACACCCCTAGTTGAATACCTTGAGGGGTGTAGTTTCCAAAATGGGCTCACTTTTGGGGATTTTGCAGGGTTTCCACTGTTTTGGTCCCACAGGGGTTTTGCAAATGCTACACAGCAAACAGAAACCAATCCAGCAAAATCTGTACTCCGAAAGCCAAATGGCTCACCTTCCCTTCTGAGCTCTACCGTGTGCCCAAAAATGAGTTTATAACCACATATGGGGTATTGCCGTACTCGGGAGAAATTGCTTAACAAATGTTGGGGGTTTTTTTCTGCTTTATTTTTTGAGAAAATGACAACTTTTGCGCTAAAGCTACGTCTTATTAGAAAAAAAATTTAATTTTTATTTTCACTGCCCAATTCAAATAAAATCTATGAAAAACCTGTGGAGTCAAAATGCTCACTACATCCCTAGATTAATTCCTCAAGGGGTGTAGTATCACAAATGGAGTCCCTTTTGGGTAGTTTCCACTGTACTGGTACCTTAGGGGCTTTGCAAACGTGACATGGTGTCAAGAAACCAATCCAGCAAAATCTGTGCTCCAAAAGCCAAATGGCGCTCCTTCTCTTCTGATCCTTGCCATGTGCCCAAACAGCAGTTTATGACCATATATGGGATATTGCCGTACTCCAGAGAAGTTGCTTTACAAATGTTGGGGTTCTTTTTTTCCTTTATTTGTTGAGAAAATGAAAAATTTTGAGCTAAAGCTAAGTCTTATTGAAGAAAAGTGATTGTTTTTATTTTCACTGCCCAATTCTAATAAATTCTATGAAACACCTATGGGGTCAAAATGATCACTACACCCATACATGAATTCCTCAAGGGGTGTCGTTTCCTAAATGGAGTCACTTTTTGGGCGTTTTCACTGTTTTGGTCCCTCAGGTGCTTTGCAAATGTGACATGGCCTCCGCAAACCATTCCTTCTAAATGTGATCTCCAAAAGCCAAATGGCGCTCTTTCCCTTCTAAGCCCTGCCGAGTGTCCAAACAGTCGTTTATGACCACATGTGGGGTATTGTTTTACTCGGGAGAAATTGCTTTACAAATTTTGCAGTGCTTTTTCTCCTTTAGTCCTTGTGGAAATGAGAAAAATTAGCTAAACCTACATTTTCTTCTAAAGAATGTAGATATCCATTTTCATGGCCTACTTCCAATAATATCTGCAATAAACCTGTGGGGTCAAAATGCTCACTATACCCCTAGATAATTTCCTTAAGGGGTGTAGTTTCCCAAATGGGGTCACTTTTTGGGAATTTCCACTGCTTTGGCACCGCAAGAGCCCTTCAAACCCAACATGGTGCCTAAAATATATTCTAATAAAAAGGAGGCCCAAAATCCACTAGATGCTCCTTTGCTTCTGAGGACGGTGCTTCAGTCCATTAGCGCACTAGGGCCACATGTGGGATATTTCTAAAAACTGCAGAATCTGGGCAATAAATATTGAGTTGTGTTTCTCTGATAAAACTTTCTGTTTTGCAGAAAACATAGATTAAAAATGAATTTCTGCAACAATAAAAAATGAAATTTGTAAATTTCACCTCTACTTTGGTTTTATTCCTGTGAAACGTCTAAAGGGTTAAGAAACTTTCTAAATGCTGTTTTGAATACTTTGAGGGGGGAAGTTTTTTAAATGGGGTGACTTTTTGGAGGTTTCTAATATATAATGCCCTCAAAGCCACTTCACAACTGAACTGGCCCCTGTAAAAATAGCCTTTTGAAATTTTCTTGGAAATGTGAGAAATTGCTGCTAAAGTTTTAAGCCTTGTAACGTCCTAGAAAAATAAAAGGATGTTCAAACAACGATGTCAATCTAATGTAGACATGTGGGGGATATTAATTAGTGACTATTTTCTGTGGTATAACTGCCTGTCTTACAAGCAGATACATTTAAATTTAGAAAAATGATAATTTTTGCAATTTTTTGCAAAATTTTGGTGTTTTCACATTTAAATACTGAATGTATCGAGCAAATTTTGCCAGTAACATAAAGTCCAATGTGTCACGAGAAAACCATCGGTTAAAATAGGTTAAAGCATTCCGAAGTTATTTCCACATAAAGTGAAACATGTCAGATTTGAAAAATGAGGCTCTGTCAAAAAGGTCAAAAGTGGCCAAAGAGGGAAGGGGTTAAAAAAGTGTAAGGGCTCTGTTCACTTTTGTAGCACATTTGTTTTGTAACCAATGATTTATTTGATAATAAGCAACTTTTTAAATGGATTTTTATGTCAATAAATGAACTTTTTGAGATACAGCTTTTGTGTATGCTGTATACATAAAGCTGTATCTTGCTGTCAAAGCCGATTCCGTCAGGTCGGCTGAACTGACGGCTCCGGTGCAGGCTCTCTGACACGCAGGATCCAGCTAATAACGATCACATGAACTTAAATGTGATTGTTATTAGCTGAATCCTGCATGTTAGAGGCAGGACCAGCATTCTGCCGAGCCATCAGTGCAGCTGACTTGACGAAATCGGCTTTGACGGCAAGATATAGCTTCTATGTATACAGGATACATGGAAGCTGTATCTCAAAAAGTAAAAAACATTTCTTAATAAAAATGAATTTAAAATGTGCTTATAATAAGTTTTAGCACTGAAGCTTCTATGTATCCACTATGCATAAAAGCTGTCAGTCAGTTGGACTAAAAGCTCGGCTTACAGCGGCTCCTGGGTGCCTCCAACACACAAGCTAACCCTAATACAGATGAAGGCTAAGTTGATCAACCAGGGGGACAGCTGGTATAAGTTATACATCTTCCCATATATATTGATATGGAGCATGCTGGTATAACCTGGGTATCTTCTGTATATAATTATATATGTACAGCTGGTATAAGTTATACATCTTCTTGTATATAGTGATATGGAGCATGCTGGTATAACCTGGGTATCTCCTGTATATAATTATATATGTACAGCTGGTATAAGTTATACATCTTCCCATATATATTGATATGGAGCATGCTGGTATAACCTGGGATTCTTTTGTATATAATGATATATGTACAGCAGATATAAGTTATACATCTTCTTGTATATAGTGATATGGAGCATGTTGGTATAACCTGGGATTCTTTTTTATATAATTATATATGTAAAGCTGGTATAAGTTATACATCTTCTTGTATATAGTGATATGGGCCATGTTGGTATAACCTGGGTATCTTCTGTATATAATTATATATGTACAGCTGGTATAAGTTATATATCTTCTTCTATATAGTAATATGGAGCATTCTGGTATAACCTGGGCATGTTCTGTATATAATTATATATGTACAGCTGGTATAAGTTATATATCTTCTTGTATATAGTGTTATTGAGCATGCTGGTATAACCTGGGCATGTTCTGTATATAATTATATATGTACAGCTAGTATAAGTTATACATCTTCTTGTATATAGTAAAAAGGATCCATGTGGGTATAACCTGGGTATCTTCTGTAAATAATTATATATGTACAGCTGGTATAAGTTATACATCTTCTTGTATATAGTGATATGGAGCATGCTGGTATAACCTGGGTATGTTCTGTATATAATTATATATGTACAGCTAGTATAAGTTATACATCTTCTTGTATATAGTGATATTGTAAAGGATCTGCCAGGCACAGCTTCGGGGTTAACTCCCATAATTAATCAGTCAGCACCTGAATCTACATCCCTGAGACTGACTCCAGCTTCCACCACTCAGGCTGGCAGGCTTAGGAGTGGGAGAGCCTATCGCAACCTGGCCAGACTCAGCTAGCTCCCGCCCTCGGTCTATTTAAGCCTGCCCTTCCTGTCCCTCGGTGCTTGTGATTCTTTTCGTGTGGTTTCCTGGCCCAGCTACAGCTCCTTCTATTTTGATCCTGCTCCATACAGACCCTGGCTTACTGACTACTCTTCTGCTCTTCGTTTGGTACCTCGCACACTCCTGGCTTGACTCGGCTCGTTCACCACTCTGGTTGCTCACGGTGTTTCCGTGGGCAACTGCCCCTTTCCCTTGCTTGTATTCCCTTGTATGTTTGTCGTGTTTGTCGCGCACTTACTGAGCGCAGGGACCACCGCCCAGATGTACCCCGTCGCCTAGGGCGGGTCGTTGCAAGTAGGCAGGGCCAGAGTGGCGGGTAGACTAGGGCTCACTTGTCCGTTTCCCTACCCCCCGTCACTACATAATCACAAGCCCATACCTAGTCTACCCTGGTCCCTGACACCACTATGGACCCCCGTGAGACCCTGGCTCAGAAAATGCAGGGTCTCTCCCTACAGGTCCAGGCCCTGGCTCAGAGGGTCAACCAGCCTGATGCTACCTTGGTAGTTCCCCTCACCTCACCTCTTGAACCCCACCTCAAGTTGCCCGACCGGTTCTCAGGGGACCGGAGGGCTTTTCTCTCCTTTCGGGAGAGTTGTAGGCTTTACTTTCGTTTAAAGCCTCATTCCTCAGGTTCTGAGAGCCAGCGGGTGGGTATAATTATGTCCCGGCTCCAGGAAGGGCCCCAAGAGTGGGCCTTCTCCTTGGCTCCTGACGCCCCTGAACTTTCCTCTGTTGATTGTTTCTTTTCTGCTCTCGGACTTATTTATGACGAGACTGACAGGACTGCCTTTGCCGAGAGTCAGCTGGTGACCTTACGTCAGGGTAAGAGACCTGTTGAGGAGTATTGTTCTGACTTTAGGAAGTGGTGCGTAGCTTCTCGGTGGAATGACCCTGCCTTAAGGTGCCAGTTTAGGTTGGGTCTGTCGAATGCCCTGAAAGACCTGCTAGTTAGCTATCCCTCTTCTGACTCCCTAGACCAGGTTATGGCTTTAGCGGTACGACTTGACCGACATCTCAGGGAACGACAATGTGAACGTTTATGTGTTTTCTCCTCCGACTCCCCCATGATGCCTCCCGAAGTTCCGTTGCTTCGTTCCTCCCCAAAAGACTCAGAGATACCTATGCAACTCGGGGCCTCCGTGTCCCCCCAACAACGTAGAGAATTCCGCAGGAAGCATGGTCTCTGCTTTTACTGTGGGGATGACAAGCATCAAGTGAACAACTGTCCTAAGCGTAAGAATGTAGCCAGAGAACTTCCGCGCCGAAGTGATCACCGGGGAGGTCACTTGGGCGCACAGGTATTTCCCGTAAATAGGAAACGTACTAAGATCTTGCTTCCCTTTCAGGTCTCTTTTGGTGGTAGGTCTGCTACCGGCAGTGCCTTCGTGGATTCAGGGTCCTCTACTAATATCATGTCTGTGGAATTTGCTATGTCTCTTGCTATGCCTCTGATTGATTTGCCTAAACCTGTCCCGGTAGTGGGTATCGACTCCACTCCTCTTGCTAATGGTTATTTTACACAGCATACCCCTGTTTTTGAACTCCTTGTTGGCTCCATGCATTTGGAGCAGTGCTCTGTACTGTTGACGCAGGGATTATCGTACGATTTGGTTCTAGGTCTTCCCTGGTTGCAGTTGCATAATCCCACGTTTGACTGGAATACTGGGGAGCTAACCAAATGGGGTAATGAATGTTTTACGTCATGTTTTTCTGTTAATTCTATTTCTCCCCCTGAGGAGGCGAACACGCTACCCGAGTTTGTTCAGGACTTCGCTGATGTTTTCTCTAAGGAGGCCTCCGAAGTGTTACCTCCTCATAGAGAATACGATTGCGCTATCGAATTGGTACCAGGAGCTAAGCTTCCTAAGGGTAGGATATTTAATCTTTCTTGTCCCGAACGTGAAGCCATGAGAGAGTATATCCAGGAATGCCTGGCCAAGGGTTACATTCGTCCCTCTACTTCTCCGGTAGGTGCTGGCTTCTTCTTCGTAGGGAAGAAGGATGGTGGTCTTAGGCCATGCATTGACTACCGTAGCCTGAATAAGGTCACGGTAAGGAACCAGTATCCCCTTCCTTTGATTCCTGATCTCTTCAATCAGGTTCAGGGGGCCCAATGGTTCTCTAAGTTGGATCTACGGGGGGCGTATAACCTTATCCGCATCAAAGAGGGGGATGAGTGGAAGACTGTGTTTAACACGCCCGAAGGCCATTTCGAATACCTCGTCATGCCCTTTGGGTTGTGTAATGCCCCTGCGGTCTTCCAGAATTTCATAAATGAGATTTTGAGAAATTACCTGGGGATATTTCTTGTAGTGTACCTTGATGACATACTGGTGTTTTCCAAGGACTGGTCCTCCCACATTGAGCATGTCAGGAAGGTGCTCCAGGTCCTTCGGGAAAACAAACTGTTTGCCAAAACCGAAAAATGTGTGTTTGGGGTACAGGAAATACCATTTTTGGGTCAAATCCTCACTCCTCATGAATTCCGCATGGACCCCGCCAAGGTTCAGGCTGTGGCGGAATGGGTCCAACCTGCCTCCCTGAAGTGTTTTTTGGGGTTCGCTAATTATTACAGGAGATTTATTGCTAACTTCTCGGTCATCGCTAAGCCTCTTACGGACCTCACTCGCAAAGGAGCTGATCTCCTCCACTGGCCTCCTGAGGCTGTCCAGGCTTTTGAGGTCCTTAAGAAGTGCTTTATCTCGGCCCCGGTGCTGGTTCAGCCCAACCAAATGGAGCCATTTATCGTGGAAGTTGACGCATCTGAGGTGGGAGTGGGGGCTGTCTTGTCCCAGGGTACCAGGTCCCTCACCCATCTCCGCCCCTGTGCCTACTTCTCCAGGAAGTTTTCGCCAACTGAGAGTAACTATGATATTGGCAACCGCGAACTCTTAGCCATTAAATGGGCATTTGAAGAGTGGCGCCACTTCCTGGAGGGGGCTAGGCACCAGGTAACGGTCCTTACCGACCACAAGAATCTGGTTTTCCTAGAATCTGCCCGGAGGCTAAACCCGAGACAAGCTCGATGGGCGTTATTTTTTACCAGATTCAATTTTTTGGTTACCTATAGGGCTGGGTCTAAAAATATTAAGGCTGATGCACTGTCGCGTAGCTTCATGGCCAGCCCTCCTTCGGAGGAAGATCCTGCTTGTATTTTGCCTCCATGTATAATCATTTCCTCGATCGATTCTGATTTAGTCTCTGAAATTGCTGCTGATCAAGGTTCAGCTCCCGGGAACCTTCCTGAGAACAAGCTGTTTGTTCCCCTGCAATTCCGGCTAAGGGTACTTAGGGAAAATCATGACTCCGCACTATCTGGTCATCCAGGCATCCTGGATACCAAACACCTCATTACTAGAAACTATTGGTGGCCTGGGTTGCCTAAAGACGTTAAGGCCTACGTCACCGCTTGTGAGGTTTGTGCTAGGTCCAAGACTCCCAGGTCCCGACCAGCGGGCTTACTGCATTCATTGCCCATTCCCCAGAGACCTTGGACACATATCTCCATGGATTTTATCACCGATTTGCCTCCATCCCAAGGCAAGTCGGTGGTAGTAGACTGCTTCAGTAAGATGTGCCACTTTGTGCCCCTCAAGAAACTACCCAACGCCAAGACGTTGGCTACCTTGTTTGTCAAACACATCCTGCGTCTCCATGGGGTCCCTGTCAATATTGTTTCGGACAGAGGGGTACAATTTGTTTCATTGTTTTGGGGAGCCTTCTGTATGAAGTTGGAGATTGATCTGTCCTTCTCCTCTGCCTTCCTTCCTGAAACCAATGGCCAAACTGAGAGGACTAATCAATCTCTAGAACTATATTTAAGGTGTTTTGTCTCTGACTGTCAATATGATTGGGTCTCATTCATTCCCCTCGCCGAATTTTCCCTTAATAACCGGGTCAGTAACTGGTCAGGGGTCTCCCCCTTTTTCTGTAATTTTGGGTTTAATCCACGGTTCTCCTCCGTTTCACCTGGTAGTTCCAACAATCCCGAGGTAGAGGTCGTTCATCGGGAACTGTGCACAGTCTGGGCCCAGGTTCAGAAGAACCTAGAGGCGTCCCAGAGCGTACAAAAAACTCAGGCTGATAGAAAACGTTCTGCTAACCCCCTGTTTATGGTCGGGGATCTGGTGTGGTTGTCGTCTAGGAACTTGCGTCTCAAGGTTCCGTCCAAGAAGTTTGCTCCCCGGTTTATTGGGCCATATAAGGTCATTGAGGTCCTCAATCCTGTCTCCTTTCGGCTGGAGTTACCCCCGTCTTTTCGTATACACGACGTGTTTCATGCCTCCCTCCTTAAACGCTGCTCCCCGTCCTTGGCTCCCTCGAGGAGACCTCCTGTTCCCGTCCTCACCCCTGAGGGGGTGGAATTCGAGGTGGCCAAGATTGTGGACAGCAAGATGGTCCAAGGCTCCCTCCAGTACCTGGTCCATTGGAGAGGATACAGGCCCGAGGAGAGGACTTGGGTACCCGCCCGGGATGTTCACGCTGGGGTATTGGTCAGGAGGTTCCACCTGTGTTTCCCCACTAAGCCAGGTCCACTTAGAAAGGGTCCGGTGGCCCCTCATAAAAGGGGGGGTACTGTAAAGGATCTGCCAGGCACAGCTTCGGGGTTAACTCCCATAATTAATCAGTCAGCACCTGAATCTACATCCCTGAAACTGACTCCAGCTTCCACCACTCAGGCTGGCAGGCTTAGGAGTGGGAGAGCCTATCGCAACCTGGCCAGACTCAGCTAGCTCCCGCCCTCGGTCTATTTAAGCCTGCCCTTCCTGTCCCTCGGTGCTTGTGATTCTTTTCGTGTGGTTTCCTGGCCCAGCTACAGCTCCTTCTATTTTGTTCCTGCTCCATACAGACCCTGGCTTACTGACTACTCTTCTGCTCTTCGTTTGGTACCTCGCACACTCCTGGCTTGACTCGGCTCGTTCACCACTCTGGTTGCTCACGGTGTTGCCGTGGGCAACTGCCCCTTTCCCTTGCTTGTATTCCCTTGTATGTTTGTCGTGTTTGTCGCGCACTTACTGAGCGCAGGGACCGCCGCCCAGTTGTACCCCGTCGCCTAGGGCGGGTCGTTGCAAGTAGGCAGGGACAGAGTGGCGGGTAGACTAGGGCTCACTTGTCCGTTTCCCTACCCCCCGTCATTACAGATATGGATCATGCTGGTATAACATGGGCATCTTCTGTTTTATAATGATATATGTAAAGCTGGAATTAGAAACATTTTCTTGTATATAGTGATATGGACCATGCTGGTATAACCTGGGCATCTTCTGTATATAATTATATATGTACAGCTAGTATAAGTTATACATCTTCTTGTATATAATGACATGGAGCATGCTGGTATAACCTGGGCATCTTCTGGATATTATTATATATGTAAAGCTGGTATAAGTTATACATCTTCTTGTATATATGTAATGATGGGGGTAAGGAAACAGACAAGTGAGCCCTAATCTACACGCCACTCAGTCCCTGCCTACTTGCAACAACCCGCCCTAGGCGACGGGGTACAACTGGGCGATGGTCCCTACGCTCAATAAGTGCACGACAGACAAACAGACAAGGGTATACAGAAGCAAGGGAAAAGGGGCAGTTGCCCACGGCGACACCGTGAGCAACAAGAGTGGTGAACAAGCCGAGTCAAACCAGGAGTGTACGAGGTACCAAACGCAGAGCAGGAGAGTAGTGAACAAGCCGAGTCAAACCAGGAGTGTACGAGGTACCAAACGCAGAGCAGGAGAGTAGTCAGTAAGCTAGGGTCAATGTGAAGCAGGGTCAAATGGTTCAAGAAGCTGCAGCAGGGCCAGGAAACAAAACGAGAAGAATCACAAGCAAGGAGGAACAGGAAAGGCAGGTATAAATAGACAGGGGGTGGGAGCTAGCTCCGTCTGGCCAGGCTGTGATAGGCTCTCCCACTCCTAAGCCTGCCATCCTGAGTGGTGGAAGATGGAGTCAGTCTCACAGACATAGAAGCAGGTGCAGACTGATTACCTATGGGCGTGGATACAGAAGCTGTGCCTGGCAGATCCTTAACAATATAGTGATATGATCATGCTGGAATAACCTGGGCATCTTCTGTATATAATTATATATGTACAGATAGTATAAGTTATATATCTTCCAATATATATTGATATGAAGCATGCTTATATAACCTGGGTATCTTCTGTATATAATTATATATGTACAGCTGGTATAAGTTATACATCTTCTTGTATAGAGTGATATGGAGCATGCTGGTATAACCTGGGCATCTTCTGTATATAATTATATATGTACAGCTAGTATAAGGTATACACCTTCTTGTATATAGTTATATGGATCATGCTGGAATAACCTGGGTATCTTCTGTATATAATTATATATGTACAGCTGGTATAAGTTTTACATCTTCTGGTATATAGTGATATGGAGCATGCTGGTATAGCCTGGGTATCTTCTGTATATAATTATATATGTACAGCTGGTATAAGTTATACATCTTCTTATATATAGTGATATGGAGCATGCTGGTATAACCTGGGTATCTTCTGTATATAATTATATACATACAGCTGGTATAAGTTATACATCTTCTTGTATATAGTGATATGGAGCATGCTGGTATAACCTTGGCATCCTCTGTATATAATTATATATGTACAGCTGGTATAAGTTATACATCTTCTTGTATATAGTGATATGGAGCAGGCTGGTATAACCTGGGTATCATCTGTATATAATTATATATGTACAGCTGGTATAAGTTATACATCTTCTTGTATATAGTGATATGGATCATGCTGGAATAACCTGGGCATCTTCTGTATATAATTATATACGTACAGCTGGTATAAGTTATACATCTTCTTGTATATACTGATATGGAGCATGCAGGTATAACCTGGGTATCTTCTGTATATAATTATATACGTACAGCTGGTATAAGTTATACATCTTCTTGTATATAGTGATATAGAGCATGCTGGTATAACCTGGGTATCTTCTGTATATAATTATATATGTACAGCTGGTATAAGTTATACATCTTCTTGTATATAGTGATATGTAGCATGCTGGTATAACCTGGGTATCTCCTGTATATAATTATGTATGTACAGCTGGTATAAGTTATACATCTTCTTGTATATAGTGATATGGAGCATGCTGGTATAACCTGGGTATCTTCTGTATATAATTATATATGTACAGCGGGTATAAGTTATACATCTTCTTGTATATAGTGATATGGAGCATGCTGGTATAACCTGGGTATCTTCTGTATATAATTATGTATGTACAGCTGGTATAAGTTATACATCTTCTTGTATATAGTGATATAGAGCATGCTGGTATAACCTGGGTATCTTCTGTATATAATTATATATGTACAGCTGGTATATCTTATACATCTTCTTGTATATAGTGATATGGAGCATGCTGGTATAACCTGGGGATCTTCTGGTATATCATTATATATGTACAGCTGGTATAAGTTATACATCTTCTTGTATATAGTGATATGGAGCATGCTGGTGTAACCTGGGTATCTTCTATATATAATTATATATGTACAGCTGGTATAAGTTATACATCTTCTTGTATATAGTGATATGGAGCATGCTGGTATAACCTGGGTATCTTCTGTATATAATTATATATGTACAGCTGGTAAAAGTTATACATCTTCTTGTATATAGTGATATGGAGCATGCTGGTATAACCTGGGTATCTTCTAGATATATTATTATATATGTACAGCTGTTATAAGTTATACATCTTCTAGTATATAGTCATATGGAGCATGCTGGTATAACCTGGGTATCTTCTGTATATAATTATATATGTACAGCTGGTCAGCTGGTAAAAGTTATACATCTTTTTGTATATAGTGTTATGGAGCATGCTGGTATAACCTGGGTATCTCCTGTATATAATTATATATGTACAGCTGTTATAAGTTATACATCTTCTTGTATATGCTGATATGAAGCATGCTGGTATAACCTGGGTATCTTCTGTGTATAATTATATATGTACAGCTGTTTTAAGTTATACATCTTCTAGTATATAGTCATATGGAGCATGCTGGTATAACCTGGGTATTTTCTGGTATATGAATATATATATATGGTTGCTATAATGGTAGTTTACTCTTATAACATGGGCTTTCTGTTATGTGTTTGAAGCCATAACTAATATTAGGTACTGAATATTTATTTATTGGCCATTCATGACATTTGATGTTACCATGTGTAGGACTTCCCAATTTATGCATTATCTTATTATGTTTCAAGATAAAAGCACTCTCACTATGTCTTTTTTACAGCCAGGAAACTTTCCGCTTTTATTACCCCACATTACTCTAACCTTAATGGTTAAACTTGATTTACGGAAAAGGAAAACACCATTGATCCAATGTCTTTTAAAGGGGACATTCTCACCACCACAGCCTGCATGACTGGTATCTACTGGTATTTACCACAAACCCTATACAATCAGAGTATAGGATTATGGACGAGCGAGCGCGATCAGATTTCTTAGACAGGTTGATTTGGGATGATTTAGCAATTAACTGTTACAATGATATGAAGACCTCCCAGTTATTTTATCTAATTAGCCTCGTTAGCCGTAAGTCACATGCAAAGTCATTGATCTCCCTCCATGAGTCATCCGTCCTCCCTGTCTCACAGCGCATTAGTGGAAATGATCAGCAGGTATATGGTGTCTACTTCGTGGATTAAACCCTGCAATGTTAATTAGCAAGTGTGGTACGAGATGAAATGGAATCTTTCCATAAAGCCGTGCCATCATCATAGCGCTGAGCGATCTGCACGCTTATAAATTCATAAATCACCCGCTGCTTCCTCTTTGATACTTCACCATTTATAGCCCTTAAAGGGGCACACATTATAATATCAAAAAGCAGCAAGATGTGGGAGAGCTATTAATATTATATAAGGTTTACCGGTCTAATTTTAGTGCAGTGAAATGAACGTTAAACCTGGTGTATGTAGGAATTCCCTTATCTGTGATATGAAGCTCTAGTTTTTATTCTGGCGTATTTAAAGGTGCACTAACATGACCCTTAAAGGGGTAGTCCCATCTCAGACATTTATGGCATATCCAAAATTATGTAGGGAGAAGATGAAAAATGCAGCACTCACCCAGAATGGTACAAAAACGTATTTATTATGGCACAGTGAGGGAGGACAAAGCAGACAACTAGCAAGGTTACAGCCTGTTTTCGCGCTATATAGCGCTTCTTCCGACCTACAAACAAAGATGCAGCTGGCACATTTATGGCATATCCACCAGCGATCTCCCGAATTCCGTACTGCTTGACAAGGCAGCCGATGCCTCCAGCCGGAGAATGAATGGAGAGGTTGCCACGCATGCTATCAAGTGTGCTCGACTGTTTCCGTGACTCCCAAAGAAGTGAAGGGCCACCTCTCCATTCATTTGTGTCCTGGATGCGCTGTACCTCCGTTCTCTAGATAAGGGCTGGTCCTATCAGATATTTATGGCATATCCTGTGTATATAACCCTTGAACACTATTTTTTCTTTTTTTTTATCTTAATAGGTCCAAACTTCTGCACTGAATAATTTTGTAATCTATCTTTATAGCATCAGATCAAATTTTTTTCTGATACAGAGCTCCAAATCTCCTGCATAGGCATTGAGTAAAATGATAAACTGCTGCCACCACTAGAGGGCGCTTACTGCATACTGTTATACATTAAACTCAAAAATAAAAAGAGTGCAATAGTGTCAAGGCCTGAAAGCAGATTCAGAGTTGAGTGGCTAAAACACTCAGGCAGGAGGTTGATCATAGCAAGAATAGTCAATTAACAGTCCAGTACACTGATAAGTGACAACAGTCTGTAGCTTAAGTCAAGGAAGTGGTCAGGAAATAATCCAATTTTGGTACACAATTAAACTGAAACAGTTTGTAGCGTGAGGCTGAGACATGGTCAGGAAACAATTTAAGTTCAGTACACAGATAAGCAGCAGTAGTTTGTAGAGTAAGGCAGGGGCGTAGCTGAGGGAGGGGTACCAGGGTATATGCTTCAGGTGCTGTATGACAAGAGGGTTGCCCACAAGCCACTTGTCTTAGGCCAGGATATTTAGATGGATTGGGCAGCACACTAAACCTTTGCCCCGAGTGAAGAAAAGCCTTGCTATGGCTCTGGAGTAAGGAAGCAAGGATCTAGACTAGAGGCAGGAACCTCAATAGTCTGGCAAAGAGAAATTGCAAGGCCTAGGCTTATACAGGAAGCCAAAAGGGTGAGAATAAATCAGGAAATCAAAGCAAGGAATCTAAAAAGAGACAAGAATCAAGAGAACCTTGACAAAAGATTCAGCATTGGAGATGTCCAACACCACCAGTAACCCAATGAGAAGAGCTACAGCCTGTAACATAGGAGTTTCTGGATTCAAATCATGACGAATAGGCTACTAAGCTCCCCCTAGTGGTGCCTTCAGGTAGCCAGAAATTTTTTTTTTCAATCCATGTCTATGCAGAGGATTTGGATCTTAGTATTAGAAAAATAGAGCTCTGACTGTTATAAAGATATATTAAGAAATTAATAAGTTCAAAAGTTTGGATCTAAAAACAAAATTATGTTAAAAAGAGGAGATTTATTTATTTTTTTCCCCCCCGCATGTATTGTATAGAAATGGAGACAATTTGGTAATAAATATTTATACTTGTAATGTCGGGGTAGGGAGACAGACAGGTGAGCCCTAACCTACCCGCCACTCAGTTCCTGCCTACTTGCACGGCCCGTCCTAGGCGACGGCGTACAACTGGGCGATGGCCCCTACGCTCAATAAGTGCACGACAGACAAACAGACAAGGGTACACAGCAGCTAAGGGAAATGGGGCAGCTGCCCATGGCAACACCGTGAGCAACAAGAGTGTACGAAGTACCAAACGCAGAGCAGGACCGTAGTCAGAAAAGCCAGGGTCAATTTGAAGCAGAGGTCAATAGTACTAGCAGGAACAGCAGAGCCAGGATACAAGACAGAATCACAGGCAAAGGAAGAGCAGGAAATGAAGGTATAAATAGACCGAGGGCGGGAGCTAGCTCCGTGTGGCCAGGCTGTGATAGGTTCTCCCACTCCTCAGCCTACCAGCCTGAGTGGTAGCAGATCGAGTCACTATATCAGACCTAGGAGCAGATGCAGACTGATTAACCACGGGCGTCGACACAGAAGCTTTGTCTGGCAGATCCTTTACAGTACCCCACCTTTTATGAGGGGCCACTGGACACTTCCTAGGTGGACCTGGCTCAATGGGGAACCGAAGATGGAACCTCCTGAGCAATACCCCAGCGTGAACATCCCGGGCATTGTGTGTTAGAGGCACACAGGAGCCGTTGTAGGCCGAGCTTTTAGTCCAACGGATTTGGCTTACATCGGCATTGTAATGACTCGGGGTAGGGAGACGGACAGGTGAGCCCTAATCTACCCGCAACTCAGTCCCTGGCTACTTGCATGGCCCGTCCAAAGTGACGGCGTTCAACTGGGCGACGGTCCCTACGCTCAATAAGTGCAAGTCAGACAACACAAGACAAAGGCACACAGAAGCAAAGGGGAAGTAGGGGCAGTTGCCCACGAAAACACTGTGAGCAAAAGGAGTGGTGAACGAGCCGAGTCAAACCAGGAGAGTACGTGGTAGCAAATCAGAGCAGGAGAAAAGTCAGTCAAGTCAGGGTCAATAAGTAACAGCGGTCAATCAGGTAAATAGCAGGAATCGCAGAGCCAGGAAACCAGACAATCACAGGCAAGGAACATGCTGCAAGTGAGGGTATAAATAGACCAAGGGCGGGAGCTAGAACCGTCAGGCCAGACTGTGATAGGTTCTCCCTCTCCTCAGCCTGCCAGCCTGAGTGGTAACAGATCGCGTCACTCTAGCAGACCTTGGAGCTGAGGAAGGCTGATTAACCCCGGGCGTCGACACAGAACCTGTGTCTGGCAAACCCTTTACAGTACCCCCCCTTTTTATGAGAGACCACTGGACCCTTCCTTTGTGGACCTGGCTTGTTGGGGAACCGAAGATGGAACTTCCTGAGCAATATACCGGCGTGAACATCCCGGGCGGGTACCTAAGTCCTTTCCTCAGGCCCGTATCCTCTCCAATGGACCAGGTACTGGAGGGAGCCTTGGACCATCCTGCTGTCCACAATCTTTGCCACCTCGAATTCTACCCCTTCAGGGGTGAGAACAGGGACCGGAGGTTTCCTCGAGGTAGCCAAGGACGGGGAGCAGCGTTTCAGGAGGGAGGCATGAAACACGTCGTGTATTTGAAAAGACGGGGATAACTCCAGCCAGAAGGAGACAGGATTAAGGACCTCAATTACCTTGTACGGCCCTATATACCGTGGAGCAAATTTTTTGGACGGAACTTTAAGACGCAAATTTTTTGAAGACAGACACACCAGATCCCCGACCACAAACAAGGGGTTGGCAGAACGTCTTCTATCCGCCTGAATCTTTTGTGCGCTCTGGGACGCCTCTAGGTTCTTCTGAACCTGGGCCCAGACTGTGCACAGTTCCCGATGAACTACATCTACCTCGGGATTGTTGGAACCACCAGGTGAAACGGAGGAGAACCGTGGATTAAACCCAAAATTACAGAAAAAGGGGGAGACCGCTGACGAGTTACTGACCCGGTTATTAAGGGAAAATTCGGCGAGGGGAATGAAGGAGACCCAATCATATTGACAGTCAGAGATAAAACACCTTAAATATTGTTCTAGAGACTGATTAGTCCTCTCGGTTTGGCCATTAGTTTCAGGATGGAAGGCCGAGGAGAAGGACAGATCAATCTCCAACTTCTTACAGAAAGCCCTCCAAAACAATGAAACAAATTGTACCCCTCTGTCAGAAACAATATTGACAGGAAACCCATGGAGACGCAGGATGTGTTTGACAAACAAGGTAGCTAACGTCTTGGCTAGAGTTGAGCGAACTTATGAAAAGTTCGGTTCGGCTGGTTCGCCGAATTTCATGGAAAAGTTCGATTCGGACCAAACTAGTTCTGACCGAACTTGTAATTGGAGCTCCCGTAATGACGGGTGGCTACATGTGTGCACCGGGCATTACGGCAGCGTTGCTAGGAGACGTCAGTAAATAGTCACTGTCCAGGGTGCTGAAAGAGTTAACTGATCGGCAGTAACTCTTTCAGCACCCCGGACAGTGAATTCCGATCACAATATAGAGCAACATGTAAAAGAAAAAAAGACGTTTGTACTTACCGAGAACTTCCTGCTTCTTCCTCCAGTCCGGCCTCCCGACCGTTGCCTTGGCGACGCGTCCCTCTCGACATCCAGTCCGACCTCCCGGGACGATGATTCAGTCCAAGTGACCGCTGCAGTCAATCACAGGCCAATCCCAGGCTGCAGCGGTCACATGGACTGCCGCGTCATCCAGGGAGGTCGGGCTGGATGTCAAGAGAGTGACGCGTCACCGTTGCCTTGGTGACGCGTCCCTCTCTTGACATCCAGCCCGACCTCCCTGGATGACGCGGCAGCCCATGTGACCGCTGCAGCCTGGGATTGGCCTGCGATTGGCTGCAGCCTGTGATTGGCCTGTGATTGGCTGCAGCGGTCACTTGGACTGAATCGTCATCCCGGGAGGTCGGACTGGATGTCGAGAGGGACGCGTCACCAAGGCAACAGTGACGCGTCCCTCTCTTGACATCCAGCCCGACCTCCCTGGATGACGCGGCAGTCCATGTGACCGCTGCAGCCTGGGATTGGCCTGTGATTGGCTGCAGCCTGTGATTGGCTTGTGATTGGCTGCAGCGGTCACTTGGACTGAATCGTCATCCCGGGAGGTCGGACTGGAGGAAGAAGCAGGGAGTTATCGGTAAGTAGCAACTTCTATTTTTTTTACACGTTGATGTATATTGTGATCGGAAGTAACTGTCCAGGGTGCTGAAACAGTTACTGCGGATCGTTTAACTCTTTCAGCACCCTGGACAGTGACTATCTCCTGACGTTGCGTACCGGAAAATCAGTGACTCATAAGGTGCCAGTCAGTCAGGGAATGCTGACTACACAGGCGCCAAAATTTAGCCGGGTTCGGTCAAAACGTGTTCGGCCGAACCCGGTGAAGTTCGTATTCGCTGCGAACCGAACTTTTCCCGATGTTCGGACCGAAACCGGGTTCAGTTGTCCCAGTTCGCTCATCTCTAGTCTTGGCATTGGGTAGTTTCTTGAGGGGCACAAAGTGGCACATCTTACTGAAGCGGTCTACTACAACCCACACCACCGACTTGCCTTGAGATAGAGGCAGATCGGTGATAAAATCTATGGAGATATGGGTCCAAAGTCTCTGGGGAATGGGCAAAGAACATAGTAAGCCCGCTGGTCGGGACCTGGGAGTCTTGGACCTAGCACAAATTTCACAAGCGGCGACGTAGGCCTTAACATCTTTAGGCAACCCAGGCCACCAATAGTTTCTAGCAATAAGGTGCTCGGTACCCAGGATGCCTGGATGGCCAGATAGTGCAGAGTCATGATTTTCCCTGAGTATCCTTAGCCGGAATTGCAGGGGAACAAACAGCTTGTTCTCAGGAAGGTTCCCAGGAGCTGAACCTTGATCAGCCGCAATTTCGGAGACTAAGTCAGAATCAACAGAGGATATGATTATACCTGGGGGCAAAACACACGCAGGATCTTCCTCCGAAGGAGGGCTGGCCATGAAGCTACTCGACAGTGCATCAGTTTTAATATTTTTAGACCCAGCCCTATAGGTGACCACAAAGTTGAATCTAGTAAAAAACAACGCCCGTCGAGCTTGTCTCGGGTTTAGCCTCCGGGCAGACTCTAGGAAAACCAGATTCTTGTGGTCGGTAAGGACCGTTACCTGGTGCCTAGCCCCCTCCAAGAAGTGGCGCCACTCTTCAAATGCCCATTTAATGGCTAAGAGTTTGCGGTTGCCCACGTCATAGTTACTCTCAGTGGGTGAGAACTTCCTGGAGAAGTAGGCACAGGGACGGAGATGGGTGAGGGACCTGGTACCCTGAGACAAGACAGCACCCACTCCCAACTCGGAGGCGTCAACCTCCACGATGAATGGCTCCATTTGGTTAGGCTGAATCAGCACTGGGGCAGAGATAAAGCACTTCTTAAGGATCTCAAAAGCCTGGACCGCCTCCGGAGGCCAGTGGAGCAGATCAGCACCTTTGCGAGTAAGATCCGTAAGAGGCTTAGCGATGACCGAGAAGTTAGCAATAAACCTCCTGTAATAATTAGCAAACCCCAGGAAGCACTGTAACGCCTTCAGGGAGGCAGGTTGGACCCATTCAGCCACAGCCTGAACCTTGGCAGGAAGGGGATACTGGTTCCTTACAGTGACCTTATTCAAGTTTTGGTAATCGATGCACGGCCTAAGACCACCATCCTTCTTCCCTACGAGGAAGAAGACAGCACCTACCGGAGAAGTAGAGGGGCGAATGTAACCCTTGGCCAGGCTTTCCTGGATATATTCTCTCATGGCCTCACGTTCGGGACAAGAGAGATTAAAAATCCTACCCTTAGGGAGCTTAGCTCCTTGTACCAAATCGATTGCGCAATCGTATTCTCTATGAGGAGGTAACACTTCGGAGGCCTTTTTAGAAAAAACATCAGCGAAGTCCTGAATAAACTCAGGTAGAGTGTTCACCTCCTCAGGGAGAGAAATAAAACAGAAAACAGAAAAACAGGACGTCATGCATTCATTACCCCATTTGGTAAGATCCCCAGTATTCCAGTTAAACGTGGGATTATGCATCTGCAACCAGGGAAGGCCTAAAACCAAATCGGATGATAATCCCTGCATCACCAATACAGAGCACTGCTCCAAATGAATGGAGCCAGGGGCGTAACTAGGAAAGACTGGGCCCCATAGCAAACTTTTGACTGGGGCCCCCCCCCTCTGCTGGGTATCACACAACCCCCCCCCCTTGTAGATAGTGCCTCCCTATAGATTCCACCACACAGCGCCCCCTATAGATAGCACCATACACAGCCCCATGTAGATAACGCCATACAGCCCCCTCTGTAGATAACGCCATACAGCCCCCTCTGTAGATAACGCCATACAGCCCCCTCTGTAGATTACGCCATACAGACCCCCCCCCAAAAAAAAACGGCCTATAGTTTGTCCTACAAAAGACATGCATCCCCTATCCACAGGATAGGGGATACATGTGTGATCGCTGGCAGCGATAAGGAGAACGGGTGACCGAAAGTCCCCCGAAGTTCTCCATGACTAACCTCGGACTTCCGGCGTCTGCGCAGTTCAATAAAAATGAAAGGAGCGCTGGTCACGCATGCGCACAAGCACGACCGGTGCGCAAGTCATTTCCATGGAGCTGCCGACACAGACCCCGGAAGTCCGAGGTTTGTCATGGAGAACTTAGGGGGGACTTTCGGTCCCCCATTCTCCTCATCGCTGGGCGTCCCAGCGATCCCACATGTATCCCCTATCCTGTGGATAGGGGATGCATGTCTTTTGTAGGAACAACCATAGCGGCTGCTAGCGGAGCCTGCGGCCATGGGAGGGGCCGTGCCGGCGGGTGGCACAGGCCCCCTCATGCTGCAGGCCCCGTAGATGTCGCTACGGCTGCTATAGCGGTAGTTACGCCACTGCGCATAGGTTTGTACGGCGTAAAACTACAGCTCCCAGCATGGCCGAAACAATGATAAGGATATGCTGGGAGATGCGGTTTCACAAAAAAAATCATACCACCATCATCTCGCTGCAGATCATACAGTGACTACAATACTGATTAGAGGCAGAATAAACATTTACATTAAGTGACTCACCGGTGACATCTCAGATTCTAGTTCTTTTCTTCTCCCTCCGGTTCAGACATCTATGATGGATTTCTCCCGGCCATGACCCACTTCTGCAGTTTTCCGTTTAGATGTCTTCAGCTTCTCACTTTTAAAACATTTCTGCACCTGTAAACAAAGTTAAAATTCTCAACACATCTAAATATAACTGTCACACACACGCACACACACACACACACACACACACACACACACCGTGCCCCCTGTAGATAGTGCCCCCTGTAGATAGTGCCCCCTGTAGATAGTGCCCCCTGTAGATAGTGCCCCCTGTAGATAGTGCCCCCTGTAGATAGTGACCTACATAGAAGCCCCTGTAGATAGTGCCCACATATGGACTCCAGAGCTGCAAGGCAATAGTGCTAACCACTGAGCCACCGTGCTGCCCTACATATAGCTTCCCCTATAGTTAGTGCTCCACGTATAGCCCACCTCTGTAGATATTGTCCCACATATAGCCCACCCCTGTAGACTGGGCACTACATATAGCCACCCTGTTGCTAGTGCCCCACAGGTAACCCACCCCTGTATATAGTGTCCCACACATAGCCCACCCCTATAGAAAGTACCCTAAAAAATAGCTCCCCTATAGATAGTGCTCTACATATAGCCCACCCCTGTATAGTGTCTCACATATACTGCCCCACATATAGACCCCCCTGTAGATAGTGGCCCACACCCCCACATATAGACTCCCCTGTAGCTACTGCCCCACATATAGACCCCCCCTGTATATAATGGCCCACATATAGAGTCCCCTGTAGCTACTGCCCCACATATAGACCCCCCTGTAGCTACTGCCCCACATATAGACCCCCCCTGTATATATAATGGCCCACATATAGAGCCCCCTGTATATAGTGGCCCACACCCCCACATATAGACCCCCCTGTAGCTACTGCCCCACATATAGACCCCCCTATATATAATAGCCCACATAAAGACGACCCCCCCCTGTAGATAGACCCCCCCCACTATAGATAATGCCATTCACATTTTTATGAGGAAAAAAATATATAAAGTTGACATACTCACATTCTCCGGTTCCCACGCTGTTCACTGGCGATGCAGACATGCTCTCTTCTGAGCATGTCTGCAGGAGCTGAATGAGCGTCCTTCAATGATGCTGATTGGCGGGGCAGAATGACTTGCCCCGCCAATCAGCACCTTCCAAGCATGGAAGCGGCGCGATGATGTCATCGCGCCGCTAGCCAATCAGTGTCATTGTAAGGCACTGGATGGTCAGGCACGGAACATGCCCGGCCATTCAGCGCTAATACATGTATTTGGCTGCCACTAGCACCGGGGCCCCCTCCGGTGCTAGCGACACCTACAGGCATGAGAGTGCCTGTGTAAGGCTCGGCGGCGCGGGCCCCACAGTAGCGGTGCTACCCCTGTAGCAGCCATAACAGCTGCTAGCGGCGCCACCGGGCATTTGGGAGGGCGTGTCGGCTGGCGGCACGGGCCCCCTCAAGCCCCGGGCCCCGTAGCAGCCGCTACTGCTGCTACCGCGGTAGTTACGCCACTGAATGGAGCCAACAATGAGTTCAAGTCGTCGTTCTCTGAGACGTCGGTCAAGACGTACCACTAAAGCTATAACCTGATCTAGAGAGTCAGAAGAGGGATAGCTAACTAATAGGTCTTTCAGAGCGTTCGACAGTCCCAATCTAAACTGGCACCTCAAGGCAGGGTCATTCCACCGAGAAGCTACGCACCACTTCCTAAAGTCAGAACAGTACTCCTAAACGGGTCTCTTACCCTGACGTAAGGTCACCAGCTGACTCTCGGCAAAGGCAGTCTTGTCAGTCTCATCATAGATGTGCCCGAGAGCAGAAAAAAAAAGGTCAACAGAGGAAAGTTCAGGGGCGTCAGGAGCCAAGGAGAAGGCCCATTCTTGGGGGCCATCCTGGAGCCGGGACATAATTATACCCACTCGCTGGCTCTCAGAACCTGAGGAGTGGGGTCTTAATCGGAAATAGAGCCTACAACTCTCCCGAAAAGGAGAAAAAAGTCTTCCGTCCCCTTAGAACCGGTCAGGCAACTTGAGGTGAGGTTCAAGAGGTGAGGTGGAGGGCACTACCTGGTTAGCATCACGCTGGTTGAACACCTGAGCCAGGGCTTGGACCTGTAGGGAGAGACCCTGCATTTGCTGAGCCAGGGTCTCAAGGGGGTCCATAGTTGTGTAGGAACCAGGGTAAAAAAGGTATATGGGCCTGTGATTATGTAATGTCGGGGTAGGGAGACAGACAGGTGAGCCCTAATCTACCCGCCACTCAGTCCCTGCCTACTTGCACGGCCCGTCCTAGGCGACGGCGTACAACTGGGCGATGGTCCCTACGCTCAATAAGTGCACAACAGACAAACAGACAAGGGTACACAGAAGCTAAGGGAAATGGGGCAGTTGCCCACGGCAACACAGTGAGCAACAAGAGTAGTGAACGAGCCGAGTCAAACCAGGAGTGTACGAGGTACCAAACGCAGAGCAGGAGCGTAGTCAGAAAAGCCAGGGTCAATTTGAAGCAGAGGTCAATAGTACTAGCAGGAACAGCAGAGCCAGAAAACAAGACAGAATCACAGGCAAAGGAAGAGCAGGAAATGAAGGTATAAATAGACCGAGGGCGGGAGCTAGCTCCGTGTGGCCAGGCTGTGATAGGTTCTCCTCATCCTACCAGCCTGAGTGGTAGCAGATCGAGTCACTCTATCAGACCTAGGAGCAAGATGCAGACTGATTAACCACGGGCGTCGACACAGAAGCTGTGTCTGGCAGATCCTTTACAATACTGTATGTCTTTATTTTTACCCCTCATTATATAGGGCACAAATTGTATAAGTGGAGGGTTTCTTTAAATAACTTATTCTGCCTTTTTCCTTTAAGATTTTGAGTTAATATTTAGTTTTATATATTTCTTTGTATCACAGGATGTAGTATACAATACAAACTAAGAAGCCTTACAGGGTGCATACTGCTGCCTGGCTGATGGACACTTCATACGGAGCGATCAGCAGGACATGGCTGGCTTCCCACTTGCTGTAAAGAATTGTGCAATTATGAATGTATAAGTCTTTCTGTGCAGCTGCAAAAAGAAAAATATAGAACTGAATAATGACGACAATAAAAATATATAATGTTTCTAGCGTAATATTCCGCTTGTTATATAAACCCAGAAATGGTTCCAGAAACTTGTATTTTACGATATAATGGACATATATAGGACAGTCGTAGCCATGTCATAGGTAGTAATATAGCTAGGGGGTCTGGCAGGGCATGTGTCCCAGTACTGGGTAACAGGGGGGGCACCAACACACCACTCTGCCTTGGTCAGGGTATTTAGATACAGGGCTAGGGCAGTGAACTGAACCCTTGCCCCAGTTAACGGAAAGCCTTGTAATTAAGACAGCCCCTTTCCATATTTACCCATTAAGGGTGATATAGAGGGGGTGGGTTCCCCCTCTCAGGATCCACTCCATGAGCCAGAGTGGAGGGCTCTCGCTCTGGCAGACCCTGTTCGTACATTTATTACATGGTTGGCCATTCATTTGAACAGCTGTTGTGTTATACAGTATTTCCCTTGCAGTGGCGGATTAAGTAGACCATAGGCCTCTGGCTGTTCCACAAACTTGTGCCCCTCTTTCCCACTTCCGCTCTGCCGTGTCTATAGTGAACACCACCTTTTTATGCGAGCATTGACAAATGGTTGTTACAATTCCCCTTGTCAAAGAGCTGTGTCCCTACATACTGACAGTCTCCAACCATCACTGACAGTATCACACTGTGTAGGGGCACATCCTCCTGACAATGGGAATGGTAACACACATTTGTCTATTAGTCCTGCGTACACAAAGACTTTGTGTGGAATACAAGGATTACCTACAACAGACATGTCAGGAGAGGGGACAGATTCTCTATAGATCCAGTGACTCACAAGTGACGTCTTCTCTGATGGGAGTAATTTTCTTTTCTTCTCCATCTGACACAGACCGTTATGTCGACTTCTCATGATGAAACACCTTTGCCCATCACTTCTGCAGCCATTTCCAGCCCCTATAGAAACACACAAATTTAGACACCAAGGCCCAGGACCATACATTGAAGGGGTTGTCCGGGCACAGATCGGTTTTTCCTATCGATGTGCCCAGACAACCCCTTTTACTCAGACTAATACATTTGGACCCCAGACTAGATCATGAATACATACAGACCCCAGACCTTCTAAACTATTGAAGTCCCCAGACCAGACCCCCTAAACAAATACAGACCCCAGAACAAGCACCCTAAATAAATACAGACCTCAGACCAGACCCCTAAATACAGACCCCAGACCTGACCCCCTACACCAATAATGACCCCAGACCTGACTCCCTTAATACAGACCGCAGACCAGACCCCCTAAACTAATACAGACCCTTAAATAAAGACCCCTAAACTAATACAGACCCTAGACCAGGCCCCCTAAATACAGACCCCATAAACTAATACATACCCCCTAAATACAGACCCACAGACCCTTTTGCAGGACATATACAATGCCGTTACGTCGCGGTTTTTTATGTGATTTGCGGCAAAATCGCTGCAAAAATGCAACAAAACTACATTGTACTTTGGGCGGCCATGGTCCCCCTGGGAGCCTTTTTGATGATATTCTAATTCATTGAGCAGGACTAGTATGTGTTAATGAACCAATCTGTCTTGATTTTTTACATGTTTAATAATTAAAATAAATATTCACAATAACATCAGTCAACAGCAGCTAGCCTGCTTGTTGGAAGTTTCCAATCAGTCAAAACTTTTTTATACTTTCTGATTGTTGAGCTAATGTTTTTTATAGTTGATTTCTCCACATCCTTTGTACGGCATTCAGCAAATGACACCCAATAACCGCAGCAGTCGGAGCAAATTATCTATATGGCTATTGATTAAAGGTAAAGCTGCATTTCCGAGTAAGTTAACCACAGCAAACAGAATTTTGCTGCTGATTACTTTCACAGTGACTGAAAACTCTTACCTTCCAATATATCTCAATTAGTTATTGTCAGAGCAGATTTCACTTGTAAGCTGGTGCCTTCTTCCATTACCAGAAGAACTCCGAGCAAAAAGTAATTTTCCTATTGACTAATGAGCAGTCATTTAATCCTTTTTATACTTTTGGATGTAGAACCTGTGTCACACATACCCAGGAGACTAGCTTATCATAGAAAATTATTTTCTGCAAGGGTAAAGGGGGCACATATTTATGGCTATCAATTTTATTTTTATTTTTTTAATTCTATGGCAAGATAATTAAAGAAAAACAATTATGCATTTGAAATATATAAAAAAATACAATACTTTGTACAATTACTTAAACTTTGTTGCCCCCATTGTTTACACTGCTGAATAGTTCAATGTGGGTGGGACTGCAATGTGATTGACAGCTCTGCACAGAGCCCTCAACTCTGAAAAGACATGACTTTCATAGGCATGTTTGTGCCTCGGAAATGTTACAATGATTATAGCTGATCCACTATATTGCAATACAATGGATCTTAAACGTACTTAAAGGGTATGTAGACTTTTGCAACAATTTTTTCAAGGCATCTAAAATAAAATAAATTAGCAACATTGTAAATGGTGTTGATAAAAAATCTCCCCATGTTTTACGTATTCACAAGAAGGTTATAGCCATAGGATGAGCAGTCACCTCCAGACCCTGGTGGTTGAGAGAGGCCAAAGGCCCCTCTGACACATAAAAATACACCAATATTATACATGGCAAAAGTAGGTGGGGTTCCCTATTACAGATTTTGAATTTAGGGTCAAGGAGGTTCAAGTCATACCTCTGTATACAGCTCCTGTGCAGATCTATGTTTCTCCATGGTTCCAAATTACAATCAAATCCATTGCAGTCTGATCCTGCAGTAATATGTTACTCCCTCTCATATGCCCCCTCTCCTACTGTCTGTAGGTTAGCAAGAAGAAATTGTAAAGGGAAAGGAGTAACATATGACCGCAGGATCAGACTACATACAGAGTTTGTTTGTAGTCTGTAACCATGGAAACACAACTGCATAAAAGTTGTATACACAAAACGGTAGGATATTTTTAATGAAGACTATTTGCAAAATTACTTTATGTTTTTATTTAAGATGCATTGAACCATCGAAAAGTTGCAAAAGTATACATACCCTTTAAATGTGGCCTTTATTAATACATTTTAGTCCAGTCAAGTATCAGTGCTGCATTAGTTATTTTTAAGATGATTTTTTTTTATTTTGTGAAATATGACAGGATCTATAGCAAGCAAATTGTTTTTAGCTACCGACTGACTGTGATTTCATGTTAATTCTTGTTCTTGGAACATCAGTAAAATTCCTTTAATCTGGTATTGAAATAATGAAACATTCTGGGTTACTGGACAGTTATAGAAAAGTATATATAATGCTCTCTGTGTGTTAGAGGAGCCTCATAATTGCTCGCACTCTTTAATCAGATTATCTTGCAGTTCTGCGTCGGATGATCAGATGCCGGATTAAAGGAATTTTACTTTGCGTGGGGCCTGATATTTCACATCTGAGGGAATCCAGGTGAATTAAACTGCCTGGTGTAGATGCCCATTACTAGATGTTGTATATAGGACTTGTGTCATGTACATACATAGGATATTGGAATTCCGAGCAAGTCTCCTCTACTAATAAGATATTTCCTCCGAAGAAATTCTATTTCACAAACACTAATGAATTCACGTATTGATTTTCCAATCATGTAGTGTATCAAATCTTTTTCCAAAGTAGATCAAGGAATTTCTTCACCCCTCTCATCTTCTGATAATGGAGTTAACAGGTTCTGACTGCACATGAGATTACTGTGTCTGGGACAATGTATCTGTCTGGATTATAGAGAGATGCAGTATTGACGATGAGAAAAACCTGTCCTTGATAAGAGTCCAGCTCCTATAGATAAAGTGCTATATCTATGTATACAGGTGACATTTAATACAATAGACAATATGCATAATGTACAAATACATAAAAGAAGGAGTCCCAGCTCAGGATTCCCCTTTACGAGCCAGACTCGGAAAAAAAAGTGGTTTCCAATTTGGCGAACTCGACGTAACCTTGTATAACATGGTCACCTATTCATGTGAATGGGAGCCATGTAATACTACATTTCCTCTGCAGTGGCAGCACTGAGCTTCCCCTAGAGATAATGGGCTTATTGCTGGTTATAGAAAACTTGAACCCACAGTGATCGACTGATCGGCTGGGCCGCTTCATTCTAAGAGAGGGCTGTCCAGATGGGACAAGTCCTTCAAACCTCAATTGCCTTAAATGGGGAAAAACAGCTCAAAAAATGTATTTACCAAATTGTGAATTTTCAAAAATTCATATCTTAGTTTGGTGGATTTTGTAAAATAAATAAAAACAAAATGTATTCATTTATGATAGAGAAACTCTTGGTGGTACCGTAAAGTTAGTGATCGCAACAGAACACAGGCTGCTACATTCACAGAATACATAATTGGTGCCAGGATTTCCCTGTTGGTAAAGCAGAATATTTGATTTCTCATTAACTCCCATCTACTATTAACTACGTTACTCCAACTAGTAAAGAGTATATGTTAGGCAATTACCCATAATGCAGTTCCCTAAAGGTGATTTACATTGTGCACTTTTACTGTACTGTGGGGCTGCTTCGGGCAGGGGGCTGCAGAGGTTACAGTCGCAACCAGACCCTGGTACCAGATAGAGAAATGAACCGACAGGGAGATGTGCTGTTAGACTAGGAGGTATATGTGTTGCCAGGTGTAGGTTGTGCTGTACTTGTTGGTATCAAAAGATGTTCATGAGGCAGAAGTTGCACCCGGCCCAGTTGCAGGAGGGAGTCCAAAGGACCCTTCTGCCACATAAGACAACACCGGTGGCCCTGTTACAGATATTGCATTGGGACCTAGGAGCTTCTCGGTCTTTTGGCTAAGATCAAGTGTAGTATCTGTTCTTATCCGAGGTTAGTAATTATCCCTGCCGGTGTGTACGGTCATCGTGCAGGGATGACAGAACGTCGAGGTGAGGGGTAGAGAACCACACGGTCAATGCCCTGGTGTAGGCATTTGGTTTAAAGGTACCATTTGTTGGTGACCAGGCAACCGCCGGATCGATGTCATGTAGTTTGGAAGCCCGAGTTGCTAAGTGCCCCAGGACTGGTGACCCTGGGGTGCCCTAACTCACTGGGGGTGGGATCCCACTGAGTGATGGCCCATGTGCCCGCACTTGTCTTTCTCTCTATTTGAACACACACCTATATTTTCCCGGCCTTCTGGCTGGGAGATGAGGAATTTTTATACCTGGCAGATATTCAGGCTGTATCACAGCGCACATTTACTTATTTAATTTTGTTTTTGATTGTGTGTTCGTCACGCGTGTCATAGGCTTTTTCGGATGTCGCGCCCTTTTGGGACCCTTCCAAGGTCTAGGGGGAAAATGTGTGGCCTTTTGGTTCCGTTTTTCCCTGCAAACCCGGCCTCCCTTCTTCGGAGGGGAGGTGAAGACCTGATGCAGGCTCCTAGGTGGACACTAGGGTGGCAGCCCAGGTAGAAGCCTTGGAGTGTTGGGTCTCCCTAAACTTCGGCGAAGGGGGATCATCGATCCTCAATCCTTTGGCCCTACAGTTCGGAGGATCGGGGAATGGTTATGCGGGGCCTCTCTCCTTTAGGAGAAGGGCTACGATAGACCACGTCCTTGTGCACCTTTTATGCACCTGGGTGATAGAAAGCACGACTAGGGCTTTCAATAAAAAAATAAAGAAAATTGGGACCAGGAGACATTGTGAATAAACAATGGGTAGAGTACTTTTTACTATGAAATTTACATGACAGATGGCGCCGTGCGTTGATACAATTCAAACTATATCTACACAAGGCTTGAAGGTACGAAATATACTTTTATTAGCAATATTAGAACTTCCTTTGTATGGAGGGAGGCGACAGGATACCCTTAACTATCTATTGTCTTTTAGTAGACAAGCGAGACGGTACGTTACTATAGAGCTGTCACCTTGATATTAATAGCTGAAAAGCTTTTTGAACAGGTTCCGTTATGGCATTAGCGGGAGGTTGCTGACGCCACTTCACATGTGAATGCGTACTTTGTTTTTTTCTTTGTTTTTTGTGTTTTAGCTACTCTTGTTTTTTTCTGTACCAGCTAAATGCAGGGTCATTGGAAATGACTGGATTTCTCGGGAGAAAAATTTATTGTAAAACCACATGTTAATTTAAAAAAATGTGGGCATGAACAATAGTAATGTATCAGTCCATGGTAACCTCTCTCTTATGGGGTGAAGGCTGCCTGTATTCATCTTAGTTCATAACGCCTTAGTGAAAAACAAACACGAGTAAAAGCTGCGTACTGAGATTTGCGCGGTGTTCCTCAAGGATGTCAGGTCGCCTACTGAGTCTCCTCAATGTTGTGTTTATAGATTGTTTTGATTATTTTATTCATGTTTTGAGCACCGTGTTTTCTGAAATGTTAACTCTTCTGTAAACTTCAGAGCTGTAATCTCCCAGCATTCCTTGATAGCTTAAAGGGGTTTTCCAGCTTCCGACAACTGATGACCTATCCACCGGATAGGTCATAAGTACAGGATCTGCGGGGCTCCGACACTGGACGTACAAGCCGGAAGCAGTTTCCTCCGGCCACGGAATAGCAGCCGAGCTGCAGTACTGTTCAAGTGAATAGGAGCAGACCTGCAGTTCTGCAGCACGGCCACTATGCTATGTACGGAGCCAACTGTTTCCGAGCTCCGTACATAGCATTATGTGCCAGAACATCCGGTGCCCGCAGGCCACCGGAGCTGCTTATCGGTGCGGGGTCCGGATGTCATCTATTTATATAGTTAATCAACTGTTTCTTCTACAGATTACAACTCCTCACTAAATAATGTGTCAGTGATTCTCATTTGCAAGAGATGAGGGAAAGTTGAACAGTTGTCCAGGGCTTTTAATTGATGCCTATCCCTCTCATACAATGATAGCCCATTCATGTATGATTGTGGGGGAACAACGCAATCAGCAGAATAAAATGGCTGTGTCACTCCATCGTAAAGAAGGACAACACTGTGGGCATGTTTAGACATGCCTCTAACCCTGCCCAATCCCTGTCCATACACACCCAGTTCCCTTTGTGCCACCACACATTAATAGCGTCCTCCTTTGGGTAACAAACAGTAATAACGCTCCTATGGGCCCCACACACTTTTATAGTGCCCTCTATGTATGGCACACAGTAATAGTTTCCCCACACAGAGATAATACCTCTTTAGTGTCCCCTCACAGTAATGATACCCCCATAGTGCTACCACACAGTATAATGCCCCCGTAGTGCCCCATACATTTTCATGCCCCCATAGTGCCCCCCACAGTATCATGCCCCCAAAGTTTCATGCCCCTATAGAAGCCACCCCACAGAGTATAATGACCCATAGTGCTCCCAAAGAGTATAATGCCCCCACAGTGTCCCCCACACAGTATAATGACCCTCACACTCACAGTATAATGCCCCGCATAGTGCCTCACAAACAGTATAATTCCGCCATGTAGTGCCTCTGCATACAGTATAATGCCTTCATAGTGACCCCACACAGTATAATGCTCCATAGTGCCTCCCCACACAGTATAATGCTTCATAGTGCCTCCCCACACAGTATAATGCTCCATAGTGCCTCCCCACACAGTATAATGCTCCATAGTGCCTCCCCACACACAGTATAATGCTCCATAGTGCCTCCCCACACAGTATAATGCTCCATAGTGCCTCCCCACACAGTATAATGCTCCATAGTGCCTCCCCACACACAGTATAATGCTCCATAGTGCCTCCCCACACAGTATAATGCTCCATAGTGCCTCCCCACACAGTATAATGCTCCATAGTGCCTCCCCACACAGTATAATGCTCCATAGTGCCTCCCCACACACAGTATAATGCTTCATAGTGCCTCCCCACACAGTATAATACCCCCATAGTGCCTTCCCACACAGTATGATACCCCAATAGTGCCTCCCCACACAGTATAATGCCCCCATAGTGCCTCCCCACACAGTATAATGCTCCATAGTGCCTCCCCACACAGTATAATGCCCCATAGTGCCCCCCACACAGTATAATGCCCCATAGTGCCTCCCCACAGTATAATGCCCCCATAGTGCCGCCCCACGCAGTATAATGCCCCCATAGTGCCTCCCCACAGTATAATGCCCCTATAGTGCCTCCCCACACAGTATAATGCTCCATAGTGCCTCCCCACACAGTATAATGCTCCATAGTGCCTCCCCACACAGTATAATGCTCCATAGTGCCTCCCCACACACAGTATAATGCTTCATAGTGCCTCCCCACACAGTATAATACCCCCATAGTGCCTTCACACACAGTATGATACCCCCATAGTGCCTCCCCACACAGTATAATGCTCCATAGTGCCTCCCCACACAGTATAATGCTCCATAGTGCCTCCCCACACAGTATAATGCCTTCATAATGCCTCCCCACACAGTATAATGCTTCATAGTGCCCCCCACACAGCATAATGCCCCATAGTGCCTCCCACACAGTATAATGCCGCATAGTGCCTCCCCACACAGTATAATGCCCCATAGTGCCCCCCACACAGTATAATGCCCCATAGTGCCCCCCACACAGTATAATGCCCCATAGTGCCTCCCCACACAGTATAATACCCCCATAGTGCCTCCCCACACAATATAATGCCCCCATAGTGCCTCCCCACACAGTATAATGCCCCATAGTGCCTCCCCACACAGTATAATGCCCCATAGTGCCGCCCACACAGTATAATGCCCCATAGTGCCTCCCCATACAGTATAATGCTCCATAGTGCCTCCCCACACAGTATAATGCTTCATAGTGCCCCCCACACAGTATAATGCCTCATAGTGCCCCCCACACAGTATAATGCCCCATAGTGCCCCCACACAGTATAATGCCCCATAGTGCCTCCCCACACAGTATAATACCCCCATAGTGCCTTCCCACACAGTATAATGCTCCATAGTGCCTCCCCACACAGTATAATGCTCCATAGTGCCTCCCCACACAGTATAATGCCCCCATAGTGCCTCCCCACACAGTATAATGCTCCATAGTGCCTCCCCACACAGTATAATGCTCCATAGTGCCTCCCCACACAGTATAATGCCCCCATAGTGCCTCCCCACACAGTATAATGCTCCATAGTGCCTCCCCACACAGTAGAATGCCCCCATAGTGCCTCCCCACACAGTAGAATGCCCCATAGTGCCTCCCCACACAGTATAATGCTCCATAGTGCCTTCCCACACAGTAGAATGCTCCATAGTGCCTCCCCACACAGTATAATGCCCCCATAGTGCCTCCCCACACAGTATAATGCTCCATAGTGCCTCCCCACACAGTATAATGCCCCCATAGTGCCTCCGCACACAGTATAATGCTTCTATAGTTCCTCCCTACACAGTATAATGCTCCATAGTGCCTCCCCACACAGTAGAATGCCCCCATAGTGCCTCCGCACACAGTATAATGCCCCATAGTGCCTCCCCACACAGTATAATGCTTCATAGTGCCTCCGCACACAGTATAATGCTCCATAGTGCCTCTGCACACAGTATATTGCCCCCATAGTGCCTCCCCACATAGTATAATGCTTCATAGTGCCTCCGCACACAGTATAATGCTCCATAGTGCCTCCGCACACAGTATAATGCTCCATAGTGCCTCCGCACACAGTATATTGCCCCCATAGTGCCTCCCCACACAGTATAATACCCCCATAGTGCCTCCCCACATGGTATAATTGTAAAGGATCTGCCAGGCACAGCGGGGTTAACGCCCATAGGTAATCAGTCGGCACATGAGTCTATGCCTTTGAGACTGACTCCAGCTTCCACCACTCAGGCTGGCAGGCTTAGGAGTGGGAGAGCCTATCGCAGCCTGGCCAGACTCAGCTAGCTCCCGCCCTCTGTCTATTTATACCTGCCTTTCCTGTTCCTCCAGTGCTTGTGATTCTTCTCGTGTTGTTTCCTGGCCCAGCTACAGCTCCTGACTTTTTGATCCTGCTCCATTCTGACCCTGGCTTACTGACTACTCTTCTGCTCTGCGTTTGGTACCTCGTACACTCCTGGTTTGACTCGGCTCGTTCACCTCTCTTGTTGCTCACGGTGTTGCCGTGGGCAACGGCCCCATTTCCCTTAGCTTTGTGTACTCTTGTCTGTTTGTCTCGTGCACATACTGAGCGTAGGGACCGCCGCCCAGTTGTACCCCGTCGCCTAGGGCGGGTCGTTGCAAGTAGGCAGGGACAGAGTGGCAGGTAGATTAGGGCTCACTTGTCCGTTTCCCTACCCCTATCATTACATAATCACAAGCCCGTTACCTAGTCTACCCTGGTCCCTGTCTCTACTATGGACCCCCTTGAGACCCTGGCCCAGCAAATGCTGGCTCAGAGGGTCAACCAGCCTGACACTACCATGGTAGTGCCCCTCACCTCACCCCTTGAACCCCACCTCAAGTTGCCCGACCGGTTCTCAGGGGACCGGAGGGCTTTTCTCTCCTTTCGGGAGAGTTGTAGGCTTTACTTTCGTTTAAAGCCTCATTCCTCAGGTTCTGAGAGCCAGCGGGTGGGTATAATTATGTCCCGGCTCCAGGAAGGGCCCCAAGAGTGGGCCTTCTCCTTGGCTCCTGACGCCCCTGAACTTTCCTCTGTTGATCGTTTCTTTTCTGCTCTCGGACTCATTTATGACGAGACTGACAGGACTGCGTTTGCCGAGAGTCAGCTGGTGACCTTACGTCAGGGTAAGAGACCTGTTGAGGAGTATTGTTCTGACTTTAGGAAGTGGTGCGTAGCTTCTCAGTGGAATGACCCTGCCTTAAGATGCCAGTTTAGGTTGGGTCTGTCGAACGCCCTGAAAGATCTGCTAGTTAGCTATCCCTCTTCTGACTCCCTAGACCAGGTTATGGCTTTAGCGGTACGACTTGACCGACGTCTCAGGGAACGACAACTTGAACGTTTTTGTGTTTTCCCCTCTGACTCCCCCATGATGCCTCCCGAGGTCCCGTTGCTTCGCTCTTCCACGGAAGACTCGGAGGTACCTATGCAACTCGGGGCCTCCGTGTCCCCCCGACAACGTAGAGAGTTCCACAGGAAGAATGGTCTCTGCTTCTATTGTGGGGATGACAAGCATCAAGTGAACACCTGTCCTAGGCGTAAGAATAAGCAGCCGGAAAACTTCTGCGCCTAAGTGATCATCGGGGAGGTCACTTGGGCGCACAGGTATTTCCCGTAAATATGAAACGTAATAAAATCTTGCTTCCCTTTCAGGTCTCTTTTGGTGGTAGGTCTGTTACTGGCAGTGCCTTCGTGGATTCAGGGTCTTCTACTAATATCATGTCTGTGGAATTTGCTATGTCTCTAGCTATGCCTTTGATTGATTTGCCTAAACCTGTTCCGGTAGTGGGTATCGACTCCACTCCTCTTGCTAATGGTTATTTTACACAGCATACCCCTGTTTTTGAACTCCTTGTTGGCTCCATGCATTTGGAGCAGTGCTCTGTACTGTTGATGCAGGGATTATCGTCCGATTTGGTTTTAGGCCTTCCCTGTTTGCAGTTGCATAATCCCACGTTTGACTGGAATACTGGGGAGCTTACCAAATGGGGTAATGAATGCTTGACGTCTTGTTTTGCTGTTAATTCTATTTCTCCCCCTGAGGTGGTGAACACGCTCTGAGTTTGTGCAGGACTTCGCTGATGTTTTCTCTAAGGAGGCCTCCGAAGTGTTACCTCCTCATAGAGAATACGATTGCGCTATCGAATTGGTACCAGGAGCTAAGCTCCCTAAGGGTAGGATATTTAATCTTTCTTGTCCCGAACGTGAAGCCATGAGAGAGTATATCCAGGAATGCCTGGCCAAGGGTTACATTCGCCCCTCTACTTCTCCGGTAGGTGCTGGCTTCTTCTTCATAGGGAAGAAGGATGGTGGTCTTAGGCCATGCCTTGACTACCGTAACTTGAATAAGGTCACTGTAAGGAACCAGTATCCCCTGCCCTTGATTCCTGATCTCTTTAATCAGGTTCAGGGGGCCCAATGGTTCTCTAAGTTTGATCTACGAGGGGCGTATAACCTTATCCGCATCAAAGAGGGGGATGAGTGGAAGACTGCGTTTAACACGCCCGAAGGTCATTTCGAATACCTCGTCATGCCCTTTGGGTTGTGTAATGCTCCTGCGGTCTTCGAGAATTTCATAAATGAAATTTTAAGGGATTACCTGGGGGTTTTTCTTGTAGTGTACCTTGATAACATACTGGTGTTTTCCAAGGACCTGTCCTCCCACATTGAGCATGTCAGGAAGGTGCTCCAGGTCCTTCGGGAAAACAAACTGTTTGCGAAAACGTAAAAATGTGTGTTTGGGGTACTGGAGATACCATTTTTGGGTCAAATCCTCACTCCTCATGAATTCCGCATGGACCCCGCCAAGGTCCAGGCTGTGGCGGAATGGGTCCAACCTGCCTCCCTGAAGGCGTTACAGTGTTTCTTGGGGTTCGCTAATTATTACAGATTTATTGCTAACTTCTCGGTCATCGCTAAGCCTCTTACGGACCTCACTCGCAAAGGTGCTGATCTCCTCCACTGGCCTCCTGAGGCTGTCCAGGCTTTTGAGGTCCTTAAGAAGTGCTTTATCTCGGCCCCGGTGCTGGTTCAGCCCAACCAAATGGAGCCATTTATCATGGAAGTTGACGCATCCGAGGTGGGAGTGGGGGCTGTCTTGTCCCAGGGTACCAGGTCCCTCACCCATCTCCGTCCCTGTGCCTACTTCTCCAGGAAGTTTTCGCCCACTGAGAGTAACTATGATATTGGCAACCGCGAACTCTTAGCCATTAAATGGGCATTTGAAGAGTGGCGCCACTTCCTGGAGGGGGCTAGGCACCAGGTAACGGTCCTTACCGACCACAAGAATCTGGTTTTCCTAGAATCTGCCCGGAGGCTAAACCCGAGACAAGCTCGATGGGCGCTATTTTTTACCAGATTCAACTTTTTGGTTACCTATAGGGCTGGGTCTAAAAATATTAAGGCCGATGCACTGTCGCGTAGCTTCATGGCCAGCCCCCCTTCGGAGGAAGATCCTGCTTGTATTCTGCCTCCTGGTATAATCATTTCTTCTATTGATTCTGATTTAGTCTCAGAAATCGCGGCTGATCAAGGTTCAGCTCCCGGGAACCTTCCTGAGGACAAGCTGTTTGTTCCCCTGCAATTTCGGCTAAGGGTACTTAGGGAAAACCATGACTCCACACTATCTGGTCATCCAGGCATCCTGGGTACCAAGCACCTCATTGCCAGAAACTATTGGTGGCCTGGGTTGCCTAAAGACGTTAAGGCCTACGTCGCCGCTTGTGAGGTTTGTGCTAGGTCCAAGACTCCCAGGTCCCGACCAGCGGGCTTGCTACGTTCTTTGCCCATTCCCCAGAGACCTTGGACCCATATCTCCATGGATTTTATCACCGATTTGCCTCCATCTCAAGGCCAGTCGGTGGTGTGGGTTGTAGTAGACCGCTTTAGTAAGATGTGCCACTTTGTGCCCCTCAAGAAACTACCCAATGCCAAGACGTTAGCTACCTTGTTTGTCAAATACATCCTGCGTCTCCATGGGGTCCCTGTCAATATTGTTTCGGACAGAGGGGTACAATTTGTTTCATTGTTTTGGAGAGCCTTCTGTAAAAAGTTGGAGATTGATCTGTCCTGCTCCTCTGCCTTCCATCCTGAAACTAATGGCGAAACTGAGAGGACTAATCAATCTCTAGAACAATATTTAAGGTGTTTTATCTCTGACTGTCAATATGATTGGGTCTCATTCATTCCCCTCGTCGAATTTTCCCTCAATAACCGGGTCAGTAACTCGTCAGCGGTCTCCCCCTTTTTCTGTAATTTTGGGTTTAATCCACGGTTCTCCTCCGTTTCACCTGGTAGTTCCAACAATCCCGAGGTAGAGGTCGTTCATCGGGAACTTTGCACAGTCTGGGCCCAGGTTCAGAAGAACCTAGAGGCGTCCCAGAGCGTACAAAAAACTCAGGCTGTTAGAAGGCGTTCTGCTAACCCCTTGTTTATGGTCGGGGATCTGGTGTGGTTATCGTCTAGGAACTTGCGCCTTAAGGTCCCGTCCAAGAAATTTGCTCCCATGTTTATTGGGCCGTATAAGGTCATTGAAGTCCTCAATCCTGTCTCCTTCCGACTGGAGTTGCCCCCATCTTTTCGAATACACGACGTGTTTCATGCCTCCCTCCTTAAACGCTGCTCCCCGTCCTTAGCTCCCTCGAGGAGACCTCCTGTTCCCGTTCTCACCCCTGAGGGGGTGGAATTCGAGGTGGCCAAGATTGTGGACAGCAAGATGGTCCAAGGCTCCCTCCAGTACCTGGTCCATTGGAGAGGATACGGGCCTGAGGAGAGGACTTGGGTACCCGCCCGGGATGTTCACGCTGGGGTATTGGTCAGGAAGTTCCACCTTCGTTTCCCCAATAAACCAGGTCCACTTAGAAAGGGTCCGGTGGCCCCTCATAAAAGGGGGGGTACTGTAAAGGATCTGCCAGGCACAGCGGGGTTAACGCCCATAGGTAATCAGTCGGCACCTGAGTCTATGCCTTTGAGACTGACTCCAGCTTCCACCACTCAGGCTAGCAGGCTTAGGAGTGGGAGAGCCTATCGCAGCCTGGCCAGACTCAGCTAGCTCCCGCCCTCTGTCTATTTATACCTGCCTTTCCTGTTCCTCCAGTGCTTTGGATTCTTCTCGTGTGGTTTCCTGGCCCAGCTACAGCTCCTGACTTTTTGATCCTGCTCCATTCTGACCCTGGCTTACTGACTACTCTTCTGCTCTGCGTTTGGTACCACGTACACTCCTGGTTTGACTCGGCTCATTTGTAACCCAGCAAAAGGATTGTATGGCATTGAGAAATGGGAGGTTGTGGCCGGCCACTAGAGGGCGCTGTGAGGTTAGTACATCGACAGTGTTTAGTGTGTGGAGGGATATACAAGAGAGGTCTAGTGAGGAAGTGTCTGGAGAGAGGTCTGAGAAGCGCTGGACAGGAAGAGAGAGAGAGACTGGACTGAGAGAGCGGTAGCAAGTAAGGAAGACATTGTGACTCAGATAACTGTAAAAGATAAAGAGCATTCTGGCCAGCAGCAGAGCATAAGTAATGTGAAGTATCAGACACGCATTTACTGGAGTTCCAAGTTAAGGAGATCCGGCGGAGTTAAGAAGAGAGTGTTTATAGCAAGAAGCTGAAGACGCCATTTTTGAGCATAAGGTAACATAGAGCCATTAACTGCCGGCTCATCAGAGAGTGCATTGTATTACATTGCCGGACCTCAAAGATCACATTACACTAAACCTGGAAGCTAAGAGACTTTATTATCCTAAGGCACCGGATAAAGAGAACATATTTTAATCATTACGGATTATAAGAGACTATGTTATATTGAAGTGCCGGATAAAAGCAGAGACTGTATTGTTTACCGAGCACCAGTTATATTTTGCCTAGAGCTCAAGTTTTTGACTGTTGTCATATTTTCTGCATGTTCAGTAAAGACAAAACGAATATAATCCCGGTGTCAGTAATTAGTGTCCTTAAAGTCATATTACAACTTGGCGTAGTCGGCAGGATGGATGCAGATACAATGGACGAGACAACATTATCATCCAGTGTGACCCATCCAATGATACCGGTGGGAGCCCTCTTAAATCATTTGCCAAAGTTTAATGGATCTGATCTATTGTTGGAAGATTGGAGTGAACGGCTGGAAGGAGCGGCACGGCTCTGTAATGTCGCTCCACATTTAAAAGTAGAATTGGCGCTAAGTACCTTAGAAGGAGAAGCTAGGAAAACCGTTTTGTTACAGCCAGCACGACACCGGCAAACCTTCGAACAAATTCGGCAGCTATTAGATGACGTGTATGGGGATACGTCCTCTGAGGGCATGATAAGGAAGCGATTCTTTGCCCGCCAGCAGAAAGAAGAAGAGACACTGGCGCAGTTTGCAAATGGATTACAGGAAATAATGGCAATGTTGCAACGTAAAGAAGAACAATCAGCCGGGTCCTTTACCAATGTACACGTAGTATTGCGGGATCAGTTTGTAATAGGTCTCAAGAATCCACCGTTAAGGAGAACTCTGAAGGAAAAGTTAAAGAAAGAACCAGATATGACGATTCATCAATTATTGACGGAAGCTATCGCATTGGAAAAAGAGGAATCGGCCAGCACTGATACGGTGGTCAGGCAAGCAGAAATTGTAACCAAGAAGAACCCCGACATGGAGGCAAGGATGGAGTCATTGGAAGGTGCCATGAGAGAGTTGAAAGCCGCTATTACTAATAAGCCTGACCCTGGAACTCCAGTTCGATACTCACAAGAGAGACAGTCGTTTGCAGATGGGAGGAAGCAAGGTAGGAATGCTCCAGACCCTACCATCTGCTATAATTGTGGCCGAGCAGGACACATTGCTAGAAATTGCATGCGTTCTCACTATCAGAGCAATCGCAGGAATTTAAACTAGAACGACCTGTAGTTGAGGGGCAAACTACAGGGGAGTCCACGGATACATGCCCTGCGTTAGATGCTACAGATATAGTGGGGGAATGTCCCGTCGTCGTAGCAAAATTCAATGGCGTTGAGTTGTCATGTTTAATCGATACTGGATCTCAAGTGACCACTATGGATAAAGTTGTGTTTGAAACTTATTTCCCTTCCTTGTTATGTGAGAAGAGTGACACTTGGATAAGACTCAAGGCAGCTAATAGTTTACCTATCCCTATCCTGGGAGTTATACAAATGGACATTTCAATATGGAATCGTGATTTGAACAAAAAGGGGGTTATCATAGTAGAAAAAGCTATGGACTCTGAAATTCCCGTGATTCTAGGAATGAATATATTGCGGGACTTAGATGGAGTAATGTCACAAGAGCTGGGCCCAAAATACTGGAAACAAATACCCACTCAACGACCTTCTCAAATGGCTTTACAGCGCACTTTAAAACATTGTCGCATTAATGGAGAACTGTTAAATTGGCCTGGAAGGGTAGGACTGGTTAAGATACCAGCCTCTCGAAGTATACAAGTACCAGCAGGCCATGAAATGTTGTTACCCTTGCCAGTGGGTACTAATAAAGTGTTAAAGGGCACCACTGTGTTAATTGAATCAGCTCTGCAGAAAGAAGGAGTAGCCGTGGCCCGGTCGATATGCAAGGTACAGGCTGGACAAGTATTATTACGAGTGGTTAATATCACGAAACAAAATGTAACCTTATTTCCCCGGGAACTAGTAGCTGAAGTGTTTCCGGTGAGGGAGGAACAAGTGGAAAGCCGTTCAGATTGGCAAGTGAGTTATCCTTGTGAAAGTGTAGCTGTGGTTACAGTGTGTCGAGCCACCACTCAAGCTAATGACACCATTGGGAGGCGATTACTGGAGCAAATACCTTTAGAAGGAACGGATTTGACTACCAGACAAATAGATGAAGTGGCGGGAGTGTTAGGAGAGCACTCCAAGGCTTTTTCCAAGAATGAAGCAGACTTTGGGTTGACAACAACTTTAGAACATGAAATACATACGGGAAATGCTCACCCGGTACGAGAACGATACCGTACCATTCCGCCCGCTTTTTATCAAGAAGCCAAAGTGTTGCTAAAACGCATGCTAGACAGTCATGTTATCCGACCCAGTAAAAGTCCATGGGCTTCTCCCATAGTATTAGTAAGGAAGAAAGATGGAAGCTTGCGGTTCTGTGTAGATTACCGGCGATTGAATGCCTGCACCGTCAGAGATGCATACCCTTTACCACGAATAGAAGACTCTTTGCTGGCTTTGGGTAAGGCCAAATACTTCTCTACCCTGGATTTGGCCAGTGGGTACTGGCAAGTACCAGTTGCAGAAGAAGATCGAGAAAAGACTGCATTCATCACCCCTATGGGGTTATACGAATTTTGGAGAATGCCGTTCGGTCTAACCAATGCACCAGCTACATTTCAGCGCTTGATGGAAGTTTGTTTGGGAGATTTAAACTTTGAATGTTTGCTCATCTACCTAGATGACATCATTATCTTCTCAGCCACTTTCACAGAACATTTGGAAAGATTGAAAGTGGTACTTACGCGTATCGAAGAACATGGTCTAAAACTAAAACCGGGCAAATGTCACTTGTTTAAAGAAAGAATTGAGTACCTGGGACACGTGGTTACTAGAGACGGTGTACAACCAATGGATGCCAAAGTACGAGCCGTGCAACAATGGCCGGTACCAAAGACAGTAACAGAGCTTAGAAGTTTCCTAGGACTGATTGGATATTACAGACGGTTCATACAGAATTTTGCTAAGGTGGCTGCTCCCCTATATGTGTTACTGAATGGAACCAAACCGGGAGTCGATCATAAGAGAAGTATCACTTGGGGAATAGAGGCTGAACAAGCCTTCCAAGAGTTAAAAAGACGACTAACTGGTGCTCCTGTCTTGGCGTATGCAGATTACTCTCTACCATTTGTTTTGTGTACCGATGGAAGTTTAAAAGGATTAGGAGCTGTTCTTTCTCAAGTGCAGAATGGACGGGAACGTGTCATTGCTTATGCCAGTCGGACGCTGAGAGATGGGGAAAAGAATCCGGACAACTATAGCTCATTCCGGTTGGAACTTTTGGCAGTCGTATGGGCGGTTACCGAGCGATTTGCAGATATCTTGCTGGGCGCAGAGTGTGTGTTATGGACTGACAATAATCCATTGGTTCATTTAGACTCGGCCAAATTGGGTGCTATGGAGCAACGTTGGCGAGCACGACTTAGCAAATTTAAATTTACTGTGAAGTACCGCCCAGGACGAGCTAATGGGAATGCAGATGCCCTGTCCCGTAATCCAGTAGATTTGCCTGAAGGACTGACTGAAGAGGAGTTAGAGGAAACAGAGACTCCTAATTTCCTTGCCAATGAAGTACATGATCAGATGCCAGGTGAGAATATTCAAAGTGCTCCGGTGCATACTGGGGAGCCCATAAGAGAAACCATCGATCAATGGACTGCTGAAGAATGGAAGAAACAGCAGTTGCAAGATATTCAAATTCGGACTGTAAGAAGATGGGTGCTAGAGAGATACCGACCCAATCAACGAGAGCGATTGCGATTGTCTGGAGTGGGACAGAGAATATATCGCCAACGAGATAGATTGGCAGTAAAACAAGGGATATTGTACCGCCGAGTATTCCTACCGACCATGGAAGGACCCGTCTGGCAAGCTGTGTTGCCGGAACGAGAGTTAGAAAGTACGGTTAAGTGGATGCATGAGAAAAAGGGGCATTATGGTCCTGAAAAGACTTTCCGTTGGTTGCAACAATTCTACTATCATCCTTTGCTGTTTGCAGTGGCACAGAAAGTGTGTCAGAACTGTAGAAATTGCACCCTGGCCAGAGCGGCTGAACAACAAGCTCCGGTGGGGCATATACAGACGCATTATCCATTACAGTTGGTCATGATGGACTATTTGACAGTAGATGAGTCTTTACAAGGGTACAGATATTTATTGGTTGTGATAGACCACTTCACCAAATTCACAGTGGCCGTACCTACCAGAGATCAAACGGCTGAATCTGCGGCACAGGGATTGTGGACTCATTTCATCTTACCCTATGGATGTCCTTCACAGCTTCACTCTGATCAAGGAGCTTGTTTTGAGGGGCGAGTAATAGAAGAATTATGCAGATTGTACCAGATTAAAAAGACCCGCACGACCCCGTATCACCCTCAAGGGAACGGGGCCTGTGAAAGGATGAATCGGACCATATTGCAGTTGTTGCGAACACTGGAGAAACAAAAAAAAGAGAGATGGCCTGACTACATTGCAGAATTAATCTGGATCTATAATAACACTGTACATGCCACTACTGGATATTCTCCTTTTCTGTTAATGTTCGGAAGAAATGGACGATGTCCCCTAAATTTAATGATGCCTATCCCGGAAGAACAAGAAGAGTGGATTCCGCAGACCTGGATGTGGGGTCATCGACGCAAGGTACAAGAAATGTATAATTTAGTGGCGCAGAGACTGGGGCCTCATGATCTTACAGTAAATCAGAAATTGAAGGAACTACCTTTGCAAGTGGGTGATAGAGTAATCGTGCGAAACCAGGGTGCAAGAAGAGCAGGAAAGCTGCAATGGAAGTGGGAAACCTTGGCGTATGAGGTGGTGCGTCAGCCCAATCCATATATTCCTGTATTTGTGATCAAGCCGGAGGGTAGTAGTGGCCCTTTGAAAACCGTACACAGAAATATGCTGAGACCCTGCACATTTATAAGTCGTGAACCAGAAGCAAACACTAGAGATCCTCCTGTTGCAACACCCGTTCCCATAGATGAAGGTTGGTGGAGTCCGCCGGTTCAAGTACCAGAGAGACAAGAAAGTACCAGTGAAGTACAAGAAGAGAATGTTACTCCTGTGGAAGAAGAGTTGTCACAGGTACGTCATTCTCAGCGATCCAATTTTGGAAGACTTCCTTCTAGGTTTGAAGGATTTGTGACGCCACAGCAAGTTGCCGGGACGGCAACTGATAAACCTGGGGGAAAAGATGTAACCCAGCAAAAGGATTGTATGGCATTGAGAAATGGGAGGTTGTGGCCGGCCACTAGAGGGCGCTGTGAGGTTAGTACATCGACAGTGTTTAGTGTGTGGAGGGATATACAAGAGAGGTCTAGTGAGGAAGTGTCTGGAGAGAGTTCTGAGAAGCGCTGGACAGGAAGAGAGAGAGACTGGACTGAGAGAGCGGTAGCAAGTAAGGAAGACATTGTGACTCAGATAACTGTAAAAGATAAAGAGCATTCTGGCCAGCAGCAGAGCATAAGTAATGTGAAGTATCAGACACGCATTTACTGGAGTTCCAAGTTAAGGAGATCCGGCTGAGTTAAGAAGAGAGTGTTTATAGCAAGAAGCTGAAGACGCCATTTTTGAGCATAAGGTAACATAGAGCCATTAACTGCCGGCTCATCAGAGAGTGCATTGTATTACATTGCCGGACCTCAAAGATCACATTACACTAAACCTGGAAGCTAAGAGACTTTATTATCCTAAGGCACCGGATAAAGAGAACATATTTTAATCATTACGGATTATAAGAGACTGTGTTATATTGAAGTGCCGGATAAAAGCAGAGACTGTATTGTTTACCGAGCACCAGTTATATTTTGCCTAGAGCTCAAGTTTTTGACTGTTGTCATATTTTCTGCATGTTCAGTAAAGACAAAACGAATATAATCCCGGTGTCAGTAATTATTGTCCTTAAAGTGATATTACACGTTCACCTCTCTTGTTGCTCACGGTGTTGCCATGGGCAACGGCCCCATTTCCCTTAGCTTTGTGTACCCTTGTCTGTTTGTCTCGTGCACTTACTGAGCGTAGGGACCGCCGCCCAGTTGTACCCCGTCGCCTAGGGCAGGTCGTTGCAAGTAGGCAGGGACAGAGTGGCGGGTAAATTAGGGCTCACTTGGCCGTTTCCCTACCCCTATCATTACAATAATGCTTCATAGTGCCTCTGCACACAGTATAATGCCTCCATAGTGCCTTCCCACACAGTATAATGCTCCATAGTGCCTCCTCACACAGTGTAATGCCCCCATGGTGCCTCCTAAAAAATAATAAAATAAATATTCACCTAGCACCGTTCCCGCGACAAATGGAGGAGATCTAACTGCAGGTCCCCTCGGGTCTACTCTGTGTGTGGTTTGGCGCAGGCAGGCTTGATGACAGGCTGACGCTCCCTCTCCACCAGTGTATTAACCGTGTCTGTGTCCTGTTGAAACAGTTGAATCCGGGCCTGTCTCGCTGGTTCCGGGATGTTTGGGAGGCATGAAGACTAGTGCACATTTATATGTCAATCAAGCCCTGTGAAAAGCTGGGTGAGACCCACTGTAGACCCTAATGGCTAACGAACTGTTATCACTTCTGTAAAGATGTTAACACATCTATGCAGTCATTTCTTAGTTATATATGATTCTGGGACAGCTGGGTCACAACCAATGGCTGATATTATAGCTCAAGCTAAAGTTGTCACCTAGTCAGGCAAATCTGCCTTGCCACGCAGAAATACTGGAAAATGAATAAATAATTTTTTAAAGATCTTTCACTGTTGGCTGACATACATTGAGGGTGTGGTGCTTAGTCAAGAGGCATGGTTTGTTTTTTATTTTCTCCTATTGCAGAAAGAATGGTGGGGGAGGTCTCCTGCTGCAGCCAGTTGCCTTACAGCTAGACTAGAATTGTGAGGAGGAGAAGAGGGGAAATTGCTGATCCCCTGGGAGAAAGAGAAAATTTCTTTAAATATTTCTTAGCCCCAATAAATCAGTCATTTCCCCCTCTGTTTTCTCAAAATCAACTTGCCAGGACCCTCCCAACCCTTATCTATCCTCAACAGGAAATAAAGAACATTAGGCCATACCTCTCAGGTAAGTCCTGAAACCTCAGCTGGCTGTTAACCTAAAATACACTATTGGCAAGTTTACTTTTATCATTAATTTAAGGTTTAGTGCTCTTTAAAACCAATTCCCTCCTCAGCCATTTTTCGGATTTTCACTTTTGTTTTTTCCTCCCCACTTTCCAAAAGCTATAATTTTTTTATTTCTCCATCTATATAGCCATACGAGGGCCAGTTTTTTGCCGGACAAGTTGTAGTTTTTCATGGCACCATTTATCCTACCACATAATGTACTGGGAAGCTGTAAAAAAATTATTTGTGGGGTGAAATGGGCAAAAAACAGCGATTACGCGATATTTTGGGGGGTTTTGTTTTTACGGCATCCATCAGGCGGTAAAAACTACATATTCACCTTATTCTACAGGTTGATACGATTACGGCTTTACCAAATTTATATGTTTTGTTTTATGTTTTACCACTTTTACAAAAATTATTTCTGAGAACCATACCTTTTTTTATTTTTTCATCAATTTACTGATGTGAGGACTTAAATTTTGCGGGGCGAGCTGTAGTTTTCATGGATATCATTTTGAGGTACATGCAAATTTTTGATCACTTTTTATTTCATTTTTTAGAGCGCTAAGGTGACCAAAAACCAGCAATTTGCTTGTTTTATATATATATATATATTTTTTTACAGCATTCTCGCGGGTTAAACAACGCTATATTGTGATCGTTCTGACTTTTACGGATGTGGCGATACCAGTTATGTTAACTTTTATTTTTCTAACATTGATTTAGGGAAAAAATTTGAAAAGTTTTTTTTTTTAACTTTTATACTTTATTGTTTTTGGAACATAACAAAAAACTTTAACAGTTTTTTGCTTATATTTATTAGCCCCCCTAGGAGACTTGAAGCAGCGATCGTTGGATCGCTTGCATGATATACTGCAATACTAATGTATTGCAGTATATCGTGATCCTGACAGGCTCCCGCCGGAGGCAGGGCTTCAAAGAAGTACAAAGATGGCAGACCTGGGGGCCTTTGTTGATCGCGCCGCGGGGGGGGGGGGGGCGTAATGGCGTGTTTGAGGGGGCGCCCCCCCCCCCCTGATTCTAACACTTTAAATTGACCGCGGAATTTAAGGTGTTAAACGGGCGGAATCAAAGTGAACTTTGATTCCGCCCGTTGCAGTGAGGTGACGGTTGCGTGTAACAGCCGTCACCTGCTGTGTATGGAGCGAGCTCAACCCGTGAGCTCACTCCATACTTCCCCTTAACCCTCTTTACGTACAGTTACGTGATTTTGCGTGAAGAAGTTAAGGCAAATTTGCAATTTGAGGGAAGACCTCATGGCACCGGTAATAGTAGCCATATTGTCAGCTGAATTTTTGCAGTAACAGATATAACTTAAAATAATAACTTTAGTTTGAAATGTTGGTTATGTTTGGTTTAACTTTAGTTTGAAATGTTGGTTCACAATCTCCACTTTGTTGATGTAATAACCTTACTTATAAGAGTCCCAACTAATCAATTTAGCGACACAAATAAATGTGCCCTGACTCTGCCATCTGACAAATTTTAATGGTTCCTCTGTGTAAGAACATTGTAGTGTTTTTGTCACGATAATGTTTGCCCTTCGGCACGGATGTGAAGGTCGATGCTAATGTTCTGCAGTTGGCAGCCTTGAATCTTAGTATAAAAACAATGTTCAGACCGTGCAAAACTGTTAAAGTAAAAAAAAAATATAGAAGCGGAGCCAAATAGAGGACAGCAAATAAAATCCTCTCCGCACAATATCGGTTTTATTAGAGATTTAGAAATAAAATAACCTTCTACCGGCGGCGTACATAGAAGAGAGAGGGCCCATAGCAAAGATCGAAATGGTCCCCCATTATGGTGCCGAGTTTTGCCACCAAGGACAGAATGGTGTGGTGTTTGTTTCCCCCTTTCTCTCTTTTATTGTGAATCTTGCAGCAATTTTTCACCGACTTCTTTGCTTACAATGTAGGTCTTCTGGAGACCTGCAGAAGTTCTCACCACCCAATAGCAAAGGGGATGGGACCAACCAGAGCTGGGCCTGCTTTCTCCAAAGGCATTATAGCAGTTGCATGGTTTTCCGCTATTGTATGTGTGCCCTTGCTTTCTATGTATTAGATGAACATGGTGGCAGCATGGGTATTCCCAGAATCTACATTTATGACCCATCCACATCATAGGTGATAAGTGCCTGATCGCTTAGGGCTTTACCCCTAGGACCCCTAAAAATCACTATAACCGGGATAACAAGCCCATCGTTCTGTCTCACATCAGCCCCTCAGCAGTGAGTAGGATCTTGAATGGAGCGAAAGACAAACGTGCCTGCCGCTACATTCAATGTCTATGGGACTGACAGAAACAACTAAGCACTGAGGTTCGGGAACTGCATTCTTGTGATTGGTAGGGATCCAAGTGGTGGGCCCTCGGCAATCCCATACATATCCTGTGGATAGGTGATAATTGTCCATTCTGGAAATACCCCTTAACGTGATCCAAGGACTTCTGCAAGCCAGTGAATCAACATACCTTCTAGAAATCTGACTGATTAAGCAAGAGTCCTTCACATCCTGATCTGGTCCATCTTCACTTGGAGTGTCTGAACGGGCAAGACTTGTCTAGAAATGGTTGTGCCTTAGTTTGTCTAGTTTCTTATGTCAGATAAAGCAGTGGGGGTAGGTTTCTGCTGCAGTAAGCTGCCTCCCAAACACAAACGGCCCACTTGCTAGAGGCGGAGAGAAATTATAAATTATTGGTTAATCATTTACCATTCAGTAGAAACATCCATAGTATAGAGAGATAATAATTATGTGAAAACATGTGTCAGACCTTGAAAGTCTCAATGATAATTGTTTTGGAATATTTAATCTCAGATTTAAGTTTTTATGACCCAAGACGATAAGGTTTTTATGTTTTAATGAGACTGAAACGCTTATCTTCTCTAAACAAGATTTCAGGTGCAAAATTAACGAAGGTGAAACTTTAATTCCAATGGAGGCGGGCTCAAGAGCATTTCCTGAGGCTAGATATAGATATGCTTCCGTAGTTTCTTTATGCAAGTAATATATTCATATATTATAAAGTGACCTTTAATGTGATTGGTTACCTCTATAACTGGGCTGGAGCTGAATCATATATGATTTCTATTGGACTTTTGCTTTGTATTGGTTTATTGGGTTTAAATAAACCACACAGGGCTGAATCTCGAGAGAATGCCACATGTGTGATACTAAGGTGTACTTCCGTGTCTGTGTCTTCTCTCCAATTCATTGTTATCTGATTTGGGCTCTGAGGCTGGATTCTTAGAGTACCTTTAGTTCTCCCGAACCCAGACTACTCCGACAGAAACTAGATGGCTACTGAGATATGTATATATTATATACCACCCAACAATCCTGTTTTCATAGAATGAAATGGAGCTTAAATAGATTTGCATAAAAAGGTGTGTTTATGCCAATTTTAGGGACATTCCAAGGTGGAACGAGTAGTGTATACACTATACGGCCAAAAATATGTGGACACCTGACCATCACACATATATGAGTTTGTTGGACATTCAATACCAAAGCCATAGTTGTTACTTTATAGTTGGCCCCCATTGCAGCTATAACAGCATCGACTCTGCTTGAAAGGCTTTCCACAAGATTTTGGGGTGTGTGTGTAAGGATTTGTACCCATTTAGCCAAAAGGGCATTTGTGAGATGAGGCACTGATGTTGGGAGAGATATTCTGTCTCGCAATTGGCATTCCAAATCATCCCAATTGGATGGGGTTAAGGTCAGGCCTCTGTGCAGCCACTCTAATTCCTTCACACCAAACTCCTCATCCCATGTCTTTATGGAGCTCGCTGTGTGCACAGGGCGCAGTCATGCTGGAACGGGAAAGGGCCAAACCCCAAACTGCTACCAATTGTGTTAAATATCTTTGTATGCTGTAGCATTAACCCTGTACTGGAGATAAGGGGCAATACCCCTTCCCTACTAAATGTTACAGTAGGCACTATGCATTCTAGTAGGTAGCGTTCCCCTAGCATCTGCCAAGCCCATTTTCCTCCATGGGACTGACAGATAGCGAGCCAAATTCAACCTTCCAGAGAACTCGTTGGTGTTGTGGATCGCTGTAGTAAGTGATAGGATAGGTCAATTTTTGCACGTCACGCACTTTAGCACTCGGCGGCCCATGAATTTGCGTGGTCTACGACTTTGTGGTGGAGCTTTTGTTACTTCTAGACGCTTCCACTTCACAATAATAACAGGTGACCAGGGCAGATCTAGCAGATAATAATAACAACACTTATATCTGACTGGGGCAGATCTATCCTGATAATAATAATACTTACAGGTGGCCGGGGCAGATCTATCCTGATAATAATAATACTTACAGGTGACCGGGGCAGATCTATCCTGATGATAATAATACTTACAGGTGACCGGGGCAGATCTAGCAGATAATAATAACACTTATGTCTGACCGGGGCAGATCTAGTAGATAATAATAACACCACTTACAGGTGACGGGGCAGATCTGGCAGATTATAATAACACTTACAGGTGACCGGACAGATCTAGCAGATAATAATGGCAGTAACAGGTAACCAGGGCAGATCTAGCAAATCTAAAATTTCACAAATTGACTTGCAGCCAAGGTGGCATCCTATGACAGTGCCGCATTTAAAGTCACTGAGTTCTTTAGTTCAACCCATACATTGTTTGTCTATGGAGATTACATGGCTGTGTGCTTGATCTTATGTAACTGTTTGCAATAGTTGTGGCTAAAACACCTGAACTCATTGATTAGGAGGTGTGCGCACATCATTTTGTCCATATACTTTATAGATATATTTTTTTTAATTATTATTATTATTCCAATATGGGTCAGAACAGGATCAGGGAAAAGGATGACACCATGGTAAATAAATATATTTTGTTTGACAAATTTTTTAAATTTTTAGTCTCCACTAACTATCAACCTAGCGCCTTACCTTACCACCCCTAGACACAGACAACCTAATTCCAACATCACATTCAACTCTTATCAGGAAATTTAGAAAAACAACATTGGACAATTAGCAGCCATTCACATATTCTATGATCTTTTTACTTTTCCTTAGATTTTTTATAATGTTTTCTTTTGCAAAGAAAGAAGCACAGATTTTCCATTATTACCACTATAGAAAAAAACACAAATAAATCTGCAGACTGTCAATTTGCAAAAAGAATTACGGAATAACCTGAACATTAGATGAATAAAAGAGCAGCAAACAGACCGTAGAGTCAGCCGCCAATGTCAACTTTATATCTGCTCTCCACTGTTTTCGGGAAAGGAATCTCTGGAACCTTCTCTCTGCCCATTCACGAAGGAAAGTTCTTTTTTAGACATTGAACTGATGCCTGACAAAGCTTTCCAAAAAGATTTTAAAAGAAAGAACAACAATTTCAATGTTGAAAATGAATTTAAAAAAATATGTAAAATTCTTCTTTTGTAAATAGCAGTTTCTTCATGAGACAACCGCTGTCTATATGTCATATTAAGGTATTTAGACATTGTAGATTTCCACTTGGGACCCTACTCTATGACCCAGAAAGTAAAGCGGCCATCTGAATGGTTCCTGTGGTATCTGGCACCAAGTCCTGTAAGTTGTGAGGTGCGGCCTCCAGGGATCAGACTTGTTTTTCTAGCACATCCCACAGATGATCGATCGGATTGAGATTTGGGGCATTTAGAGACAACATCTTGATCTCTTTGTCATGTTCCTCAGACCATTCGTGTACAATGTCTGCAGTGTGGTGGGGGCATTATCCTGCTGAAAGAGGGCACGGCCATTAGGGAATACCGCTACCATGAAGGGGGTACTTGTTGGCAGCAATGTTTAGGTCGGTGGTACGTGTCACATCCACGTGAATGCCAGGACTCAAGGTTTCCCAGCAGAACATTCCCCAGCGCATCACACCGCCGGCATGTCTTCTTCCCAAAGTGCATCCTAGTGCCATCTCTGCACCAGGTAAGCGACGCACACGAACCCGGCCATCCACATAATGAAAAAGAAATTGTGATTCATCAGACCAGGCCGCCTGTAGGCACTTTTGCTGGTGGACATGTGTCCTTATGGGGTACATTTTCCTATATGAACAAATATGCCAAATATAAGCCAGCTAATTAAAGAATCTGGTTAGGACAACCTGCTAATAGGAGCTTTCAATTATTGCATAACTGTAGGAGCCAGCAATGTGTGAGCACCCAAATAACTTTCTATGTCAGGGGTCACTGTAATCCTGTAATCATAATAGAACAACAATGCAATGGAGGTGGGCTGTAACATACCATACCAATGGAACATTGATGTACTCACACAAAGCTGTGCTATATATACTGTATACTTCCTGTAATGTGAAGTGCTTATATACAACGCAGGCGGCATCACTTGCAGGTCCAAATGGGTCCAAATTTCTGTGCCGCTTAATTTCTTCATCTACCTTTATATTTCTAAATCTGTCTTTATGGGGATCGGAGCTCCATTTCTTATACCGAGCACCAAAACCCCTGGATAGTCATAAAGTTAAATGGAATGTAATTTCTAAAATAAATCAGGTTCCTACCATAAACATATTTTTTTCCATTTAATTTTTATGTGACTTTCCACATAAAGCAAAATCTTAAAATATTGCAGTTTTCCCAATGGCCACTAGAGCAGACACATTAAAGAGGCTCTGTCACCAGATTTTGCAACCCCTATCTGCTATTGCAGCAGATCGGCGCTGCAATGTAGATTACAGTAACGTTTTTATTTTTTAAAAACGAGCATTTTTGGCCAAGTTATGACCATTTTTGTATTTATGCAAATGAGGCTTGCAAAAGTCCAAGTGGGCGTGTTTACAGTAAAAGTCCAACTGGGTGTGTATTATGTGCGTACATCGGGGCGTTTTTACTACTTTTACTAGCTGGGCGTTCTGACGAGAAGCATCATCCACTTCTCTTCAGAAAGCCCAGCTTCTGGCAGTGCAGACACAGTGTGTTCTCGAGAGATCACGCTGTGACGTCACTCACAGGTCCTGCATCGTGTCGGACGAGCGAGGACACATCGGCACCAGAGGCTACAGTTGACTCTGCAGCAGCATCGGCGTTTGCAGGTAAGTCGATGTAGCTACTTACCTGCAAACGCTGATGCTGCTGCAGAATCAACTGTAGCCTCTGGTGCCGATGTGGCCGACACGATGCAGGACCTGGGGCAGGAAGTGAGTGACGTCACAGCGTGATCTCTCGAGAACACGGCTGTGTCTGCACTGCCAGAAGCTGGGCGTTCTGAAGAGAAGTGGATGATACTTCTCGTCAGAACGCCCAGCTAGTAAAAGGTAAAAACGCCCCGATGTACGCACATAATACACGCCCAGTTGGACTTTTACTGTAAACACGCCCACTTGGACTTTTGCAAGCCTCATTTGCATAAATACAAAAATGGTCATAACTTGGCCAAAAATGCTCGTTTTTTAAAAATAAAAACGTTACTGTAATCTACATTGCAGCGCCGATCTGCTGCAATAGCAGATTGGGGTTGCAAAATCTGGTGACAGAGCCTCTTTAAGTTGATATAAGAAGATGTATTCTGTAACTCACTTGTTAGCTTTGCCGTGTAGACTGGAACAGGGCCATAATAAGGCAGAAGATTTAAAGAGGACCTGTTAGCTCTCAGGATATGTCTACTTTAGTAATTACTTGTATTTCCCATAAAATGAAAACTCTGGAACATATTTTCTTAGAACTCGGTGTTATGCGGTTCCTCAGTTTTTCCTCCTAGAAAGGTATGAATAAATTGACAACTGGGCGTTACCATTCCCCTTGTCAAAGAAGCGTGTCCCTACACAGTCTCACTCTGTCAGCACGGATTAGACAGTGTCAGTCTGTGTAAGGGCACACCCCCAACTGGTAACACCCAGTTTTAAATGCATTGATACATTTCTAGGAGGAATAACAGAGGAACGGCACAATATAGTTCAAGAAAAAGCGCTCCAGAATTGTTATTTACTAAAGCAGACATGTCAGGAGAGGTGAATTTTGAATCCATATTCGCAGGACTCGAAGCCTAGCCCCCAATTCACCCAGGAACGCAGACAAAAACTCCCAGAAACGGCCACTTTGAGGCATAATTTCATAAATCCCATCCCCTCCAAGGTCTGTTTCGCAAGACAATCTGCCAAAAAATGGGACGGTTGGGAGGCATCCACAGCGGGCACAGAACAAGGGGACATGCTAGGCACAGTACATAAGGGCACAGTACAATAGGGGGCATAGCAGGACTAATACTAGAGGACATCTAGGGCAGCACTGCAGGTGTCGTTTTAGAGGACACCAGGGGCAGCACAGCAGACACAGTATTAGAGGACAACTAGGGTAGAACAGCAGGCGCAATATTGGGGGTAGAACAGCAGGCACAATATTGGGGGTAGTAGCAGGAACAATATTGGGGGCAGTAGCAGACTAGTCATACTATATCTAAAATAATGCTGGTCAAGGTCGGGCTCAGATACAGAGGAAAAAAACAAAGAAAAACAAAGAGCTACAATCAGAGAAGATATATATACTAGTATATGGCTGCACATTTTCTTGTAGTGGGAGCAGCCGAATCTTTTGATTTGTAAATACACCCGTTTCTATTGAAAAACCTGAGTTTTTGCTTTATTACTATAGTGACTTGAAGACGAACACGATGATGCCAGGGTTTCGTCTATTCATTACATAATGCTTGACAAACCAATGTAAGATCACACCCCATAGCCAATACAGGAACTTCTGGACTCCCCCCAAGCTCATGTTAGGTATGTGGACCCACTAGGCCGCTCTGCCGTAACGAAGTAGCAGCTGAACAATAGTCACTGAAAGCCTATAGGACAAGAGTACTTGGATAGATTTGGCAGACACTTGGCATGGCAGACACTTGGCACAGATGACACTTGGCACAGATAGTGAACTCGACTCCGACACTAGACTTCACACTGGAACAAACACAATTATTGGCTACGGGATACAGGATATGGGAACACAGGACACAACTAGGGACCATTTGCTAAACGAACATGGGTAGACACAATAACGCTCAGGCAAGGAGGTCCTTTTTATAGTCCAGGATGTTTAGGGATTGGGTAGGGACCATATTACAGGTGCGCTGGCTCTTTAAGGCCGGGAACGAGCTCACACGCACACCCTAGGGGAAACAGTAGAACAGTGCAGCCGCGTTTGCTAGCGTTACCGGAGAGGGAGGCGCCAGCAAGGTCTCAGTGTCCTGCGTCACGGGTGCCGGTGAGTAAGATGTGCCGGCGGTCAGCTACAGCGGGCACAACAGTTCCTTTCTTGGGGATGTAACAGGTCATTTATAATATCCAACAGGACTTACTGTATATTATATTCAGTTAGGAATCGAATAGAACGTGGTCAAAACAGATGTTCCAGTGACCTTTTTGTACTTGACCTTCCATATCACCAATATTTCAAGGGGTTTTTGTAAGTCCTGTGACCATACAATATGGTGTTGGAGAATGCTTTTGAGAATACTGTGAGCAACAAAAACAAAAGAAATGGACCATTGACCAAATCAAGGCAAAGCTTCCATCTGAGCTTCAACTTCTGGAACTCAAAAAATGAGAAAATCCAGCTCATTGGGAAAGACCACCATGATTGAAAGTTCAGTTGGCGATAGAAGAGGAAGAACGTGACCAGAAGCAAGATGGACGGTGATTGAGAAACCTGAGGGCACAGACAGTGGACAAAACATTATTCATATGGTCTCTTACTTGGTGCGAGTAATAATAACAGCCATAAACTGGACCAGTTATGGACAAAAGCCTTAAAGAGGCTCTGTCACCAGATTTTGAAACCCCTATCTGCTATTGCAGCAGATCGGCGCTGCAATGTAGATTACAGTAACGTTTTTATTTTTTAAAAACGAGCATTTTTGGCCAAGTTATGACCATTTTTGTATTTATGCAAATGAGGCTTGCAAAAGTCCAAGTGGGCGTGTTTACAGTAAAAGTCCAACTGGGTGTGTATTATGTGCGTACATCGGGGCGTTTTTACTACTTTTACTAGCTGGGCGTTCTGACGAGAAGCATCATCCACTTCTCTTCAGAACGCCCAGCTTCTGGCAGTGCAGACACAGTGTGTTCTCGAGAGATCACGCTGTGACGTCACTCACAGGTCCTGCATCGTGTCGGACGAGCGAGGACACATCGGCACCAGAGGCTACAGTTGACTCTGCAGCAGCATCGGCGTTTGCAGGTAAGTCGATGTAGCTACTTACCTGCAAACGCTGATGCTGCTGCAGAATCAACTGTAGCCTCTGGTGCCGATGTGGCCGACACGATGCAGGACCTGGGGCAGGAAGTGAGTGACGTCACAGCGTGATCTCTCGAGAACACGGCTGTGTCTGCACTGCCAGAAGCTGGGCGTTCTGAAGAGAAGTGGATGATACTTCTCGTCAGAACGCCCAGCTAGTAAAAGGTAAAAACGCCCCGATGTACGCACATAATACACGCCCAGTTGGACTTTTACTGTAAACACGCCCACTTGGACTTTTGCAAGCCTCATTTGCATAAATACAAAAATGGTCATAACTTGGCCAAAAATGCTCGTTTTTTAAAAATAAAAACGTTACTGTAATCTACATTGCAGCGCCGATCTGCTGCAATAGCAGATAGGGGCTGCAAAATCAGGTGACAGAGCCTCTTTAAGTTGATATAAGAAGATGTATTCTGTAACTCACTTGTTAGCTTTGCCGTGTAGACTGGAACAGGGCCATAATAAGGCAGAAGATTTAAAGAGGACCTGTTAGCTCTCAGGATATGTCTACTTTAGTAATTACTTGTATTTCCCATAAAATGAAAACTCTGGAACATATTTTCTTAGAACTCGGTGTTATGCGGTTCCTCAGTTTTTCCTCCTAGAAAGGTATGAATAAATTGACAACTGGGCGTTACCATTCCCCTTGTCAAAGAAGCGTGTCCCTACACAGTCTCACTCTGTCAGCACGGATTAGACAGTGTCAGTCTGTGTAAGGGCACACCCCCAACTGGTAACACCCAGTTTTAAATGCATTGATACATTTCTAGGAGGAATAACAGAGGAACGGCACAATATAGTTCAAGAAAAAGCGCTCCAGAATTGTTATTTACTAAAGCAGACATGTCAGGAGAGGTGACAGGTCCACTCTAAAGTCAGCTCTATTGTACTGCTGGAGCCCTAAGTAAGGCAGGATAATAACATTATAAACTATACACACATATGAGGCTGTGTATGCAGCTCCCCTGTCACTCCTTGGTCTTTGGGGGAGGGGGTTAAACTCTCACTTCCCTGGAGACTGAAGACATTTCTCTGTCATTCATTTTTTTCCATAAAGCACGCACACCCTGCTCCGCTGTTTATACAGACAATATAGGAAGGAAATTTGTGCATCCCATATGGCCGGTCACTATAGCTATAAAATTGTAAAAATATAATAGATTATTTCTCTTTTACCGACTTACATCTAATTAAAGAAACTAAAATTAAATACATGAGACATTCCTTTTTAAATGCTAAAATTCAGGCTGCCTGCAACTACCACTAGAGGGAGCATAGGAGCTTACCACATGTATAAATAGTATGCAGTAAACTCCTTAGCTCCTTCTAGTGGTGAACGCAAGCTGCTAGAATTTTATCATTTAACTCTATATTTATGTGGAGGAGATTTAGAGAACTATATGAGGAAAATGAGCTCCAACCACTGTAGGGATATATTATCAAATTAATCAGCGCAGAATTTTTTTTACCTGGAAATGAGATTCACTTTAAGACCCTGTTCACACGGCGGAGTTTTTGCAGCAGAATCCGCCGCGGATATTGCCACAAAATTCCACCTCCCATTCATTTCAATTGGAGTCAGACGCTTCTTTTTCCTGCTAGCTGATTTTTTCAGCTAGCGGGAAAAAGGAGCGTTCTGCTCAATCTTCGGGCCGATTCCGCTGGAACCTCCCATTGAATTCAATGGGTAGAGAAATCTTCCTGCCGACGGCAGGAAGAATTCCGCGGCGGGACCCGCCACACAAAATTCGTGGTGTAAACTGACCCTAGGGGTCCAAGACCCTCAAGCTGTACCTCTGCTGCTGACTGTAACTTTGCATATAATATAATGTCTTGGGTTGAACTATACATGTATACAGTAAGTTTCCCGTTATTGCAGATTGTGAATGGCGTCCTAGGCCCAGTCACTGTCTTCTCTGGCAGGATAGAGTCTCATTTTCCCCAGTGTTTAATGTTCAATTAGTATCACTTAGAGCCTTCTAATTACTTGCTGCTCTGCACTGTTCTGTTAATTGATATATTGTGGGAAATGAGTCCAATGTGCAGGAAATGGAGAGAAGCCATATTGGGGGAATAATTGTTACACCTGCCTAGTAAACAAGGAAATGAATGCAAAATGTAAAGTGTGGGTTCATTTTCGGAGATTAGTCCCATTTCAGGTAAATTTGATCAGTTGCTCTATACTTACTCCTTAGCATTTTTTAATCAAAATTTTGGGTCTGAGTTTATTGTGCTGTCAAGAGGGTATTAACCTGAGATGGTCGATTATAGGGCGATCTCTCAATGGCTTGGGTAGCAGGTGCTGAAAAAGTGAGTGTGGGCTGCGTTGGATGCACATGTCTAAATATGTGTGGGTGCTCCTAAATAATAATACCGCTATATAGTTCATAAATAATACCTCCATATGTAACATCTATGGTGGTCTAGAATGGTTATGATTTCAAACCTTATATCCCTGAAGGTCAAGGGTGAGTTGGAGGTGAAAAGGGGTATTACCCGAGGTGGTGTAGGGAAATAAAGCAGTTAAAGCGCTCTCTGCTGAATAATTTAATAATATATCTTTATAGGGTTTGAGGCTCTGTATTTACAGAACTCCAAATCCCTTGCTCTCCTTGAGTTAAATTATCAATTTTTGTCTGCCCACAACTGCCACTAGGGGGAGCTCACTGCATTCAGAATCACACACTTAGGCCTCATGCACACGACCGTAGCTGTGTGCACGGTCCGTAATTACGGCACGGAAGGGCCGTGGCGTGTCATCCGTGGGCCAGCCGCAATCACGGACCGTGCACACATAAGATGTGCATTGACTTCAATGAGCCCGGACCACAATTGCAGTCTGTAAAATTACATGTCCTATTTTTTTTGTGGTCTGGGCTCCGGGCAATGCACGGACCATGAAAAACACGGTTGTGTGCATTGGCCCATAGTATAGAATGTGTTCTGTACTATCTGCAATTGTGGTTCCGCAATTGAGTATGTGCATGAGGCCTTACTCTTGAACTCAATACTAACTGTATAAAACCGTATGTGGTGAGCTCCCCCTAGTGGCAACTTCATGCTATCTATTATCCATCCAGGTGAGCAGGTCAAGGGGAGGCAAACCCAGTTTTCTCCCTACTGTTGCATCAATCCATTAAGCGCCCACTGTTGCCGTGTGGTAAAGGCTTTATGACGAGGGGCAACCTACAAACTAGTAAAAGCTATAGTCTCTGGGTGTAAATGGCTTTACTTGTCATATATTTGCAATGTACTCAAAATGAGCCCCACAGAGGGCTACGTGACATATAATACTTTTATTAAAGTCTAAAGGGTGCTTTGGCCTTATTTTTTCTATTTATCCCTCTTATTGGACATCCACTGCGGCCGTCACCCATACTGTTAGTTTGTGACATGACTGCAGCAGGGACATACAATCTTTACAATGCACATAGAGTGAGAGAGACGGGGGGGCATGTACAAACTGTAATCATTATTCTTTGAATGTTACATCACCATTAGCTCTCAGTTTCAAGTAATTGAAAAAACAAGTAATTTAAATTTAAAAAATCTGTATAATCTGTAAAATTCTGTATAGGGGAACCCTGTTTTTCTTACTTGATAAATAATAGAATTATTTTAGACTGCAGCCACCACTAGGGGGAGCTCACTGCATGTGGATTTATACAGCTAGTATTGAACTATATAAATTTGTATGCAGTGAGCTCCCCCTACTGACTGTTGCAGGTAGCCGCTATGACATGAACAGGGGAAGTAGTTCAGTGATGGAGCACCTCCCACCATGAGCCCCATAGCAATCAGGTGCTCTAACTTTATTTCAGAGGTAAGTATGCTACTGCAGGCTCCATAACCATTCACTTTATTTTACGCAGTGTGTTTTTTACGTTTTGATGCGTTTTTCGGCACGTTTTATTGCTGTGGGTTAATGGTGCGATTTTCCTCAGCACTAGGCAGATACAATTCGCAAGCGGAAACGCAAGATAAATTGACATGCTGCGGATTTCAAAATTCGCACCGCAGGTCAATTTCTGTCCTGAAAAATACGGCAGCGTGTACATGAGATTTCCTAGAATCTCATTGACTATGCTGGTACTTGTATCCTTTGCAAATCCTCACAGCAAAACCACACGTAATAGGCATTGTGTGCATTGTGCCTTATGGTGAGATCGGCAATTTTGCTCTCAGATTCTGTCATGCCATAGTCCTGTGTTGAGAGATCACTGCCCACAGACATTAGCAAAGGTCATTTTATTATTTGGAACAATTTAGACCCTTTGCACATGGTGTTTAGGAGATTTGTTCTCTCGTGTCTCTTTCTTTTTATCAACCTGAAGATTGGATCTCAGCAGAATGAAGAGGGGAAACAATCCCTAAGGAAATGTTAGGAATGTTTCCCCTCTTCCTTGATCCAAGATCTGGATATACAATGAGCGGACCTCCCGTGCAAGGGACATTATAGTCATATTAAGCGCCTGTTCACATCAGCGTTGGCTTTCCGTTCCGGGATTCCGTCTGAGGTTTCCGTCAGGTGAACCCCGCAATGGAACGTGAAACTGAAACTACAGCTTCCGTTTCCGTCACCATTGATATCAATGGTGACGGAAACATTGCTAAAGGTTTCCGTTCGTCACCATTCTGGCAGGTTTCCGTTTTAACGACGGAATCAATACTATTGATTCCGTCGGAAAACCGGAAACCTGTCGGAATGGTGACGTACGGAAACCATTAGCAATGTTTACGTCACCATTGATATCAATGGTGATGGAAACGGAAGCTGTGGTTTCAGTTTCACGTTCCATTGCGGGGTTCACCTGACGGAAACCTCCGACGGAACCCCGGAACAGAAAGCGAACGGTGATGTGAAGGTGTTTTAGCTGCCCCAGAGTAAAGTAATGGCACAGATCGAGAATTCAATGTACATTAGTAACTTTTTCTGACTCTTAAACATTATATTCTGGAACTTGAACAACCCCATTAAAATCTACTGTACCTTTAATTATAAGCTCAGCTTGCAAACAATTCCCTATCTCCGAATATCACGTTATTGTGACCCAGCTGGTTACTGGAGAGAAGAAATGTACAATCAGGACTGTGCTCGGCCACACTAACAATATTTCAGACCGTAAATCTCTAGAATTGTTGACACTGGATTTTATCCTTATTATTGAAGAAAAGAGATCAGATGTTTTAGGATTAATCCCTTCATCCTGCTCTTCAGAAAACCATACAGAATTTTATTAAATTGCTGTAACCAAATACTGAGGTTCGTAACCTGTAGGAGGAAGGGCACCGTATGGAAAGGGCATAGAAGTATTAAAATATAAACTCGAGTGTATTATAAAGTTGCTTGTGGAGCTTTGACTCAAGGTGCACCATTAGATATTATACTTCCAATGGCTGCTATGGGGACCATGAGCTAAGGGGGTCTACTGCCAAGAGGCCACCCGGCCAATGGCCCATTTAATTGTATCCACGTTTTAAAATTGAAGAGTGTAGTTGCAGTGTGAGATACCACAGGAGGGAGTTGGAAATTACATATGAGTTGCCACAGTCCCTTCCTTCTAGGTGGCAACAATCACTGGAAGAGTGGGATGGCGCATTATCGGAAATAGAGGTTAGTATTTATAAAATTAGGGGCAGCAGACACAATACATAGGAGCAGAGCCATAGCTTGTAGTTTCTGGGACCCAATGCAAAATCTGTAACAAGCCCCCCACCTGCCATGTGCTGTTTATAACACTGTTGTCTTCTCATGTGGCAGAGAGGTTTTGGGCCACTTAGACACCAGAGCCCGAGTGCGACTACTACCTCTGTACACCCTATAACTGCGTCCCTGCATTGAGGGTATAGCAAGCATAGTACAACGGGGCAGCAGGTACAGTACATGCGGCAAAGCTGGCACAGTGCATGGGGCACAGTATAAGGGGGCACAGCAGGCACAGTATGAGGGGGCACAGTATAAGGGGGCACAGTATAAGGGGGCACAGTATAAGGGGCACAGTATAAGACGGCACAATACAAGCAGCACAGTACAAGGGCCATGGCAAGTAGAGAAGGAGGAACTGGGATACTACCCAATTTTTGAATCCATATTCCCAGGACTCAAAGCCTAGCCCCCAATTCACCCAGGAACGTAGACAAAAACTCCCAGAAACGGCCACTTTGAGGCATAATTTCATAAATCCCATCCCTTCCAAGGTCTGTTTCGCAAGGCAATCTGCCAAAAAATGGGACGGTTGGGAAGCATCCACAGCAGGCACAGAACAAGGGGACATGCTAGGCACAGTACATAAGGGCACAGTACAATAGGGGGCATAGCAGGACTAATACTAGAGGACATCTAGGGCAGCACTGCAGGTGTCGTTTTAGAGGACACCAGGGGCAGCACAGCAGACACAGTATTAAAGGACAACTAGGGTAGAACAGCAGGCGCAATATTGGGGGTAGAACAGCAGGCACAATATTGGGGGTACAACAGCAGGCACAATATTGTGGGTAGTAGCAGGAACAATATTGGGGGCAGTAGCAGACTAGTCATACTATATCTAAAATAATGCTTGTCAAGGTCGGGCTCAGATACAGAGGAAAAAAACAAAAAAAAACAAAGAGCTACAATCAGAGAAGATATATATACTAGTATATGGCTGCACATTTTCTTGTAGTTGGAGCAGCCGAATCCTTTGATTTGTAAATACACCCGTTTCTATTGAAAAACCTGAATTTTTGCTTTATTACTATAGTGACTTGAAGACAAACACGATGATGCCAGGGTTTCTTCTATTCATTACATAATGCTTGACAAATCAATGTAAGATCACACCCCATAGCCAATACAGGAACTTCTGGACTCCCCCCGAGCTCATGTTAGGTATGTGGACCCACTAGGCCGCTCTGCCGTAACGAAGTAGCAGCTGAACAAACAGTAGTCACTGAAAGCCTATAGGACAAGAGTACTTGGATAGATTTGGCAGACACTTGGCGTGGCAGACACTTGGCACAGATGACACTTGGCACAGATAGTGAACTCGACTCCGACACTGGAACAAACACAATTACTGGATACGGGATACAGGATATGGGAACACAGGACACAACTAGGGACCATTTGCTAAACGAACATGGGTAGACACAATAACGCTCAGGCAAGGAGGTCCTTTTTATAGTCCAGGATGTTTAGGGATTGGGTAGGGACCATATTACAGGTGCGCTGGCTCTTTAAGGCCGGGAACAAGCTCACACGCACACCCTAGGGGAAACAGTAGAACAGTGCAGCTGTGTGTGCTAGCGTTACCGGAGAGGGAGGCGCCAGCAAGCTCTCAGTGTCCTGCGTCACGGGTGCCGGTGAGTAAGATGTGCCGGCGGTCAGCTACCGCGGGCACAACAGTTCCTTTCTTGGGGATGTAACAGGTCATTTATAATATCCAACAGGACTTACTGTATATTATATTCAGTTAGGAATCTAATAGAACGTGGTCAAAACAGATGTTCCAGTGACCTTTTTGTACTTGACCTTCCATATCACCAATATTTCAAGGTGTTTTTGTAAGTCCTGTGACCATACAATATGGTGTTGGAGAATGCTTTTGAGAATACTGTGAGCAACAAAAACAAAAGAAATGGACCATTGACCAAATCAAGGCAAAGCTTCCATCTGAGCTTCAACTTCTGGAACTCAAAAAATGAGAAAATCCAGCTCATTGGGAAAGACCACCATGATTGAAAGTTCAGTTGGCGATAGAAGAGGAAGAACGTGACCAGAAGCAAGATGGACGGTGATTGAGAAACCTGAGGGCACAGACAGTGGAGAAAACATTATTCATATGGTCTCTTACTTGGTGCGAGTAATAATAACAGCCATAAACTGGACCAGTTATGGACAAAAGCCTTAATCCACCACCACAACTGTTTCCATTGTTCATCTTGAGAACGTTGCCTTCTATAACCCAATGGTTCACATTGCTAAGAGTTCTACTTTATTAAAGGGCTTGTCCCACCATGACACACCCTTTCCATATGTGCTATTGAGGGAAGAACCGCTAAGAGTGCATCTCGCTCTCTCGGGGGATTCAGCTCGACCATCTATTACATGGTTGGCCAGTCGTTTGACTAGTTGGCATATAATACTACATTTCCGTTATTCGGTGACCATAGCTTCCCCTGTTGACATAAGTTGTTCACTGGGGGGGGGTTCAGAAGCGGACTACTAAGTTAAGGAAATTGATGGGTCGTCTTAATATAAGACAATCAGAAGAAGCGATTTCCATTATTTTGTATATTTAGTAACATACTTTTTTGGACCTTAGGCTAAGAGTTTTGGGTAATTGATAAGTTGGGTCCCTCGTTACCCAGTAATATTTGGCCATTGAATAAGGACTTGGAAAGTGGCGCTCTTCCTATGTTTAACATTGGTTCTATAATCAGCAAATTAACAATGTGGCATCTTTGTCTTTACCTTTATTTTTTTTGTTTTACTAATTTGTAGAAAAAAAATGTTCTGTTGCTTTTCTGTGGGACATCTGTGGTTGACGGATCCTTTTGTGGCTTCATTTTTATTCAATAAAAATTAAATTCTAAACAAATAACTAATACTTGTCTTGGATATCTGTGTTTTTCAGACCCATAGCTTAATCGCAGCAGAACACTATTATGGAGTCAAATGATGGATCCATCAACAGCAGTTTTGTTGGTTGTTCATATATTTTTTAAAATTGGGAAATCTATATTTTGTATGGGGCGAGCAATTTAACTATTACTGGCCTACTTAAACTGGCCATACACATTAGATGTGTCCCGCTGTCCTGGGCGACCGGGGGTATGTCCCGCTGTCAAACTAATTCTGAAGCAGGGAACCATCAGCTCCCTGCTTCAGAATTAGTTAATAGCGGAGGAGCAGAGGGAGCTCTGGGGGCAATATGCTGCATGGGGCAGCTATGGGGCATTATGCTGCATGGGGGAATTTGTTTGGGCATTATACTGCATGGGGGCATCTGTGTGGGAATTATATAGCATGGGAGAATATGTGTGGGCACTATACTGTATGGGGGCATCTGTGTGGGCATTATACTGTATGGTGGGCATTTGTGTTGGCCTTATACTGTATGGGAGCATTATACTGTATGGTGGCAGCAAGAAGGCAATATACTGTGGCACTACCTACATGGGCACTGTGTCCCTATCTACAAGGGCACTGGAACTATGGGCAGCTAAGGGGGCATTATACTGTATGGGGGCAACTATGGGGGCATTATGCTGTATGGGGGAAGCTATGGGGGCATTATGCTGTATGGGGGAATTTGTTTCTGCATTATACTGCATGGGGTATCTGTATGGCCATTATACTGCATGGGAGAATACATGTGGGCACTATACTGTATGGGGGCATCTGTGTTGGCTTTATACTGTATGGGTGCATCTATGGGGCATTATACTGTATGGTGGCAGCTATGGGGGCATTATACTGTGTGGTGGCAGCTAGAGGGCATTATACTGTGTGGGAGGCACTTTGGGAGCATTACACTGTGTGGGCTGGATTGGGTGGGATTAGAGGCGTGGCTTAAAAAATTGACGCAACGCGCTAGGCGCGCCACATCAGTGGTCCCTCTTTGTGTTACTTGAAAGTTGAGAGGTATGGATGTAAGTCGACAAAACCTGATGATTTCAGCGGAACCGGCTGACCATCTAATGTATATGGTGGCGTCCCGACTCACTCAAAGAGAAAATTCAGGCAGCGGCTTTCTCCCTTCTACATTTTGAAAACACATGCACTCTCAGCCGAGCCGAGTTTGCATGTGTATGGGGGGGCGAATAGCGGTCGTCCAAACGATCGTTTGGCCGACAGCTTTCTAAAGCGTATGGCTACTTAGGATATAGGACAGGGGTAGTCAAGTACTTTGTGTTAAGGTCCAGTAACCTGGGTCTGTCATCTAGTGAATGTCCAAGCTGAACACCAATGAGGGTTTGAACAAGTTGCATGGGGTTAAAATGAGGTGCACGGTGTCATTAATGGGAGGCACATGGGATTACTAAATGAATAACCCCATGTATCTCACATTAGTAACCCAATGAAACTCACGTTAGCAATCCCTTTTTTTATTTTATTAAAAGTATGGGAGCACGGCCCGTAAAAAGCAAAAGATAGGACATGTCCTATCTTTTGCGGTACACTTCTACGGCCCGGACACCTTCCCGTAAATAAACAGGAAGGAGTCCCTGGACAATAGAAGTGAATGGGTCCGTAATTGCAGACTGTAATTGATGTCCGCAATTACGGACTATTTTTACGGTCGTGTGCATGGGGCCTTAGAAGGTGCCCTCTATAAAAATGTTTCTATTGAAATGAACTTAGTAGAACCAATGGCGGGTCCTGATGTTACAGCTGTAATAAAGCCTCATGGGTTTTCAATCTCTACAGTCTCTATAGTGCCCCCTATTGGAGGTAGGAGCAAAAAAACTCAGAATGTTTCCCCACCTATTGGAGGTAGTTTACATGTATGTCAATATCCGTCCCACAGAAGAGCCTTGAACAGGACTAGGAATTTTAGCCAAAGCAGAGTCACCTCCAATAGGTGGCACTAGTGAGATTATTTTCCTCCTCTGGAAGGGGAACTAAATTGCATACTTTATTTCCCACTAAGCATTGCCTGTAAGTCTCTTTAATGAGAGCCAGCACCGCCTTGAGTGCTATATGAAAGACCTCTCACCCAGCCAGCACCCTGCTCTGTCGAGGGGCAAAAATATACAGATGGCTTTCCCTTCCTTTTGGAGGAGACTCTGGCTTAGCTAAAATCATCAATCATGTTTCAAGGCTCTTCTGTGGGTTGGACATTGGCAACCAAGGGAAGATACCTCCAAAAGGTGGCACTAGAGAGGTTGTTTTCCTACTCCTGGAGAGGAACTAATTTGCATTACAACTCGTTGGGAGTGATGGAAACAGACGAGTGGTCGGACTCGGACCCCCACAATCTAACGTTGATTATCTATCCAGTGCCGGAATACCTGTATATCGCTTCTCGGCCTTTTGGCTAAGTGTAGTACCTGCTCAAGCTGAGGTTAGTAATCATCCCTGCCGGTAGAAGTTTGGACCATCGTAGGGGGATGACAGAACGCTGAGGTGAGGGCAGGGAACCACAACGGTCATCGCTCCGGTGTACGCATTTGGTTTAAAGGTACCATTTGTAGGTGACCAGGCGACCGCCGGATCGAGGTCAGGAGGTCGGGTAATTTGGAAGCCCGAGTTGCTATGAGCCCCAAGGCTGGTGACCCTGGGGTGCCCTAACTCACTGGGGGTGGGATCCCACTGAGTGAAGGCACATTTACACGCACTCTCTTTCACAATATATGAGCACACACCTTTATTCTCCAGGCCTTCTGGCTGGGAGATGAGGAATTTTTTATACCTGTATCACAGTGCACATCCACTTATTTAATTTTGTTTTTTCACTGTGTGTTTGTCATGTTTGTCACAAGGATTTTGGGACCCTCCTGAGGTCTAGGGGGAAAATGTGTGGCCACCTGGTTCCGTTTTCCCCTGCAACCCGGCCTCCCTTCTTCGGAGGGGAGGTGCAACTTTGATGCAGGCTCCTAGGTGGACACTGGGGTGGCAGCCCAGGTAGAAGCCTAGGAGTGTGTTTGGGTCTCCCTAAGCTTCGGCGAGGGGGGATCATCGATCCTCGATCCTCTAGGCCTATGGTTTGGAGGGTTGGGAAATGGTTATGCGGGGCCTCTCTCTCTTTTAAGAGAAGGGCTGCGATAGACCGCATCCTTGTGCACTTTTTGTGTGGCACCTCTGCACTTTTTATGCACTTGGGTGATAGAAAGCACGGCTCGGGCTTAAAAAACAAAAACAAAAAATAACTAAAAACCTGTATATCTGTAAATAAGTTTTACATATGGCACTCTATAAGTTGACTCTGTCACGCTCTGTGAATTCAGTGAATAGAGCACGGACTCCATATGAATACCATTTTCCAGGCGTCTATGCCTCATTCAAGGAATATAATGAAGTCCTGCTCGGATCTCACATACCAGCAGCAGCAAAGCACAATACAAATACAGAAAATATGATTATTTATCATCCCGTTAAATGTTTGATTAGAAAGTCAAACACTTTGGAATAATGAATGTTTAGAAGACGTGCAGGCAACATAATAACGTTACTCCAGAAGCAGAAGGACATTTAAAAGCCCCGTTTAATTTCACAGCCGAATGAAGAATAGCTTCTAATTGAACTTTCATTAATAATTGATGAGACGGATTAAAGGGGAAATGGTTTGTTGAAAACCATTCAAGCAACAATTGAATTCACAGCAGAACGAGGGGATAATGTACGTCTGTGAGCACAGGGCGTCATGCACATAGAGATGCACTAGTCAGGCAGTAGTGGTGAAGAGCGAGTGAAGATCACAGGCCAATGGCGGTTGAAAACCAGATCCACCAATTACCTACTTACAAATTAATGGGGTTGTTCACTTTGGACAATACTTTTTGTTCGAAGAGTCCCTCGCAATAGGCTGATTACAGGTTGTCTCACTGCTGGGACCGTAGCGGTAATCTGTTGGGGAACCTTTCAGCAAGTGTTCAATTCCCCAACAGCGCCTCCGCAGGGGAAATAAAGCGCTTTTAAGTGTGGCAAGATGTTACATTAACTGGTTCCCGACCACCCACTATATTTATACTGTCGGCGGTCGAAATCTGTGAAACCCGTGCCATAGTAGATCTGTGTTGCGGGTTTTAGCTGGCTGCCCGAGCTAAATGTTAAGTGCCCGGCAGTCAGTGACTGTCGGGCACCCTGAAGAGAAGATAGAAGCAGCTTTCACTGCTTCTATCTTCTCTGATCGCTTGTACACAGTGCTGAATGAGTGCTGTGTATAGAACAGAGGCCGCTGTCTCTATTGGTCCCGGTAATCATGTGACTGGTCACATTATCGCCGGGATGCCGCTAGTGGGAGGTTGCTACTGGATCTAACTAGACCCAGCATAGCCCTAATAGTGACAATAATCACTATAGGAGGGCTGATTTCCCCTGTAACTGGGACTTCCGAGGAAGGTGTAAAAGAAAAATAAAGTCCCTCAAAGGTCTTTTCTGACCTTTAAAGGGTTATTCCCAACTTCCATGGTAATTGTTTTTTAATGCTAAATCGTTTAGCTATTAAAAAATAGGTATTTTGCGCCCCATGCAGTAATTTCCCTACCAACATTTCATATGGATCCCTGCTCTTTTCCTCCTGTGTCTTATCCCAGCTTCCCAGAAAGTGCGCGCTCCCAATGCTGTTATGTAAAAATTCTAATAGTAGCATGAGGATTCCAAACAACATGTACAAGCAGCGATTTGTTGTGGCAACACCCTTGTGTTCATACGGCTTATTTTTGGCCTTTTTTCGTGACGTAAATGGCCGAAAGACGGCCGAAAAATCAGAAGCAGAACGCCTCCAAACATCTGCCCATTGATTTCAATGGGAAAAACGGCGTTCAGTTCCGACGGGCCGTTTTTAAAAATGGCCACGTAAAAAAACGGCCCAGAAAAAGAAGTGCATGTCATTTCTTGGGACTTTTTGGAGCCGTATTTCATTGACTCTATATGAAACCAGCTCCAAAAATGGCCGTAAAAAACGCCGCAAATATCGCGAGTGGCATAAAAAACGTCTGAAAATCAGGAGCTGTTTTCCCTTGAAAAGCTCCGTATTTTGAGACGTTTTTGAGTTTGTGTGTGAACATACCCTTACTGTTTTAGTTGCTGTCTTCCTCATCTCTGTCCCCAAGCGCAGTGTGTCTGAACGGATTACTGCTCCGAAGCCCTGTGCCGAGTGCAAAGGGGATCAGCTCCAGGCCTACTGCGCATGCCCGGGAGCAGTCACATTGAAAAGATAAGCCACTACAGCGCGCTCCCGACACTTCGGCCTGCTTTACGGAGACTGGCAGTGGGGGAACTGCGCAGTCGCGGCAGTGGCTGTTAAATGGAGGTGGTGGTCGGATCCAGAGCAACGACCACCTAAACAAATCCCAAAACATGGGGTGGACTCAATCAGACATCTCAAACGCTGCACTACAGAAAATGAAAGGTATTTACAAAGATTAATATATGTAAGATAGGGAACTGTCGGGGACTGAAGTATAAATTGGGAATAACCGTTTAAGGGGCAGACTATAATAATTAAAAAAATAAAAGTAAAATAAAGTAAAAATAAATTAAATAATAAATAGACATAAAATACCCGGCTAAAAAAAACCATTCCCCCGCCATTGTCGTAACGCTGGCCCAGACCCAATTACCATAAAATAGACATGTAATATATCAAATATTCATGGTAGATAATGATGATCACAAATAAAATGTCTGTTTGAAGGTAAAACTATATAATTTCCAGAAAAAGTTAGCTGAAATGTAAAAACATATATTTTTACTATTTTCAAACTATAAGCCTAAAAATTCTAAAATAGCCAAAAGTAAGTGTATAAAAATGAATAAGAAATCTGCATTGTCTACGAAAAAAACCTTGAAAAAATCACGTCACTAGCCCAACAAATAAATAAGTCATAGCCATTAAACTAACGTCTGCTGAAAATAGCTAAACGGTGTCTGGTCCTAGAGGCTCAAAATAGCCCGGTCCTGAATAGTAAAATAATGGGGTTTTATTTGTGCCGATTTTGAGGCAATTTTGTGGTCAGTGGCGTTTTTTACCATTTACAGAATGGTCTGGGTAGGGCTTTTCTCCAGTAGGCTTCTCTATAAGACTTCAAATATGCCAGAATGAAAGCATGTGCAAAATGACACTAAATGAAAAACGCCACCAAAAACGGCACTAAAAGCGCTGTTACATTTTACAAAATGCTGGCGTTTTTACATTAATTTTTTCGTGCAGTTTAAATTGCCAGAAAAATTCTATAAGTGACGGAGGCCTTAAAAATCCCCAGTGGCCACAGGGTTCCCTCCATGTCAGGCTGGGTTCACACGAGCATGTTCGGTCCGTAATGGACGGAACGTATTTCGGCCGCAAGTCCCGGACCGAACACAGTGCAGGGAGCCGGGCTCCTAGCATCATAGTTATGTACGACACTAGGAGTCCCTGCCTCTCTGCAGGACAACTATCCTGTACTGTAATCATGTTTTCAGTACAGGACAGTAGTTCCATGGAGAGGCAGGGACTCCTAGTGTCGTACATAACTATGATGCTAGGAGCCCGGCTCCCTGCAGTGTGTTCGGTCCGGGACTTGTGGCCGAAATACGTTCCGTCCATTACGGACCGAACATGCTCGTGTGAATCCAGCCTCACAGGCAGCACTGAGACAGTAAATGCAGCTCTACATTGTGAAGACCCCAACAAAAAGTTCCCATATCTCAGCTTCCTGCAACATTATGAGAATGATATGTAGCAAAGAGGGTTATTGGGTTTTTAAGTGCAGTCATACCTGAAATGTAAGATTTTGAAAGGAGTCAGGCTTTAAAGGTAACTAAACTTTCAGAAAACCTCTGACATGTCATAGTGACATTCCAGAAGTTTTGATCGCTGGGGATCCGAGCACTGAGACCCCCACCGATCACTAAAATGAAGTGGCAGAATCGCTCGGATGAGCCCTGAGCCGCTTGGTTTCTGATCGGCTTTTCTCGGAAAGCCGATGTAGCGTTGTACGGACTCAATAGAAAGTCTATGGGTCTATACACGGTAAAATTGGCTTTCCGAGAAAAGCCGATCAAAAACGAAGCGGCTCAGCGATCACCCGAGCACTTCTGCCGCTTCGTTTTAGCGATCGATGGGTGTCTCAGTGCTTGCACTCCCAGCGATCAAAACTTCTGATATGTCACTATGACACCTCAGAAGTTTTCTGAAAGTTTACTTACACTTTAACCATATAATCCCCATTGAGTTTTCTGTCATATATTATTATGTAATAATACAGCAGATGAAATGTAACGGTGCAGAGCTCTGCTGTAATGGGCTGAGATTGTGATGCTTTTTATTGAATTAATCTCTTATATGACATGTAATGATAATGTGGCAAAATTCTTAAGAATTCACTAAGGCTAATTGTGGAAAATTGCAGCATCCCCCGCTGTGATGTCTCTTGCATTTAGTGTTGGTAGATTTAGATGGATATCAGGATAATATATACATCATCATTAGTCAGTGATAGCCACATGGAAGTATAACTAAAAGGAGCAATAATATTCAAGTAGAGCAACACATCCAGATATGTGTGGCCTTTACATCAAAATAATAAATATACTAAGAGACCCTAATATTATTAACCAATATTATATGTAGAGTGTAAGAACTGGACAAGTAAGTTTCATTAACACTATAAAACAACTATAACACTACAAGAAGAATTCAAGTTAAACCTGAAAATTCTTCCATTTTCATATTCCAGTCCATAGAGGGCCGAATAATAGTACTTATATTCTTGTATATAGGGAGCAGTATTATAGTAGTTATATTCTTGTACATAGGGGCAGTATTATAGTAGTTACATTCTTGTATATAGGAGCAGTATTATAGTAGTTATATTCTTGTATATAGGGGGCAGTATTATAGTAGATATATTCTTGTATTTAGGGGGCAGTATTATAGTAGTTATACTCTTGTATATAGGAGCAGTATTATAGTAGTTATATTATTGTATATAGGGAGCAGTATTATAGTAGTTATATTCTTGTATATAGGGGGCAGTAATATAGTAGATATATTCCTGTATATAGGGGGTAGTATAATAGTAGCTATATTCTTGTACATAGGGGCAGTATTATAGTAGTTATATTCTTGTACATAGGGGGCAGTATTATAGTAGTTATATTCTTGTTTATAGGAGCAGTATTATAGTAGTTATACTCTTATATATAGGGGCAGTATTATAGTAGTTACATTCTTGTATATAGGGGGCAGTATTATAGTAGTTCTATTCTTGTATATAGGGGGCAGTATTATAGTAGTTATATTCTTGTATATAGGAGCAGTATTATAGTAGTTATATTCTTGTATATAGGAGCAGTATTATAGTAGTTATATTCTTGTACATATGGGCAGTATTATAGTAGTTATATTCTTGTACATAGGGGCAGTATTATAGTAATTATATTCTTGTATATAGGCGGCAGTATTATAGTAGTTATATTCTTTTATATAGGAGCAGTATTATAGTAGTTATATTCTTGTATATAGGGGCAGTATTATAGTAGTTATATTCTTGTATATAGGAGACAGTATTATAGTAGTTATATTCTTGTTTATAGGAGCAGTATTATAGTAGTTATATTCTTGTATATAGGGGCAGTATTATAGTAGTTGTATTCTTGTATATAGGAGCAGTATTATAGTAGTTACATTCTTGTATATAGGGGCAGTATTATAATAGTTATATTCTTGTACATAGAGGGCCGAATAATAGTACTTATATTCTTGTACATAGGGGCAGTATTATAGTAGTTACATTCTTGAATCTAGGAGCAGTATTATAGTAGTTACATTCTTGTATATAGGGGCAGTATTATAGTAGTTATATTCTTGTATATAGGGGGCAGTATTATAGTAGTTATATTCTTGTATATAGGAGCAGTATTATAGTAGTTACATTCTTGTATATAGGGGCAGTATTATATTAGTTATATTCTTATATATAGGGGCAGTATTATAGTAGTTATATTCTTGTACATATGGGACAGTATTATAGTAGTTATATTCTTGTTCATAGGGGTCAGTATTATAGTAGTTATATTCTTGTATATAGGGGCAGTATTATAGTAGTTCTATTCTTGTACATAGGGGAAGTATTATAGTAGTTATATTCTTGTACATAGGGGCAGTATTATAGTAGTTATATTCTTGTACATAGGGGCAGTATTATAGTTGTTATATTCTTGTGCATAAGGGGCAGTATTATAGTAGTTATATTCTTGTATATAGGAGCAGTATTATAGTAGTTATATTCTTGTATATAGGGAGCAGTATTATAGTAGTTATATTCTTGTACATAGGGGGCAGTATTATAGTAGTTATATTCTTGTACATAGGGGCGAGTATTATAGTTGTTATATTCTTGTGCATAAGGGGCAGTATAAATATAAATGTGAAAGAATAAAATAATTTCCAAGTGTGATTAGGAATATTCCTTATTCATTCAGTATTTATTATATTGAAATTTCCATCAATGTCTAATCTTGTTTATTATCGTGTTTTCCAAGAAAGACTTTGTGTTGACATACAAGATTAATATTTTACTAATTTCATTTAAACTAGAAATAAACGTTGGCTTTTGTTCTGTACTGTATGATGTGACAATCTATCAGTATGTGTATAGGTATAAATACAGTGTATTTATGTGTATGCACAGGTTATAATTTTAGCACATTAAAGGAAGTCTGATTCAAAAATCTTTACCTGGTAATTAAGGACTTTGAGATATGCTGCCTTAAAGCAAATTGTAAAGTATATATGTGATGTGCGCCCATTAACTGATTGGTAGCAATCAAATAGTTAATTAAGTTTATTGCAATCTTTTTTTTGTTTTATAAAAGAATGACTCAAGAGCTTTCAAATATATTTCCATTGTATAATGATTATTGGATAGAAAATCTTACAGGAAGCTGTTCTGCCCACATTGATCATGTTGTCATGAAATTGATTAAAAGGACTGAAAGTATGGCGACATAAAAACTCATCAAGTGACCCTCATAAGTCCCGTCCTACAAAATCCCAGACAGTTAAAACAGATATGCCGTATGCTGAACATGGAGGCATTTATATTATAGTATGTATTATAAGTTAATATAAATCAGAGTTTATAGCAAGGGTAGCAAAACTACTCTCGGTGCAACTTTCTTACCCCATTAGGCCTGAAAGTGGGACAGGATTTATGAATTGCTTTTAAAAAGGATCTCTCAGCTCTCGTGCAGGAGTGTAGTATAGAGGATCTGTCAGCTCTCCTGTGTGGTGGAGTATAGAGGATCTGTCAGCTCTCCTGTGTGGTGTAGTATAGAGGATCTGTCAGCTCTCCTGTGTGGTGGAGTATAGAGGATTTGTCAGGTCTCCTGTGTGGTGTAGTATAGAGGATCTGTCAGCTCTCCTCTGTGGTGGAGTATAGAGGATCTGTCAGCCCTCCTGTGTGATGTAGTATAGAGCAGCTATCCGCTCTCCTGTGTGGTGTAGTATAGTGGATCTGTCATCTCTCCTGTGTGGTGTAGTATAGAGGATCAGTCAGCTCTTCTGTGTGGTGTTTTATAGGGGATCTGTCAGTTCTCCTGTGTGGTGTAGTATAGAGTATATGTCAGTTCTCTTGTGTGATGTAGTATAGGGGATCTGTCAGTTCTCATGTGTGGTGTAGTATAGAGGATCTATCAGCTCTTCTGTGTGGTGTAGTATAGTGGATCTGTCAGCTCTCCTGTGTGGTGTAGTATAGAGGATCTGTCAGCTCTCCTGTGTGGTGTAGTATAGAGGAGCTGTCAGCTCTCCTGTGTGGTGTAGTATAGAGGATCTGTCAGCTCTCCTGTGTGGTGGAGTATAGAGGATCTGTCAGCTCTCCTGTATGGTGTAGTATAGAGCAGCTGTCAGCTCTCCTGTGTGGTGTAGTATAGAGGATCTGTCAGCTCTCCTGTGTGGTGTAGTATAGAGGATCTGTCAGCTATCCTGTGTGGTGTAGTATAGAGGAGCTGTCAGCTCTCCTGTGTGGTGTAGTATAGAGGATCTGTCAGCTCTCCTGTGTGGTGGAGTATAGAGGATCTGTCAGCTCTCCTGTATGGTGTAGTATAGAGCAGCTGTCAGCTCTCCTGTGTGGTGTAGTATAGTGGATCTGTCATCTCTCCTGTGTGGTGTAGTATAGAGGATCTGTCAGCTCTTCTGTGTGGTGTTGTATAGGGGATCTGTCAGCTCTCCTGTGTGGTATAGTATAGAGGATATGTCAGTTCTCTTGTGTGATGTAGTATAGGGGATCTGTCAGTTCTCATGTGTGGTGTAGTATAGAGGATCTGTCAGCTCTTCTGTGTGGTGTTGTATAGGGGATATGTCAGCTCTCTTGTGTGGTGTAGTATAGAGGATATGTCAGTTCTCTTGTGTGATGTAGTATAGGGGATCTGTCAGTTCTCATGTGTGGTGTAGTATAGAGTATCTATCAGCTCTTCTGTGTGGTGTAGTATAGAGGATCTGTCAGCTCTCCTGTGTGGTGTAGTATAGAGGATCTGTCAGCTCTCCTGTGTGGTGTAGTATTGAGGATCTGTCAGCTCTCCTGTGTGGTGTAGTATATAGGACCTGTCAGCTCTCCTGTGTGGTGTAGTATAGAGGAGCTGTCAGCTCCCCTGTGTGGTGTAGTATTGAGGATCTGTCAGCTCTCCTGTGTGGTGTAGTATAGAGGATCTGTCAGCTCTCCTGTGTGGTGTAGTATAGAGGAGCTGTCAGCTCTACTGTCTGGTGTAGTATAGAGGAGCTGTCAGCTCTCCTGTGTGGTGTGGTTTGGAGGATCTGTCAGCTCTCCTGTGTGGTGTAGAATAGAGGACCGGTCAGTTCTCCTGTGTGGTATAGTATAGAGGAACTATCAGCTCTCCAGTGTGGTGTAGTATAGAGGAGCTGTCAGCTCTACTGTGTGGTATCGTATAGAGGATCTGTTGGCTCTCCTGTGTGGTGTAGTATAGAGGAGCTGTCCGCTCTCCTGTATGGTGTAGTATAGAGGATCTGTCAGCTCTCCTGTGCAGTGTAGTATAGAGGATCTGTCATCTGTCCTGTGTAGTATAGAGGAGTTGTCAGGTTCTGCCAGCACTCCTGTGTAGTGTATTATAGAGGATCTGTCAGCTCTCCTGCGGGGTGTAGTATAGAGGAGCTGTCAGCTCTCCTGTGTGGTGTAGTATAGAGGAGCTGTCAGCTCTCCTGTGTGGTGTAGTATAGAGGGTCCTTCATCTGTCCTGTGCAGTATAGAGGAGTTGTCAGTTCTCCTGTGTAGTGTAGTATAGAGGTTCTGTCAGCACTCCTGTGTAGTGTAGTATAGAGGATCTGTCAGCTCTCCTGTGTGGTGTAATATAGAGGATCTGTCAGCTCTCCTGTGTGGTGTAGTATAGAGGATCTGTCAGCTCTCCTGTGTGGTGTAGTATAGTGGATCTGTCAGCTCTCCTGTGTGGTGTAGTATAGAGGATCTGTCAGCTCTCCTGTATGGTGTAGTGTAGAGGATCTGTCAGCTCTCCGGTGTGGTGTAGTATAGAGGAGCTGTCAGCTCTCAAGAAGAGGCTGGACGCAGCTGCAGGCTTGAGGGAAGCCGACATGACCGTCCTGGTAGGGAAAGGGTTAATGTTAAGAGGTGAGGGAAAGGTGAAGAAGCTGAAGGAGGGACGGGGAGGAGCTAGGGGGGACGGGGGGGCCGTTACTGCGCTTCCCGCTGTTTCTCGGCATTGAGCCGGAAGCAGCGGGAGGAGTAGTACACAAGAAGCAAAGCTCCCCGTTGCCCGGTTTTTTAGTATGGCAGAGGCCCTGATTTTAGAGCGGCTGCGTGCCGCTGCTGTGCACCACGGTCCCGGATGGCTGGAGGAGACCGTGGCTGCATTAACGCGGATCCCGGACGCCGTTTCGCCACGTCGGGCACGGCGTTCGGGGTCTGTTGTAAGGGACAGGCTCCCCTCCCCCGGCCCCCCTACGAGCATGGCTATGGCGGCGGGGGGGGAGTCGGCAACAACCGCTCCTGCGCTGGGCAGGCAGAGAGCGGTAGCAGGGGTGACGGCGATGCAGGCTGTGTCGACCCGTCCCTCTCGGCGGTCCCGACCTCCAGAGCGCCTGAGTCCGGAGGTAGTCCCGCGGACACGGCGTCGCAGAGGGAGCCCGATCCCGGACGCTGCAGGCCAGGCAGCTGGGAGGACCGCCCCTTCCCAGGCCCTGCGTCCTGGCAGGAATCCCAGGCCGCGACGGGGTCCGGCGGTAAGCAGGGAGTCGCAGGCCGGGCTCCCTGTCACCCCTCCCCCATCAGATGGAAGATGTCAAGAGCAAGGTACGGCCGCCCCGCATGGTGATGTTCCGGCCAGGGGGCAGGCTTCGTCAGGATCGTCTAGACGGACGACTAGATCTGCAGCGACGTCGAGGCAACAGGTCCGGTCGGAAGTCTGGGTCCCGGCGGTCGGGCGGCAGGTTGCCGGCCCATCGGTCAGCGCGTCCTCATCCCCTTTCCGAAGAGGTCGTTGGGAGGGACAGTCGTCGGCGAGAGAAGAACTGGAGGAAGGTGAACTGGACGTTTATCGTCGAGGTCAGGATGGTCCGGCTGACGGGAACACAGCGCCTGTGCAGCCCGGTGAGTGTATAACTCCTTTATTGTCTTATCCAGCGATTTTTATGTCGGGTGTCGGCGGGGGGGCTGCTAGCATAGCATCGGGGGCCGGTAGTGGCGCGGGCGGACGCGACGGAGCGGGTTTGGCAGATTTAGTGGGTTGCTTACGGGAGCTGGTGGGGCGCCTGGATAGGGCCGCGGCGCCGGTAGTAACGGAAGTGTCCCCTGCGGTAGTTTGGGAAGGCCCCAGGGAAGTGGGATCGTTGCAGGCGCGTCCTGTGGTGGCGGTTAGAGAGGCGGTCGCGGTGTCGGTGCAGACTGAGGCACAGAAGGACGGCGATCGAGTGCGCATGGACGATCGTGCTCGGGGGGAGGTGTATGTTTGTTTTGAGGGTCCGTTGGGGGCGCATTTAAAGCAGGAGGTGCGTGATCGGATCTGGAAAGATGAATATGTTGAAATTTTTTCTCTCTTGCCGCTGGCTAAATTCAATTTGGATAAGAGCAAGCGGGATGAGAGTAAAAAGGACGAGGAGGAACGGCGGCGGTATAGGCTTATCCCGCAGACGTTCGTTAATTGGTCGCAGGCGTTCGCCATATTGGCTAGTGTGATAGGGGAAAAGGCGCCGGAAAATTGTTCGGCGTTATTTTGTTATTTTGATGCTATTGGGGAGGCTCATAGGGCGTATGGGGGTCAGGCGTGGCTGCGATATGATGAGCAATTCCGTCAGCGGAAGGCGGTTCGGCCGGCGATTCGGTGGGACCAGAAGGATATTGCTCTCTGGTTACGGGTTACGGTTCCGGTTAGGCAGCCCTTTCCCGGGAGCGGTGGCCAGGGAGGCCAGACTAGTCAGAGTGGACCAAGCGGCGGGGGAAAGGCGGGGTTTTGCTGGCAATTCAATGAAGGCCAGTGTAAGTTCGGGGCCACGTGCAAGTTCAAGCACGTGTGCTCCGAGTGTAATGGTGCATCACACGGGGCGGCAAAATGTCTGCGAAAAAAGAGGTCCGGGAACCAGCACGGGGCTGGTCAAGGGGGTGTCGCCGGTGAGGGTGGAAAGGATGGCCCCTTATCTAAATGAGTATCCGGATAGGGCGGCGGCTAAGTTGCTTTATGAAGGGTTTAGTGTTGGTTTTGTTATTCCTCCGCCTCCTTATGAGGTTCCGGTTACGCGGAGAAATTTAAAATCGGCTTACGTGCATGCGGAAGTCGTGTCGGAAAAGTTGTTAAAAGAAGTTTCGTTGGGGCGCATGTCGGGGCCATTTGTGGAGTCGCCGGTGAAAGATTTAGTTGTGTCCCCTTTGGGTATTGTCCCTAAACGCGAGCCCGGAAAGTTTCGTTTGATTCAACATTTATCGTATCCCAAAGGTTCGTCGGTAAACGACGGGATTGATCACGAGTTGTGTTCCGTAGTTTATACCTCATTCGATAAGGCGGTGGGGTTAGTGCGGGCTGCGGGTCCGGGGGCGCTGCTAGCAAAAACCGACATCGAGGCGGCGTTCAGGTTGTTGCCGGTGCATCCAGAAAGCCAACGGCTGTTGGGCTGTTTTTGGAATGGGGCCTTTTACGTGGATCGGTGCCTTCCGATGGGGTGTTCTCTTTCTTGTGCATACTTCGAGGCGTTTAGTAGCTTCGTGGAGTGGGTAACGAGGGGAGTATCCGGGGTCGATTCGTTGATCCATTACTTAGATGATTTTTTGTGCGTTGGCCCGGGGGGTTCGCCGGTTTGCGGTAACTTGCTTCATGCCCTGCAGAAGGTGGCGAGGGATTTTGGGATCCCTTTGGCGCCGGAAAAAACGGAGGGCCCGGTAGCGACGATTTGTTTCTTGGGAATCGAAATTGACTCGGTGGCAATGGAGTGTCGGCTCCCGGCGGATAAGCTGGGTGCTTTGAGGCTGGAGGTGCGACGGGCTTGTAGAAGGAAGAAAATGTCGTTGAGGGAGCTTCAGTCGCTGCTGGGGAAGTTGAATTTCGCCTGCCGGATTATGCCGATGGGGAGGGTGTTTGGTAGAAGGTTGGCGGCGGCAACGGCGGGAGTGCGGGCGCCGCATCATTTTGTGAGGCTCAAGGAGGAGCACCGAGCTGATCTTCAGGTTTGGGATGACTTCTTGGGCCAGTACAATGGTCGCTCGCTATGGATGGCCCCAGCGCAGGATACGAGTGATCTGAATATTTTCACGGATGCGGCTGGGGCGGGTGGCTTTGGAGCTTACGGGGGAGGTCCGTGGTGCGCAGGTCAATGGCCGGCTAGCTGGGTGTCCAGTGGATTGACGCGGAATCTGGCCCTGCTCGAGCTGTTTCCCATCGTGGTGGCGGCTACCATTTGGGGGGACAGGCTCAGGGATAAGAAGGTCCGTTTTTACTGCGACAACATGGGTGTGGTGCTTGCCATTAATAACATCACGGCGTCCTCTCCTCCGGTAGTTCAATTGTTGCGACATTTAGTGTTGGTGTGTTTGTCGCTGAACGCGTGGGTGGTGGCGGTGCATGTCCCGGGTGTACGGAATTGTGTTGCTGATGCTCTTTCTCGCTCGCAGTGGGACCGGTTTCGGCAATTGGCTCCGGGAGCGGAACGTATTGGTTTGGCGTGTCCGGATTATCTATGGGATCTGGTATCGGTCCCGTAGAGCAGCTGTTACAAAGGTCTTTGGCGGGCACGACGTGGAGGGCTTATGCTGCTTGTTGGAGGCAGTGGGAGGAGTGGGTAAGAGAGTTGGGTGATGTCAATACGGATAGAGACAGGTTGGTGGCACTTTTGTATTGGTTAGGGGATGCCTGGGAGGCGGGGTTTTCAGTAGCGAAGGTGAACCGGTTTATATCCGCGGTGGCGTTTGGGCTTAAGTTGCGGGGCTTGCGGGATGTATCGAAGGAATTTCTGGTATCGCAGGCTTTGAAGGGGTTGCGCAGAGGTAGGGTGGAGGCGGATAGTAGAAGGCCGGTGTCGTTTGCTTTGCTGGGCTTGTTGGGTGGTTCATTGGCATCGGTATGTCGTTCTTCAGATGAAATGGATTTGTTTCGGTTGGCTTTCTCGTTGGCGTTCTTCGGAGCATTTAGAATAGGTGAGTTGGTGTCGCCAAGTACTAAACAGGCAGGGGGGCTGAGATCTGGGGAGGTGAGCCTTTTTGCAGATCGGTTGGAGGTATGGTTGCGTAGATCAAAAACTGACCAATTAGGGAAGGGAAAACTGATAGTTTTGTTCGCTCTCCCGGGGTCGGTCATGTGCCCAGTAGAGTGCATGCGTGGTTTTACAAAAAACAGGGGGTCTCCAGATTTGCCTTTGTTATGTCATGTGGACGGGTCGTTCTTGTCCAGGTTTCAGTTTGGAGCTGTTTTTAAAAAATGTTTGACGGCGGTTGGGGTTGCGGCAGGCTCATATTCATCTCATTCCTTCCGGATTGGCGCAGCAACGGAAGCAGGGCGCTGGGGGTTGGATGATGAGGGGGTGAGGCGTATTGGTCGTTGGGAGTCTAAAAGGTTTAAGTCCTATGTCCGCCCCCATATGTTGTAATTTTGTTGTTTATGCTTGCAAATGTATATGGTGGTGCCTAACTGTGTTTTCCGTTTCAGATTCGCCTCCTTGTCTGGTGTGGTTGATGGGTCATTCGTACGTGCACTGGGGGGCTTTGAGGGCGGACGTCCGCCCGGATGGTCGCCAGTTGCGCATTCCGCGACAGGATGCGGTTGTGCATTGGCTGGGGTTTAGAGGTATGTCGTGGAACAGGGTGTTGGCGGAATTCCAGACATATGTGCGGCTTGATAGGGTTCCGGAGGTTTTAGTGTTGCACGTGGGTGGGAATGACTTAGGAGTCCGCCCTTTTCGTGAGTTGGTGCGGGATATCAAACATGATTTGTTGTGTTTGTGGGTATCTTATCCCAAGTTGGTGGTAGTGTGGTCGGACATAGTCCCAAGGAAGCATTGGCGGTTAGCTAGATCGGTGGAGAGAGTCAATAAGGCTCGGATAAAAGTTAACCGGGCGGTGTCCCGTTTTGTGGCAAAGAACGGGGGCATTTGCGTGAGGCATAGGGATTTGGAGTCAGGATTGGGGAATTTCTGGAGGAGTGACGGGGTTCATCTGACCGAGGTTGGCATTGATATTTGGAGCTTGGCTATAGCAGAAGGCATAGAAAGGGCGGTGGTGGTGTGGAGGAACTCACAGGCTTAAGGTGGTCAAGGCCTGTTTCGCGGTGGCGGGGGGAGTCCTTGAGGCCAGTCAGTACAAAATGGTGGGGGGGTCGCATCGGGGGTATGCGTCCCCCAAAAAAGGTACATGGTTGAAGACTTCATCGGGTGTTATCCCTTTGAAGTGGTCTTCTGGTAGAAGGTATGTCACTTGAAGGCTTCATCGGGTGTTATCCCTTTGAAGTGGACTTCTAGTGGTCGGTATATCACTTGAGGGCTTCAACGGGTGTTATCCCCTTGAAGTGGACTTCTAGTGGGTGGAGCCATCTGCAGAGGTGAACGGTGCTTCCGAGCTGGTTTACGGCTGGAGGTAATTAGTGGTTTGCAGATGGCTAATTCGGTGTGTTCTTGAAAGGAACATCTGAAGGGGCTTCAAGGACTTCCTCTGCTCGGGTTAATGTTAACGTTTAATGGTTATTTATGATTCTGACCCATGTTGGGTCATGTGAATTATTAGGAGGAATTCTCTGGTGGATTCCTAACTAGTTATCCGAATGTTTCGGATTTAAATTGTTTTTATAAAACTGTGAAATTAATAAACGGCTGCTGTGGCCATTTCACATCCAACCTCGGTGTCATGTGTCGTTACTAAATGGGGGTGGGGGATAGTATGGTTTAAGGTTAACACACGACTCTACCTAGGCAGGTCAAGAAGAGGCTGGACGCAGCTGCAGGCTTGAGGGAAGCCGACATGACCGTCCTGGTAGGGAAAGGGTTAATGTTAAGAGGTGAGGGAAAGGTGAAGAAGCTGAAGGAGGGACGGGGAGGAGCTAGGGGGGACGGGGGGGCCGTTACTGCGCTTCCCGCTGTTTCTCGGCATTGAGCCGGAAGCAGCGGGAGGAGTAGTACACAAGAAGCAAAGCTCCCACCCTCCCACCCTTGTTTTGTTACTCCTTAGGTCTTCTGTACGTCCGTATATGAGCGTTGTGTTTTATTTTGTGTGTTTATTTAACATGTTTTTCTTTTTTCCGGAGTAGGTTCTGTTGTCATGGCAGCTGGCGGGGGGAGTCCTTGAGGCCAGTCAGTACAAAATGGTGGGGGGGTCGCATCGGGGGTATGCGTCCCCCAAAAAAGGTACATGGTTGAAGACTTCATCGGGTGTTATCCCTTTGAAGTGGTCTTCTGGTAGAAGGTATGTCACTTGAAGGCTTCATCGGGTGTTATCCCTTTGAAGTGGACTTCTAGTGGTCGGTATATCACTTGAGGGCTTCAACGGGTGTTATCCCCTTGAAGTGGACTTCTAGTGGGTGGAGCCATCTGCAGAGGTGAACGGTGCTTCCGAGCTGGTTTACGGCTGGAGGTAATTAGTGGTTTGCAGATGGCTAATTCGGTGTGTTCTTGAAAGGAACATCTGAAGGGGCTTCAAGGACTTCCTCTGCTCGGGTTAATGTTAACGTTTAATGGTTATTTATGATTCTGACCCATGTTGGGTCATGTGAATTATTAGGAGGAATTCTCTGGTGGATTCCTAACTAGTTATCCGAATGTTTCGGATTTAAATTGTTTTTATAAAACTGTGAAATTAATAAACGGCTGCTGTGGCCATTTCACATCCAACCTCGGTGTCATGTGTCGTTACTAAATGGGGGTGGGGGATAGTATGGTTTAAGGTTAACACACGACTCTACCTAGGCAGGTCATGTGTGATGTAGTATAGAGGAGCTGCCTTACACTTCATCTCCCGCCACAGATTTTGCATTTTGGCTGGAGATTTAGCTTCTAGTTTATAATGCCAAGTCCTGTTTAGCATTTTTGTGGTTACTATATAGCACTTTATTAGGCCATTGTCTACCACTGTTATATGCCCAAAGTAAGGCAGTATTACGTGTGCCCTGTATGGTAATATTATTTAACTCCATAACGTTGTATTACTTAAGTACAGTGGCATTATTATTTGGGTGTTTTTTTTTAGTATTACTTTTAATTTCCTCCAAGCAAACATGTCTGAAAAGATCTTGATACGGATGGAGCACTTCCATGAATCCTACACTGGCGGAAACTTGTACTTACACAAGAATTGTCCCCTAGGTATCTCCGGCGTCGGTTCATTACATAAAACTTCAGCATGTAAAACAGTTAAAGATTTTGGCTGCCACTGTCTACAGCTTACGAAGTAATATATAATGCAGACACGATGCCTGGGGCGCAAGAAGTGTAAATGTCAGTCTCATTTCAGCAGGATATTGTCTGTAGAAGGTGCTGAAGTTTCCTTAAGACAAAATCTTGTCAAGAAATGAACTGGTGTAAGAAAATGACGGCGGTTTGTCAGCGGATTTCCACATTACAGAAAAGAGAACAACAGACATCTGGAGGCTACAAGGAACCATGTCCTGAGCCAGCGCTATAATGACACTGTAATTCCTAAAATGCTGCTCAATGCTGAAAACAACACATTGGCAGGGGCACTGTGGGGGAGTACAACACAAGATAGAAGCAGGTAAGGGTGGCATAAAGTGGCAGGGATCTGAGAGGGGAGGATAGGGCAGGGGAAAGGGAAGGTGGTGGCTCTGTAGCAGAGGTGGCACAGGGGGAGAAACAATCTGTCAGGAGCTCTATGAGGTAGGGGGCACAGGGCGAGACACAATCTGGCAGGAGCTTTGTGAGGGAGGGGGCGCAGGGCGAGACACAATCTGGCAGGAGCTCTGTGAGGGAAGGCGCAGGGGTAGCTATTAGGAGGCAGGGGCTCTGTTCAGAAGGCAGGACCAACTTTCCTGCCATGGGCTTTGTGGGGGGTGTAGTTAGGAAAGAAAGAACAGGTTCTGCACTATCATCAGACCTGTTCCTTTCACCATAGTAATATATTATGGGCCCCATTACTGTGAGCAGCAGTGGTGGGCGTTCCCTTCTTTTTAATTATTTTTGTAGGGGGCCCCTGATTGCAGTATTGTCAGTACTGCCCTGATGGAGGCCGTGGTTTAACCTGTTGCTATGTCACTATCCCATGCTTTACACTGCAGCTCTGCCTTTTTAGATTTAGTGCTGTGCATAAGCACAAGGCCTGCAAAGCTCAACAGAAAGTCAGTTATTTTAAATGCATTGGAGCAATAAAAGTGTACATAATCTTTAAGAAATTCCTCAGCTACGTGCCCAGTGACATAAACCAGTGTGGGCAGCATGAGCCTGGCAATTCCTTCATGTATTATAGTGGATGTATTGCTGTGCTTACAGATACATTATCCATAGGTCCCCCTTCTCAGCGCTGTTACTGTTTTCCTTCTTTGTTCACTTTATTGGCCTTTTAAAATTATATCTAGTATTGACTGTGACAGATCAGATAATGTGTTTCCCGGAACAAAGTCTGTACCACCGGCATCATGCGACTAACCCAAGTGTAAATGAAAGTATTCAACAGACTGCAGCCCAATACTTATCTCTATGGAAGTAGTTATACACAGTAATTATTATTATCATCATCATCATCAAAATTTTCATATCTATCTATCTCATATCTATCTATCTATCTCATATCTATCTATCTCATATCTATCTCATATCTATCTATCCCATATCTATCTATCTCATATCTATCTATCTATCTGTAAAGGATCTGCCAGGCACAACTTCTGTGTATACGCCCATAGGTAATCAGTCTGCACCTGAGTCTATGTCTCTGAGACTGACTCCAGCTTCCACCACTCAGGATGGCAGGCTTAGGAGTGGGAGAGCCTATCGCAGCCTGGCCAGACGGCGCTAGCTCCCGCCCTCTGTCTATTTATACCTGCCTTTCCTGTTCCTCCTTTGTTTGTGATTCTTCTCGTGTGGTTTCCTGGCCCAGCTACAGCTTCTGACTATTTGATCCTGCTCCATACTGACCCTGGCTTTCTGACTACTCTCCTGCTCTGCGTTTGGTACCTCGTGCACTCCTGGTTTGACTCGGCTCGTTCACCACTCTTGTTGCTCACGGTGTTGCCGTGGGCAACTGCCCCATTTCCCTTTGCTTTGTGTTCCCTTGTCTGTTTGTCTCTTGCACTTACTGAGCGTAGGGACCGCCGCCCAGTTGTACCCCGTCGCCTAGGGCGGGTCGTTGCAAGTAGGCAGGGACAGAGTGGCGGGTAGATTAGAGCTCACTTGTCCGTTTCCCTACCCCCGTCATTACACTATCTATCTATCTATCTCATATCTATCTATCTCATATCTATCTGGGCTCAGAAGGTTATGCACTTGGGTCGAGGAAACAGATTTTACAATTATGCATTAAATGGTTAAACACTGGGTAAAACTACCACTGAAAAAGGTTTGGGGATATTGGTGGACAGTAGATTTACCTTTAGCAACCAGTGCCAGGTAGCTGCTGCCAAGGCAAACAAAATCATGGGATGCATCAAAAGAGGCCTAGATGCTCATGACGAGAACATAGTTTTGCCTCTATGCTAGTCTAAATCACTAGTCAGATCATATATGGAATATTTGGTACAATTTTGGGTACATGTGTATAAGAAGGACATGGCTGAACTGGAGCAGAGGCAAAGAGGGGCGACCAAGGTAATTAAGGGAATGGGCGGATTGCAGTACCAAGAAAGGTGATCAAACCTGGGGCTATTCACGTTAGAAAACAGACAGTTTATGGGCGATCTAATTACAATGTACAAATATATAATTGGACAGTACAGCGATCTTTCTAATGATCTGTCTACACCTAGGCCTGTAACAAGGACAAGAGGGCATCCTCTATATCTAGGAGGAGAAAAATGTTTTACCACCGCCACAGACCGGGATTCTTTACTGTGAGAGCGGTGACACGAAAGAACTCTCTGCCACAGGATGTTGTGATGGACGATTCTTTAGCCCCTTAATGACCTCCGATAAGCCTTTTCACGGCGGCCACTAATGGGCTTTATTCTGATGCAATAGCCATTTCACGGCGCTGCATCAGAATAAATAAACAGAGCAGGGAGCCGTGAAATCTCCCTGCTCTCAGCTGCCAGATGTAGCTGAGGGCTGGGGGCGTCCCTGCTCGAACGTGTGAGATCGATATTAGTATCGATCTCACCTGTTTAACCCCTCAGATACAGTGCTCAATATTGTGCACCGCATCTGAGTGGTTTTGGAGAGAGGGAGGGAGCTCCCTTTCTCTCCCACCGACAACCGGGCGATAAGATCACCGAGTGTCTGTGTCTCCGATGGCAGCCGGGGGCCTAATAAAGGCCAACAGGTCTGCCTGTAGTAAATGCCTGCTAGGTCATGCCGGAGGCCTGTCCTAGCAGATGCCTGTCCGTTTTAAATGGACAGGCAGTAATACACTGCAATACAAAAGTATAGCAGTGTATTATAAATGTGATCGGATGATCGCATAGTGAAGTCCCCTAGTGGGACTAGTAAAAAAGTAAAAAAAAGTTGAATAAAGTTAATTAAAAAAAATGTGAAAAAAAAAAATGAAAAACCCACTTTTTCCCCTTACAAACTGCTTTACTATTAAAAAAAAAAAACATAATAAAGCAAAAAAGTTACACATATTTGGTATCGCCGCGACTGTAACGACCCCGACTATAAAGCGGTTACATTATTTAACCCACACGGTGAACGCCGTAAAAATAAAAAAATAAAATAAAAAACAATGGAAAAATTGCTGTTTTCTGTAAATCCTGACTTAAAAAAAATGTGATAAAAGTGATCAAAAAGTCGCATCTACTCCAAAAAGGTACCAATAAAAGCTACAAGTCGTCCCGCAAAACAAAAGCCCTCACACAACCGCATCGGCGAAAAAATAAAAACTTTACGGCTCTTCAAATATGGAGACACAAAAACAAATCATTTTGAAAAAAAAGTGTTTTTACTGTGTAAAAGTAGTAAAACATACAAAAACGATACAAATTTGGTATAGTTGCAATCGTAACAACCCGTTGAATAAAGTTATTGTGTTATTTATACCACACAGTAAACGGCGTAGATTTAGGACGCAAAAAAATGTGGCGAAATTTCAGGTTTTCTTCTATCCCCCCCCAAAAAAAGTTAAGAAAAGTTAATCAATAAATAATATGTACCTCAAAATGGTGCTATTAAAAAATACAACTTGTCCCGCGAAAAGCAAGACCTTATACAGCTATGTTGACGCAAAAATAAAAAAGTTATAGCTCTTCGAATGAGACGATGGAAAAACGTAAAAAATGGCTTGGTCATTAGGGCCCAGAATGCAAGCAGGGGGAAGGGGTTAACCCCTTAATGACCAGCCTATTTTAGACGTTAAAGACCAAGCTATTTTTTAAGTTTTTCCATCGTCGCATTCCAAGAGCTATAACTTTTTTATTTTTGCGTCGACATAGCTGTATAAGGTCTTGTTTTTTGCGGGACAAGTTGTATTTTTTAATAGCACCATTTTGAGGTACATATTATTTATTGATTAACTTTTATTTACTTTTTTTTGGGGGGGAATAGAAAAAAATCTGAAATTTCGCCACTCTTTTTTGCGTCCTAAATCTACACCGTTTACCGTGTGGTATAAATAATACAATAACTTTATTCAGCGGGTTGTTACGATTGCAACGATACCAAATTTATATAGTTTTTGTATGTTTTACTACTTTTACACCGTAAAAACGCTTTTTTTTCAAAATGATATGTTTTTGTGTCTCCATATTTGAAGAGCCGTAACGTTTTTATTTTTTCGCCGATGCAGTTGTATGAGGGCTTTTTTTTTGCGGGACGACTTGTAGTTTTTATTGGTACCATTTTGGAGTAGACTTTTTGATCACTTTTTAATCACATTTTTTTAAAGTCCGGATTCACAGAAAACAGCAATTTTTCCATCTTTTTTTATTAAATTTTTTACGGCGTTCACCGTGCGGGTTAAGTAATGTAATAGATTTATAGTCGGGCTTGTTACGGACGCGGCGATACCAAATATGTGTAACTTTTTTACTTTATTTTGTTTTTTTAATACTAAAGCAGTTCGTAAGGGGAAAAAGTGGGTTTTTCATATTTTTTTCACTTTTTTTTTTTTAATTAACTTTATTAAACTTTTTTTTTTACTTTTTTACTAGTCCCACTAGGGGACTTTAATATGCGATTCTGCGATCGCTATTATAATACACTGCAATACTTCTGTATTGCTGTGTATTATGCCTGTCCGTTTAAAACGGACAGGCATCTGCTAGGTCATGCCTGCGGCATGATCTAGCAGGCATTCATTACTGGCAGACCTGGGGGCCTTTATTAGGCCCCCGGCTGCCATGGGCGACACTGACACTCGGTGATCGTATCGCCGGGTGTCGGTGGGATGAGAGGGAGCTCCCTCCCTCTCTCCAAAACAACTCAGATGCGGTGCACGCTATTGCGCACCGCATCTGAGGGGTTAAACGGGTGAGATCAATACTAATATCGATCTCACCCGGCAGAGCAGGGACGCCCCCAGCCCTCAGGATAAAGACGGCTACATCTCTATCTATCTCTCTCTCTCTCTATCTATCTCGTATCTATCTATCTAATTTCTTTCTCTCATATCTATCTCATATCTTTTTATCTATGTACCTATGTATCCATCCATCGGCATAACAAGTATCCATGGGGCCCCATAGCAAAACTTGCCACCATCAGTAGCAAGTGAGTCCAAGAAACAAACAGTTCTTGCACAATTTGCACTAACTAACTAGACCTGAGGGTTCCTTCCGCAGTGGGGATGGGCCTTCTCGACTACTAAGCCCCATAAAAGTTGCTGGAGGTGGAGGATTAGAGAAGTTACACTGAAGATAAGGGAATTGATCCAACTGATTCACGTTATTCAAACCTCACCTGCGGAGGGAAACATTGACCGAATAAAAATAAAATGCAAGCTATAATTTTGGGATATAACATGATCGGAGTGGAAGGCAGGAATGCGACAAAATTGGGGGAACATCTAGAGTGAAGGAAATAAGTATTTGATCCCTTGCTGATTTTGTACGTTTGCCCACTGTCAAAGACATGAACAGTCTAGAATTTTTAGGCTAGGTTAATCTTACCAGTGAGAGATAGATTATATTAAAAAAAAAAAAAAAAAAAAATAACATTGTCAAAATTATATATATTAATTTGCATTGTGCTCAGAGAAATAAGTATTTGATCCCTTTGGCAAACAAGACTTAATACTTGGTGGCAAAACCCTTGTTGGCAAGCACAGCAGTCAGACATTTTTTGTAGTTGATGATGAGGTTTCCACACATGTTAGATGGAATTTTGGCCCACTCCTCTTTGCAGATCATTTGTAAATCATTAAGATTTCGAGGCTGTCGCTTGGCAACTCGGATCTTCAGCTCCCTCCATAAGTTTTCGATGGGATTAAGGTCTGGAGACTGGCTAGGCCACTCCATGACCTTAATGTGCTTCTTTTTGAGCCACTCCTTTGTTGCCTTGGCTGTATGTTTCGGGTAATTGTCGTGCTGGAAGACCCAGCCACGAGCCATTTTTAATGTCCTGGTGGAGGGAAGGAGGTTGTCACTCAGGATTTGACGGTACATGGCTCCATCCATTGATGCGGTGAAGTAGTCCTGTGCCCTTAGCAGAGAAACACCCCCAAAACATAATGTTTCCACCTCCATGCTGGACAGTGGGGACGGTGTTGTTTGGGTCATAGGCAGCATTTCTCTTCCTCCAAAAACGGCGAGTTGAGTTAATGCCAAAGAGCTCAATTTTAGTCTCATCTGACCACAGCACCTTCTCCCAATCACTCTCAGAATCATCCAGATGTTCATTTGCAAATTCAGACGGGCCTGTACATGTGCCTTCTTGAGCAGGGGGACCTTGCGGGCACTGCAGGATTTTAATCAATTACGGCTTAATGTGTTACCAATGGTTTTCTTGGTGACTGTGGTCCCAGCTGCCTTGAGATCATTAACAAGTTCCCCCGTGTAGTTTTCGGCTGAGCTCTCACCTTCCTCAGGATCAAGGATACTCCACGAGGTGAGATTTTGCATGGAGCCCCAGATCGATGTCGATTGACAGTCATTTTGTATGTCTTCCATTTTCTTACTATTGCACCAACAGTTGTCTCCTTCTCACCCAGCGTCTTACTTATGGTTTTGTAGCCCATTCCAGCCTTGTGCAGGTCTATGATCTTGTCCCTGACATCCTTAGAAAGCTCTTTGGTCTTGTCCATGTTGTAGAGGTTAGAGTCAGACTGATTCATTGAGTCTGTGGACAGGAGTCTTTTATACAGGTGACCATGTAAGAGCTGTCTATAATGCAGGCACCAAGTTGATTTGGAGCGTGTAACTGGTCTGGAGGAGGCTGAACTCTTAATGGTTGGTAGGGGATCAAATACTTATTTCTCTGTGCACAATGCAAATAAATATATAGAATTTTGACAATGTGATTTTATTTTTTATATATAATCTATCTCTCACTGGTAAAATTAACCTAGCCTAAAAATTCTAGACTGTTCATGACTTTGACAGTGGGCAAACTTACAAAATCAGCAAGGGATCAAATACTTATTTCCTCCACTGTAAGTGACGTTAAATACTTGGATATGAAGGCAAATTAAAACATAACTCCATACGATGGAAATAAAATAATACGATATAATATAATACCACCTTATAGTTCTAAAATAATACCACCATAATGTGCACAACACCACTATATGATATCCAAAGCTCAATGCAGACACAATAGCACCATATAGTCCTCTAAAACCTCTGTAAAGTGGTCAAATACTACTACAATACAGTGCCCAAATAATACCACCATACATTGCCCAAATTATACCATACAGTGCCCAAATACTACCATACAGTGCCCAAATAATACTACCATACAGTTCCCAAATAATACTACCATATAGTGGCCAAATGATATCACCATAAAGTGCCCAAATAATACCACAATACAGTGACCACATAATACTACCATATAGTTCCCAAATACTACAATACAGCTCCCAAATAATATTACCATACTGTGGCCAAATTATATCACCATACAGTGCTCAAATAATATCACCATACAGTGCAGAAATAATACCGCCATACAGTGCCCAAATAATACTAACTTACAGTGCACAAATAATACTGCCATATTATGCCTTTAACACAGCATGAAATTTAGTACACAGACTTGCTATATACATGCGTAGTCACTGCTTGCATACGCATACATATACACACACCTACTATGTACAGGACCAGCCTTAGGTTAGTTGTTGGCCTGTGTAGCACCTTTTAGTGATGCTCCTCCATGAGGTAACATGTAGCGCCCAAACAATACAGTCACATAGTGCACAAATACAATTGATATAAGGTGCCCAAACAGTGCCAGAAAGTTGCCTAAATAACAAACACTGTCCAATCAATAGACATGGGAATGTTGCTGCATCCTATGCAAATGCCTTTCCAAAGGTTTGGGCCCTATGTGTGGGATCTGGTGTGCAAGCTATGGGTGCCCAGGTCAAAAGGGCCAGCGGCGCCAACTACAGCCATGAGAGGTGATACACTCTTTTTGACCGCACAAATAGCACACCTCTAAGGTGGGCCTTAATACGTAGATGTACACAGATTTATGCGCACTCACTACACACATTTGTATGATCAATATATATATATTTCCGCATACATATGCATTCCCATAGCATACATGCACACACACACATGCATGCCCAGTATATATATATATTCATGCGTACATGTGCACATTTAGACCCATATACTTGTCCAATAGGAGTAATGTTAAAGTTGTTACATTCTACAGGAGGCAGTGCAATATTAGCTGTTTTCCATAAAAAGCAGTGTTGTAGCAGCAATATTCCTGAATACTAACTATATTTTTATCCATAGGGGGCAGTATAGTTTAAATTATTGATAGAGCAGCAATGAGTGAAGCTCCTCTCAGGGTTAAAATATCTTATCAACATCTGCTGTACATGTACGGTCAGTGGATGTGCGCTACATCAATATGGGGTATCGGCTGTTTCAGACAGTTGTGGGGTGCCCATCGGTAGCATTGAAGGCCTTCAGGTCTGACATCAGTGCTCTATTATTAAGCCTTGCCAGAGGCAGGGCTTAATAGTAGAGCACAGATAAAGGCAATAAACTGCAGTACAGCCGCAATATTATTGCATGATAAAGTCCGCTCGGCGGAAAAAAAAAACAACAGGAAAACCAAGGTTCAATAAAAAATAAATAAAAAAAGCTAAAGTTAAAAAAAAACCTTTACCCATTTTTCACCCAAAAAAGTAAACAAAGGTAAGTAATAAAAAAAGTAAACAAAATTGCTAAAATCGGTACCGCTGCGTCCGTAAAAGTCTGAACTATTAAAATATTGTGCTATTTAACCCGCCAAGTGAACGTCGTAGGGAAAAAAATTTATGCCAGAATTGCTGGTTTTTGGTCACCTCACACAAAAAAAAAAGAAAAAAAGAAATAAAAGTGATCAAAATGTGATATGTACCACAAAATGGTAGCAATAAAAATTACAGGTTGCCCTGTAAAAAGAAAGCCCCCACCCCGCCGCATCGACAGAAAAATAAAAAAGTCATACGATGCGTCTCAAAATATGGCGAAAAAAACTATTTAAAAAAATAAATAAATAAAATTGTTTTACTTTGTAAAAGTAGTAAAAGATAAAAAAATTTCAACTTTACAAAATTGGTATCGCTGCAATCATACTGACTTGCAGAACAAAGTTAACACGTCATTTTTCCTGTTCATTGAACACACTAAAAACTAAACCCAAAAAGAAATGGTGGAATTGCAGTTCTTTTTCCACTTCATTAAATATTTTTTAAGCATTTCTCAGTACATTAAATGGTACCATTAAAAAAATACAACTTGTTCCACAAAAAACAAGCCCTCATATGGCCATGTTGACAGAAAAATAAAAAAAGGTCTGGAAAAAGGGAAATTAACAAACAAAAATTGTCCGTCTCTCACATGACATTCAGGAACAATTACTGTATCATTGGTGTTAAAGGGGTTGTCTTACAATAAGAACCCCGATCTACATGTCCTATTAGGGCATATGGTGACAACCCCTTTAATTTTAATTGTTACTGGGTTTGTTCTGTAATAACATATTACACAGGGGTTGACAGACGTTTAAAGGGGAATTCCGCTTTGGTGATGGGGGTTTTATATTACAAACATTGCAAAAATCCAGTCTATTAACCCCTAGCAAAATTACCCAAAATTACCATATACTAAAGATATATGAAGAATATTAATGTCCGACACATTGCCTTAATATCACAATTTTTTGTTATCTAAGGATGGAAAATATTAAATTGTAAAATTTCTTTGTTAAAAAAAAACAAACCCCGTACCATCCACCATCTACAGAATAATCATAACCTTGTCCGTAACCGAGAATCCTGTAATTTTATCAAAATGTAATTTCAGAGTGCTCTTCAGCTGCCGTATCATAAAAAGTGAAATTCAGGGTCTGTTTTTACCAGGCAGACGAGCAGAAGCCTGTCATTTTTGGGACTACAACATTAAACTTCTGGTAGGCTGGAAGACTCACATCAAGGATAAATAGATTTTTATAAAGAGCAGCTCTGCCTCCGTGGTGTGATCATAGGTATGTAATGTAATCCCGCTGAGGGACAAGAAAAAAATATATATATCTATCGGGTTCCAAAAATAAATGTTAGGAAATATAATTTATACTGCTGCCCCGGTGACGCTGCTTGTGAGAATATATACATCGAGTTGCAGATATTTTTATCCCTTTGTTGCCTAACAGTGAATCATAACGGGTTTCAAAAACATCTCCGAGGGGCCAAAACATCCTTAAGATCAGCGTTAGTTCTCAAACTGTTTGTAGAAACTTAGTTCCCTTTGAAAGCACCACAGTAAACATGTTATCCGGTATTTATAGGAATATGTCGCTATAAAATAATTTAGTTTCTAATATGTCATTGAGGTCCCAGTTTAAAACCTTCATCCGTTCCCAAAAAAGGGACATCAAGGCTTGGTAATGTTCCCAGACGCATTTTGAGCAGGTATGAGAATGGTTCTTTTACCTATCTTGTGCTGATCCAGAGTTACAGGCTGTATCATTTATAAACTAGCTTCAGAGCTGAAATCTCAAAATGTTCCCTGCTTGGTTAGTGTTTGCACAGAGTTGACTATAGTAACTTGTACTCTGGGAAGTGTTGCCTATAACCACAGTAAAAGGAAAAACTACACAATATGGCCAAAAATATGTGGATACCCTTCCTAATTCTTGAGGCTGTATGTATGTATATATATATATATATATATATATATATATATACATATACACACACACACACACACACACACACACACACACACACACACATATATATACACCATTCAACCATAAAATTAAAACCACCTCCCTAATATTGTGTAATTCCACCTCGCGCTCTGCCACGAGAAGACATGGACTTCATGAGACCTTTAAAGGTTCCTGTGGTATTTGGCCTCCATTGATCGGACTTGTTTTTCCAGAACATCCCACAGATGATCGATCGGATTGAGATCTGGGGAATTTGGAGACAAATCAACACCTTGAAGTTCACATGAATGTCAGGACCAATGTTTCCCAGCAGAACATTTCCCAGAGCATCACACTCCCTCAGCCGGCTTGTCATATTCCCATAATGCATCCTGGTGCCACCTATTGCCCAGGTATGTGACGCACACGCACCCGACCATCCATATGATTTAAAGCAATCTTCATTTATCCGACCAGACCTCCTTCTTCTATTGCACCATGCTTTAGTTCTGATATTCACATGCCCATTGTAGGCGCGTTTGGTGATGGACAGGGTCCAGCATGGGCACCCTGACCAGTCTGTGGCTACGCAGCCTCATATACAGCAAGCTGCGATGTTTTGCGTGTTCTGACACCTTTCTATCATAGCCAGCAGTAACTTTTTCAGCAATTTGTGCTACAGTAACTCTACTGTGGGATCGGATCAGACGGGCTAGCCTTCACTTCCTACATGCATCAATCAGCATTGGGCATCTATGACCCTGTCGCTGGTTAACGAGTTGTGCTTCCTTTGACCACTTTTGGTAGGTACTAACTACTGCATACCGGGAACACCCCACAAGATCTGACATTTTGGAGATGATCTGACCCAGTTGTCTAGTCACCACAATTTGGCCCTTGTCAAAGTCGCTCAGATTCTTCCAACATCAACTTCAAGACCTGACTGTTCACTCGGTGCCTAATATACCGTCCGTCCCGTCCCGTCCCCCCCCTTGTCAGGCGCCATTGTAGCCAGATCATCAATGTTATTTACTTCACCTGTCAGTGGTTCTAACTTTATGGCATAGTGTATATATATTATATAGACCAGGCATGAAAGAGAGAAGATCTCTAATGGGATCATTTCCTATGCAAATTCTATACAAGCTGTGCAGGAGTCCAGGGAACCTGACATAATATCCCCGTGTAAATATTACAGCAATGATCGAAGATTTCACTGGAGATTCTATAGACAGAGTAGTATGCAGGTTTCCTCGTTACGCCCGCTTCTCTCCCAAGCCGGGCACTGGCTGCTCTGCTACATGCCATATGGTATTTATTTGTTTTCTGAAAAATACAGCTTTTCTTTTTATCCAAAGTTTTAATCTCCTGCTACAAAGAAAGAAACAAAGAACATATTGTACGGGTGGTTACATGCCGGGATCTGAAAACAGTTTACTAACTTTCTCCATATTATATATTATTACCTGCAATTTATATTTAAAGAGAAATAGTAGTTATATTCTTGTATATAGGAGCAGTATTATAGTAGTTATATTCTTGTATATAGGAGCAGTATTATAGCAGTTATATTCTTGTATATAGGGGGCAGTATTATAGTAGTTATATTCTTGTATATAGGGGCAGTATTATAGTAGTTATATTCTTGTATATAGGAGCAGTATTATAGTAGTTATATTCTTGTATATAGGAGCAGTATTATAGCAGTTATATTCTTGTATATAGGGGGCAGTATTATAGTAGTTATATTCTTGTATATAGGAGCAGTATTATAGCAGTTATATTCTTGTATATAGGGGGCAGTATTATAGTAGTTATATTCTTGTATATAGGGGCAGTATTATAGTAGTTATATTCTTGTATATAGGAGCAGTATTATAGTAGTTATATTCTAGTATATAGGAGGCAGTATTATAGTAGTTATATTCTTGTATATAGGGGCAGTATTATAGTAGTTATATTCTTGTATATAGGGAGCAGTATTATAGTAGTTATATTCTTGTATATAGGGGCAGTATTATAGTAGTTATATTCTTGTATATAGGAGGCAGTATTATAGTAGTTATCTTCTTGTATATAGGGGCAGTATTATAGTAGATATATTCTTGTACATAGGGGGCAGTATTATAGTAGTTATATTCTTGTATATAGGGGGTAGTATTATAGTAGTTATATTCTTGTATATAGGAGCAGTATTATAGTAGTTATATTCTTGTATATAGGAGCAGTATTATAGTAGATATATTCTTGTACATAGGGGGCAGTATTATAGTAGTTATATTCTTGTATATAGGGGCACTATTATAGTAGTTATATTCTTGTATATAGGGGCAGTATTGTAGTAGTTATATTCTTGTATATAGGAGCAGTATTAAAGTAGTTATATTCTTGTACATAGGGGGCAGTATTATAGTAGTTATATTCTTGTATATAGGAGACAGTATTATAGTAGCTATATTCTTGTACATAGGGGGCAGTATTATAGTAGTTATATTCTTGTATATAGGAGGCAGTATTATAGTAGTTATATTCTTGTATATAAGAGCCAGTATTATAGTAGTTATATTCTTGTATATAGGGGGGCAGTATTATAGTAGTTATATTCTTGTATATAAGAGCCAGTATTATAGTAGTTATATTCTTGTATATAGGGAGCAGTATTATAGTAGTTATATTCTTGTATATAGGAGGCAGTATTATAGTAGTTATATTCCTGTATATAGGAGGCAGTATTATAGTAGTTATATTCCTGTATATAGGGGCAGTATTATAGTAGTTATATTCTTGTATATAGGAGCAGTATTATAGTAGATATATTCTTGTACATAGGGGGCAGTATTATAGTAGTTATATTCTTGTATATAGGGGCAGTATTAAAGTAGTTATATTCTTGTACATAGGGGGCAGTATTATAGTTGTTATATTCTTGTATATAGGAGACAGCATTATAATAGTTATATTCTTGTACATAGGGGGCAGTATTATAGTAGTTATATTCTTGTATATAGGGGGCAGTATTATAGTAGTTATATTCTTGTATATAGGAGGCAGTATTATAGTAGTTATATTCTTGTATATAAGAGCCAGTATTATAGTAGTTATATTCTTGTATATAGGGGGCAGTATTATAGTAGTTATATTCTTGTATATAGGAGGCAGTATTATAGTAGTTATATTCTTGTATATAGAGAGCAGTATTATAGTAGTTATAATCTTGTATATAGGAGGCAGTATTATAGTAGTTATATTCTTGTATATAGGGGCAGTAATATAGTAGTTATATTCTTGTATATAGGGGGCAGTATTATAGTAGCTATATTCTTGTACATAGGGGGCAGTATTATAATAGTTATATTCTTGTACATAGGGGGCAGTATTATAGTAGTTATAATCTTGTATATAGGGGCAGTATTATAGTAGCTATATTCTTGTACATAGGGGGCAGTATTATAATAGTTATATTCTTGTATATAGGGGGAAGTATTATAGTAGTTATATTCTTGTATATAGGGGGCAGTATTATAGTAGTTATATTCTTGTACATAGGGGGCAGTATTATAAGTTATATTCTTGTATATAGGGGGCAGTATTATAGTAGTTATATTCTTGTATATAGGGGCAGTATTATAGTAGTTATATTCTTGTATATAGAGGCAGTATTATAGTAGTTATATTCTTGTATATAGCGGGCAGTATTATAGTAGTTATATTCTTGTATATAGGGGGAAGTATTATAGTAGTTATATTCTTGTATGTAGGGGCAGTATTATAGTAGTTATATTCTTGTATAAAGGGAGCAGTATTATAGTAGTTATATTCTTGTATATAGGGGGCAGTATTATAGTAGTTCTATTCTTGTACATAGGGGGCAGTATTATAGTAGTTATATTCTTGTATATAGGAGGCAGTATTATAGTAGTTATATTCTTGTATATAGGAGGCAGTATTATAGTAGTTATATTCTTGTATATAGGAGTAGTATTATAGTAGTTATATTCTTGTATATAGGAGCAGTATTATAGTAGTTATATTCTTGTATATAGGAGGCAGTATTATAGTAGTTATATTCTTGTATATAGGGGGCAGTATTATAGTAGTTATATTCTTGTATATAGGGGGCAGTATTATAGTAGTTATATTCTTGTATATAGGAGGCAGTATTATAGTAGTTATCTTCTTGTATATAGGGGCAGTATTATAGTAGATATATTCTTGTACATAGGGGGCAGTATTATAGTAGTTATATTCTTGTATATAGGGGGTAGTATTATAGTAGTTATATTCTTGTATATAGGAGCAGTATTATAGTAGTTATATTCTTGTATATAGGAGCAGTATTATAGTAGATATATTCTTGTACATAGGGGGCAGTATTATAGTAGTTATATTCTTGTATATAGGGGGCAGTATTATAGTAGTTATATTCTTGTATATAGGGGCACTATTATAGTAGTTATATTCTTGTATATAGGGGAAGTATTGTAGTAGTTATATTCTTGTATATAGGAGCAGTATTAAAGTAGTTATATTCTTGTACATAGGGGGCAGTATTATAGTAGTTATATTCTTGTATATAGGAGACAGTATTATAGTAGCTATATTCTTGTACATAGGGGGCAGTATTATAGTAGTTATATTCTTGTATATAGGAGGCAGTATTATAGTAGTTATATTCTTGTATATAAGAGCCAGTATTATAGTAGTTATATTCTTGTATATAGGGGGGCAGTATTATAGTAGTTATATTCTTGTATATAAGAGCCAGTATTATAGTAGTTATATTCTTGTATATAGGGAGCAGTATTATAGTAGTTATATTCTTGTATATAGGAGGCAGTATTATAGTAGTTATATTCCTGTATATAGGAGGCAGTATTATAGTAGTTATATTCCTGTATATAGGGGCAGTATTATAGTAGTTATATTCTTGTATATAGGAGCAGTATTATAGTAGATATATTCTTGTACATAGGGGGCAGTATTATAGTAGTTATATTCTTGTATATAGGGGCAGTATTAAAGTAGTTATATTCTTGTACATAGGGGGCAGTATTATAGTTGTTATATTCTTGTATATAGGAGACAGCATTATAATAGTTATATTCTTGTACATAGGGGGCAGTATTATAGTAGTTATATTCTTGTATATAGGGGGCAGTATTATAGTAGTTATATTCTTGTATATAGGAGGCAGTATTATAGTAGTTATATTCTTGTATATAAGAGCCAGTATTATAGTAGTTATATTCTTGTATATAGGGGGCAGTATTATAGTAGTTATATTCTTGTATATAGGAGGCAGTATTATAGTAGTTATATTCTTGTATATAGGGGCAGTAATATAGTAGTTATATTCTTGTATATAGGGGCAGTATTATAGTAGCTATATTCTTGTACATAGGGGGCAGTATTATAATAGTTATATTCTTGTACATAGGGGGCAGTATTATAGTAGTTATAATCTTGTATATAGGGGCAGTATTAGGGCATGACCACACATGGCGGAATTCCTCCGCAACTGTCCGCATCAATGCCGCACAGAATCTGCGTTGCAGATTCTGCAGCGGATCTGCACAAAATGTGCAGAAAATTGATGCGGACTGGCCGCTGCGGACTGCAGGAAAAGTGCTTCTCTTCTCCCTATTCAGTGCAGGATAGAGAGAAGGGACAGCACTTTCCCTAGTGAAAGTCAAAGAAATTCATACTTACCGCCCGTTGTCTTGGTGACGCGTCCCTCTTTCGGCATCCGGCCCGACCTCCCTGGATGACGCACCAGTCCATGTGACCGCTGCAGCCTGTGCTTGGCCTGTGATTGGCTGCAGCCGTCACTTACACTGAAACGTCATCCTGGGAGGCCGGACTGGAGACAGACGCAGGGAGTTCTCGGTAAGTATGAACTTATATGGTTTTTTACAGATACATGTATATTGAGATCGGTAGTCACTGTCCCGGGTGCAGAAACAGTTACTGCCGATCGCGTAACTCTTTCAGCACCCTGGACAGTGACTATTTACAGACGTCTCCTAGCAACGCTCCCGTCATTACGGGAGCCCCATTGACTTCCTCAGTCTGGCTGTAGACCTAGAAATACATAGGTCCAGCCAGAATGAAGAAATGTCATGGTAGTAAAAACAATACGCTCCGCAGCACACATAAGATCTGCGGACTTCATTGCGGAATTTTGACTCTCCATTGAAGTCAATGGAGAAATTCCGCCATGAGTCCGCAACCAGTCCGCCACTGCTCCGCAACAGACAGAGCATGCTGCGGACAACAAATTCCGCTCCGCAGCCTATGCTCCGCAGCGGAATTGTACGCATCGTGTAAACGAACACTGCTAAATTAAAGTGAAAGTCAATGGAGAAACGGCTCCGCTGCGGATTAACGCTGCGGAGTGTCCGCAGCGGAATTTAAGTGAAATTCCGCTATGTGTGAACCCGCCCTTATAGTAGCTATATTCTTGTACATAGGGGGCAGTATTATAATAGTTATATTCTTGTATATAGGGGGAAGTATTATAGTAGTTATATTCTTGTATATAGGGGGCAGTATTATAGTAGTTATATTCTTGTACATAGGGGGCAGTATTATAAGTTATATTCTTGTATATAGGGGGCAGTATTATAGTAGTTATATTCTTGTATATAGGGGCAGTATTATAGTAGTTATATTCTTGTATATAGAGGCAGTATTATAGTAGTTATATTCTTGTATATAGCGGGCAGTATTATAGTAGTTATATTCTTGTATATAGGGGGAAGTATTATAGTAGTTATATTCTTGTATGTAGGGGCAGTATTATAGTAGTTATATTCTTGTATAAAGGGAGCAGTATTATAGTAGTTATATTCTTGTATATAGGGGGCAGTATTATAGTAGTTCTATTCTTGTACATAGGGGGCAGTATTATAGTAGTTATATTCTTGTATATAGGAGGCAGTATTATAGTAGTTATATTCTTGTATATAGGAGGCAGTATTATAGTAGTTATATTCTTGTATATAGGAGTAGTATTATAGTAGTTATATTCTTGTATATAGGAGCAGTATTATAGTAGTTATATTCTTGTATATAGGAGGCAGTATTATAGTTGTTATATTCTTGTATATAGGGGGCAGTATTATAGTAGTTATATTCTTGTATATAGGGGCAGTATTATAGTAGTTATATTCTTGTATATAGAGGCAGTATTATAGTAGTTATATTCTTGTATATAGCGGGCAGTATTATAGTAGTTATATTCTTGTATATAGGGGGAAGTATTATAGTAGTTATATTCTTGTATGTAGGGGCAGTATTATAGTAGTTATATTCTTGTATAAAGGGAGCAGTATTATAGTAGTTATATTCTTGTATATAGGGGGCAGTATTATAGTAGTTCTATTCTTGTACATAGGGGGCAGTATTATAGTAGTTATATTCTTGTATATAGGAGGCAGTATTATAGTAGTTATATTCTTGTATATAGGAGGCAGTATTATAGTAGTTATATTCTTGTATATAGGAGTAGTATTATAGTAGTTATATTCTTGTATATAGGAGCAGTATTATAGTAGTTATATTCTTGTATATAGGGGCAGTATTATAGTAGTTATATTCTTGTATATAGGGGGCAGTATTATAGTAGTTATATTCTTGTACATAGGGGCAGTATTATAATAGTTATATTCTTGTATATAGGGGGCAGTATTATAGTAGTTATATTCTTGTATATAGGGGGCAGTATTATAGTAGTTATATTCTTGTATATAGAGGCAGTATTATAGTAGTTATATTCTTGTATATAGCGGGCAGTATTATAGTAGTTATATTCCTGTATATAGGGGGAAGTATTATGGTAGTTATATTCTTGTGTATATAGGGGCAGTATTATAGTAGTTATATTCTTGTATAAAGGGAGCAGTATTATAGTAGTTATATTCTTGTATATAGGGGGCAGTATTATAGTAGTTATATTCTTATACATAGGGGGCAGTATTATAGTAGTTATATTCTTGTATATAGGAGTAGTATTATAGTAGTCATATTCTTGAATATAGGGGCAGTATTATAGTAGATGTATTTTGGTATATAGGAGCAATATTACAGTAGGTATATTCTTGTATATAAGAGGCAGTATTATAGTAGTTATATTCTTGTATATAGGGGCAGTATTATAATAGTTATATTCTTGTATATAGGAGGCAGTATTATAGTAGCTATATTCTTGTATATAGGGACAGTATTATAGTAGTTATATTCTTGTATATAGGGGGTAGTATTACAGTAGTTATATTCTTGTATATAGGAGCAGTATTATAGTAGTTATAGTCTTGTACATAGGGAGCAGTATTATAGTAGTAATATTCTTGTACATAGGGGTAGTATTAAAGTAGTTATATACTTGTATATAGGGGGCAGTATTATAATAGTTATATTATTGTATATAGGGGTAGTATTATAGTCGTTATATTCTTGTATATAGGGGGCAGTATTATAGTAGTTATATTCTTGTATATAGGAGCAGTATTATAGTAGTTATATTCTTGTATATAGGGGGTAGTATTACAGTAGTTATATTCTTGTATATAGCAGCAGTATAAGGGCATGCCCCCACGTGGCGGATTTCCTCCGCAGCTGTCCGCATCAATGCCGCACAGAATCTGCGTTGCAGATTCTGCGGCGGATCTGCCCAAAATGTGCAGTAAATTGATGCGGACTAGCTGCTGCGGACTGCGGGAAAAGTGCTTCCCTTCTCTCTATCAGTGCAGGATAGAGAGAAGGGACAGCACTTTCCCTAGTGAAAGGAAACGAATTTCATACTTACCGGCCGTTGTCTTGGTGACGCGTCCCTCTTTCGGCATCCAGCCCTACCTCCCTGGATGACGCGGCAGTCCATGTGACCGCTACAGCCTGTGATTGGCTGCAGTCGTCACTTAGACTGAAACGTCATCCTGGGAATCCGGAGTGGAGACAGAAGCAGGGAGTTCTCGGTAAGTATGAACTTCAATTTTTTTGACAGGTTGCTGTATATTGGGATCGGTAGTCACTGTCCAGGGTGCAGAAACAGTTACTGCCGATCGCTTAACTCTTTCAGCACCCTGGACAGTGACTATTTACTGACGTCTCCTAGCAACGCTCCCGTAATTACGGGAGTCCCATTGACTTCCTCAGTCTGGCTGTAGACCTAGAAATACATAGGTCCAGCCAGAATGAAGAAATGTCATGTTAAAAAAGCAAGACGCATCCGCAGCACACATAACATGTGCATGACAGCTGCGGACTTCATTGCGGAATTTAGAATCTCCATTGAAGTCAATGGAGAAATTCCGCCATGAGTCCGCAACCAGTCCGCCACAACTCCGCAACATCCCTTGCATGCTGCGGACACCAAATTCCGCTCCGCAGCGGAATTTTCAGCCTCGTCTAAATGAAGCATACTAAAAAGAAGTGGAAGTCAATGGAGAAACGGCTCCGCTGCGGATTAACGCTGCGGAGTGTCCGCAGCGGAATTCAAGAGCAATTCCGCCACGTGTGGCTTTGCCCTTATAGTAGTTATATTATTGTATATAGGGGCAGTATTATAGTAGTTATATTCTTGTACATAGGGGGCAGTATTATAGTAGTTATATTCTTGTACATAGGGGGCAGTATTATAGTAGTTATATTCTTGTACATAGGGGCAGTATTATAGTAGTTATATTCTTGTATATAGGAGCAGTATTATAGTAGTTATATTCTTGTATATAGGAGCAGTATTATAGTAGTTATATTCTTGTACATAGGGGCAGTATTATAGTAGTTATATTCTTGTATATAGGGGCAGTATTATAGTAGTTATATTATTGTATATAGGGGCAGTATTCTAGTAGTTATATTTTTGTATATAGGAGCAGTATTATAGTAGTTATATTATTGTATATAGGGGGCAGTATTCTAGTAGTTATATTCTTGTATATAGGAGCAGTATTATAGTAGTTATATTATTGTATATAGGGGGCAGTATTATAGTAGATATATTCTTGTATATAGGAACAGTATTATAGTAGTTATAGTCTTGTATATAGGAGCAGTATTATAGTAGTTATAGTCTTGTATATAGGGGGCAGTATTATAGTAGTTATGTTCTTGTATATAGGAGCAGTATTATAGTAGTTATATTCTTGTACATAGGGGCAGTATTATAGTAGATAAATTCTTGTATAAAGGGGCAGAATTATAGTAGATATATTCTTGTACTGTATACAGGAGCAGTATTATAGTAGATATATTCTTGTATGTAGGGGCAGTATGATATTAGTTATATTCTTGTACATAGGGGCAGTATTATAGTAGTTATATTCTTGTATATAGGAGCAGTATTATAGTAGTTATGTTCTTGTATATAGGAGGCAGTATTATAGTAGATATTCTTGTATATAGGAGGCAGTATTATAGTAGTTATATTCTTGTGTATAGGGGCAGTATTATAGTAGTTATATTCTTGTATATAGGAGTAGTATTATAGTAGTTATATTCTCGTAAATAGGCGCAGTATTATATTAGTTATATTCTTGTATATAAGAGCAGTATTATAGTAGTTATATTCTTGTACATAGGGGGCAGTATTATAGTAGTTATATTCTTGTATATAGAGGGCAGTATTACAGTAGTTATATTCTTGTATATAGGGACAGTATTATAGTAGTTATATTCTTGTATATAGGGGGTAGTATTACAGTAGTTATATTCTTGTATATAGGAGCAGTATTATATTAGTTATAGTCTTGTACATAGGGAGCAGTATTATAGTAGTAATATTCTTGTACATAGGGGTAGTATTATAGTAGTTATATTCTTGTATATAGGGGGCAGTATTATAATAGTTATATTATTGTATATAGGGGTAGTATTATAGTAGTTATATTCTTGTACATAGGGGGCAGTATTAAAGTAGTTATATTCTTGTATATAGGGGCAGTATTATAGTAGTTATATTCTTGTATAAAGGAGGCAGTATTATAGTAGTAATATTATTGTATATAGGGGCAGTATTATAGTAGTTATATTCTTGTATATAGGAGCAGTATTATAGTAGTTATATTCTTGTATATAGGAGCAGTATTATAGTAGTTATATTCTTGTATATAGGGGGCAGTATAATAATAGTTATATTCTTGTATATAGGGAGCAGTATTATAGTAGTTATATTCTTGTATATAGGGGCAGTATTATAGTAGCTTTATTCTTGTATATAGGGGCAGTATTATAGTAGTTATATTCTTGTATATAGGTGGCAGTATTCTAGTAGTTATATTATTGTATATAGGGGGGCAGTATTCTAGTAGTTATATTCTTGTATATAGGAGCAGTATTATAGTAGTTATGTTATTGTATATAGGGGGCAGTATTATAGTAGATATATTGTATATAGGAGCAGTATTATAGTAGTTATAGTCTTGTATATAGGAGCAGTATTATAGTAGTTATATTCTTGTATATAGGAGCAGTATTATAGTAGTTATATTCTTGTATATAGGGGGCAGTATGATATTAGTTATATTCTTGTACATAGGGGCAGTATTATAGTAGTTATATTCTTGTATATAGGAGCAGTATTATAGTAGTTATATTCTTGTATATAGGGGCAGTATTATAGTAGTTATATTCTTGTATATAGGGGGCAGTATTATAGTAGTTATATTCTTGTACATAGGGGCAGTATTATAGTAGTTATATTCTTGTATATAGGAGCAGTATTATAGTAGTTATATTCTTGTATATAGGAGCAGTATTATAGTAGTTATATTCTTGTATATAGGGGGCAGTATTATAGTAGTTATATTCTTGTACATAGGGGCAGTATTATAGTAGTTATATACTTGTATATAGGGGCAGTATTATAGTAGTTATATTCTTGTATATAGGGGGCAGTATGATATTAGTTATATTCTTGTACATAGGGGCAGTATTATAGTAGTTATATTCTTGTATATAGGAGCAGTATTATAGTAGTTATATTCTTGTATATAGGAGGCAGTATTATAGTAATTATATTCTTGTATATAGGGGGTTGTATGATAGTAGTTATATTCGTGTATATAGGGGGCAGTATTATAGTAGTTATATTCTTGTATGTAGGGGGTTGTATGATAGTAGTTATATTCTTGTATATAGGGGGCAGTATTATAGTAGGTATATTCTTGTATATAGGAGGCAGTATTATAGTAGTTATATTCTTGTACATAGGAGCAGTATTATAGTAGTTATATTCTTGTATATAGGGGGTTGTATGATAGTAGTTATATTCTTGTATATAGGGGGCAGTATTATAGTAGTTATATTCTTGTATATAGGAGGCAGTATTATAGTAGTTATATTCTTGTATATAGGGGGTTGTATGATAGTAGTTATATTCTTGTATATAGGGGGCAGTATTATAGTAGTTATATTCTTGTACATAGGGGGCAGTATTATAGTAGTTATATTCTTGTACATAGGAGCAGTATTATAGTAGTTATATTCTTGTATATAGGGGGTTGTATGATAGTAGTTATATTCTTGTATATAGGGGGCAGTATTATAGTAGTTATATTCTTGTATATAGGAGGCGATTTTTATTAGTAAAAAAACAAACAAATTTAACATTCCATTAAAATTCCAAAGCAAATGATCATTTAACAGAACTCATACATGACGATGAAAAATAAACTAGAAAATAACTTTAACTTAACAAGAGTCCATTGCTGTTAAAAAGGAAGGAGGGAGAAAAACCAACAAGTTTGCATTATACAGAGAACTAGCATTATTCCATATATACATTCCTCCATAATGCGGTGTTTTTCTCATTTTTCCTAATTTCTAGGGATTTGATCCACCTTAGTTCTGACATGATCAGGTTCACGGCTGACATATGGTGAAATGGCTCGTTATAAATGGACATTCTGGTTCTTGTATGCCACTGGTAATATTTGACTACATTAATTATCAGATACAAGGTCCCCCGGTCAATGTTATTTACATTAGCTGGTACTCCATAAATAATTTCTGGGTATTTTAGAGACTGTAGTCTTGGGATTTTTAACTTGTAGGATATTTCTTGCCATATATTTTGTCCTCCCCAGCACTCGGTTATAAAATGCTCCATTGTCTCCTCCTGTTGACAACCCAAGGGACACTTCCGATCTGACACACTCAAATATTTTAGATTCCCTTTAACATAAAGTTTCCCATGCAGTGACAGCCATGCAATGTCAAAAAGTTTACCCGGGAGTCTTGCTCCATTGAGAAACCTCAGACTCTCCTGTAAGGTTGCTGTTGTGCAATCTTTAAGTGCCGGCTGTAAAGAAAAGAAAGTCCTACATACGGTGAAATATAGATCTCTCCTGGTCTTACTCTCAATATAGGACTTGTCTATTCCCCATCTCCTCAGACATCTAAGACCATAATCCAGATACTGGGGAAGGAAGTCTCGTGTCAATCGCCCCCTTTTGAGACTGCCGCCCCGTATCCAAGACTCTGCAAAAGGCAATATCCAATCCCTGATACTGTTTACCCACAGGGCACTGTTATTTACGTCCAGGTTGCCAAAATTTGTTTTAAGAAACAAGGAGTCAAAGAAAACCCTTGGATTCAACATACCCAACCCACCCTCTCTCCTCTGTAGGTAAGTAATCCCTCTTTTTACTGGGTTCAACCTGTTCCCCCAAAAAAGTTGGAAGAACAGGCTAAAGAGCCTAGCGGAGAAAGATTCTGGCAAAGGAAAAATGACAGAAACATACAAGAAGACGGGGACCAGGTAAGTCTTCAACATTTTAACCCTCTCACTATAGGTCAGCCTCCAATTTCTCCATCGCTGAACCTTTGCATTTCCGGCTTCCAATTTCTGCTCCCAATTTAGTTTGGCATTATCATCCCTCCCAAATTTAATTCCCAGAATCTTAATATCGGTGGAGGCTTTCGCAAATTGTGGCAGATCAAAGTCTGGATCACTGTGCAATACCCAGAAAGCTTCACTCTTCTCAAAGTTGACCAGAGACCCAGAGGCCTCAGAGTAGCTTCTGATGGCTGCAGACAACATCTGCACCTCACTAGGCTCAGATATCACTACCGTCACATCATCCGCGTAGGCGACAACACTCAGGGGTGAGCAAAGCGGGATCGGTACGCCTCGACAATCACACTGCTGCAGTAACCGCAGAAATGGGTCTATGGCAAAAACATACAGAAGTGGACTCAACGGGCAACCCTGTCTCACCTCCGACTCAACCCCGAAATTGTCGCCCTGCCAGCCATTGATCAAAGGAAAGCTCTCTGCCTCACAATACAAAGTTTTAAGCCAATCAATAAATTGTCCCGGAACACCGTACTTTAACAAAGTGGCCCATAGATAATCCTGATCTACTCTGTCGAAGGCTTTAGCCTGGTCTAGAGCAACAACATATCTCCCACACCCAAGAGCTTTACATCTCTCAAACATTTCCCTGATGGAGATAACGGCCCCAGAGATGTTCCGCCCTTTTACTGTGCCGAACTGGGAGCCTGCCAACAGTGCTGGGGACAGACAGACCAATCTAGAAAACAGAATTTTTGCCAAAATCTTTCTGTCAACATTCAAGAGGGCAATTGGCCTCCAGTTCTTGATCTCACCAGGGTCTTTACCCTTGGACAGCAAAATCAACGAAGACACTCTCATGGAGGAAGGCATCAGGTGGTTTTCTAGGCAGCTTTTGTACACATTCACCAGAATTGGTGCTAAAAGGTTTTTAAATTTCTTATAAAATTCGGCTGTTATACCGTCCGGACCTGGTGCCTTCTTTTGATGCAAGTTGTTGATGGCCTCAATAACTTCCTCCACTGTCAATTCTGCTGTCAAGGGTGAAAAATCCACATTAGCAGTATCAGGGCTTGGAGTTGCCCTTAAAAATTGAGTCATTTTCTCTTTATCCAATATCTTCTTCTGAAACACGACAGAATAGTAGGATTTCACCACACCCAGAATGCCCTCCCGAGATTCCTGAAGAACACCCTGGGAATCCACCAAACCTGTGACCACTCTGTTTTTTACCTGGTCTTGGCAACTTTCAAACGGATCAGGCTTCCCTAAACGCCCATAATCCCTCTCCAGAAGCAGGGACGTGTACCTACTATACTGATACTGCTTGATCTCAGATTTCAGCCGATCAATCTTTGCTCTGTCATCCTTATCCTCTGAACAAAGTGACTCCAGTTCCCTACGCAGCTTCAGATACTGGCTGTACTTACTCCTGCCTCTATTAATGGACAGTCTCTTTAAGAGCGATGCAATGTCCTTCTTGACATCCTCCCACCAGTCAGCAGCACCATCGTAAAAATCTACTCTCTCTAATTGACTTTGCAAAAGGGAGACAACACAACTCTGCACATGACTATCGTCCAAGAGACTAGAGTTAAGTTTCCATAGCCCCCTACCAATGTCTGGCCGTTTAGTGGCTCCTAAGCAGAAACACAGTGCCATATGGTCTGAATAAGGCACCACTTTTTCACTTATCCCAGTAACCATCTCTGTAGCGTTGACAAAAGCCAAATCGATCCTACTGTTCCTGTCCGCACAACAATATGTGAATTTTGGCTTCCTACCACCCTGTGTGAAGACATCACTCAAGCCTGCCTGTAAGATCATTTTATTTAGGACATTCGAGTCCCTGGTCACTGCTCTGCCAGAGGATCTGTCACCTGATGTCCTCGTGACATTGAAATCCCCAGCCATCACCACAGGAACAGAGGTAAAGACATATGGTTTCACATCATTAAAAAGCTGGACCCTGTCGGTCACTGTCTGTGGGCCATATATATTAATGAGTCGGAGCCTTCTACCGTGGATTGTAACTTCTAGGACCAGACACCGTCCCATACACACCTCCGTTAACCTATGTACAGTCACATCATTGGTGTTAAACAGTATAGCGACCCCGGCATAAGGCTCCACAGCCAGTGACCAGAAAGAAGGACCGGACCTCCACTCTCTCTCCGCCTCACGTATAAGCCCTATTGTGGTTAAACGAGTCTCTTGTAAGAAGATGACATCTGCATCCAGATATCGGAGATGATCATAGACTGTAAACCTCGTCTTCCTCACTTTAATACTGTTTACATTGCTGGAAGCAACTTTTAAGGAAAACCCGGCCATCAGAGCACAACACAAAAAGAAAAGCAAATAAATGACCCCCATCATAATGGCTAAGAATTGGGGTCACTCTGCCGACCACCTGTTTCCATATCCAACGGTCCTGGGGTTTCTACAGTGCAAGGTTTCTTTTTTATTAAGGGATGGTCCCTTGTGTCTTCTTCGTATTCACCATCTATTTTTAATAACTCTCGTTCAAAATCCCCATCTGACTCTGACAGGACACTGAATCTATTAGATACGACCATTACTTCTGGTCTGGTCCCTTTCTTCCTGCCTCTTACCTCCTCTCCCTCAGGCTTACGAGAGGACGTGTCTTTTTTTTTCCTCTTATTCTGCATACCCCTCCTTTCCTCAGATGGTAATGCAGAAGAAGAGGCTGCCGGTGGCTGGTCACGAGGGACAACTTCCATGGTCTCCTGTGTACTGTCCGACTGCTGGTGTTCTGGACCTGGATGACCTGACTCCTGCTGGACCTCCTGTCTGGTCATTATTGACCCTGACATTAGAGCCTCCTCCTCTACAGCGTCCGTCTCAGTCATAAACTCCTCAACCGGAATCTGTTTACAGATATTGTGCCACGCGTCAGGACAGTCCCTGTGCGGGTGACCCACCCTCCCACACAGATTACATCGGACATTCTGACAGTTGGAACTTAGATGGCCAACTTCACCGCACAGGTTACACTTTACCACGGTGCAGATGTTTGCCAGGTGACCGGTCTTACCACACTTGAAGCACTTTCTGGGTTGACCAGGATAAAAGCAAACACCCTTTTCTCTCCCAATGAAGAAGGAATTGGGTAAATGTAAAGTCACATTGTTATGCTGGCGCAGTTTTACCAGAACCCTCCACCCTCCAGTCCAGATACCATCAGCGTCTCTGTTCTTGGTCAGGTCAGACACCAGGTCACAGTGTCGCCTGAGCCAGACCACAATATCCTGGGGAGGAACAGCTTCATTCCAAAAAATGATGTTGACACCAACGGTATCTGGCTTGGACACTGGAATAAAGCTAAATTTGTCCCAACCGGTTTTGTCCCTGAACTTGGAAAAATGTGCCCAGAATCTATCCAAGTCAGGCGTAAGCTTAAAGCTGACATCGTAGCCCTGTCTGTCTGGTAGATTTATTACTGCCAAGATATTTGCTGGCACAAAACCCATCTGGTGACACAGAAGTTCTCGGACCACAAACCTCCTATCTGGAAGGTCCTCCTTGGCGCCCTTGTGCTTGAACCTCACCACATTCCTCCTTTTAAAGGCCTGGCCTGTATAGCTAGCGCCAGAGGTAAAAGATGGAGCACCGCGGCTCCAGGCATTTCTGGGAGGAGGCTGGCGGGTCTCACTGTCCTGACTTATAGGGCGAGTGTCTGCTCTAGAGGGGTCTGTCACACCTTGTGTACTTACAATTAGAGGGGGGAAATCAAGCACATTATTCTGAACATCTTCTGACCCATCAACCTCTATGTCATCATCAGATAAACCTACATCATACACAAGCCGTGCGTTCCCTCCAACCAACAACCCTTCAGGTACATTCCCACTCCCCCCAGTCTGTGCCCCAGCAGTACAGCTCTGCTGTGTCAGCGCATCATCCTGACCCATGGATGAACGTCCACTGTCCTGTTGTGCTGAGCATCCTGGGACTTGTGGTGCCTGTGCTAGTATCCGACTTCCATGCCCCTGTTCAGACACAGCTGCAGATTTTTGCCATTTTTCTTTCTCCTCTTTCTGTGCGTCCGCTTCTAGAAATGAGAACCTTGCAGGTTGCAGCACTAGTCTGGTCTCTGGCCGGGGATCATCTGGGAAAATATCTGACCCCGAGTCCGCCTCAGAGAATCTGAACTCTGGATCAAAGTTCTATCTGTCGGTCATAGTAGAAAACCGTTCCTTGTTTTTATAGGATTCTGCGAGTGGCCCCATCCTCTCCAGGACACTGTCCATCTCCCCCACCACTTGTGCGAGTTGCATCCCGAGTGAGTAAAGCTGAGCAGCATATACGGCTTCATTCTTAGGATTGGCGTTCTTCAGTTTATATACACAGTCAATTTGTATTTGCAGCATTTGTTTTTGGCTCTGTAACTCTCCCATCCTCCTCACCAGAGCAGGGATTTCCTCCGCCAGTTGCAGCTCAGGCGCACGCTCTGTCTCTTTAGACTGTGGGCTCTGCTGGTGCAGGATCTCAGGCTGTCTGAATGCCGCTGACCCCTCCAGATTAACCGTCCCAGCTCCACTGGTCTCACACCCTGCTGGATCACACTCTCCAAGGCTTGTAACAGTTGTAGAAACACCTTGAGTATTCCTTGCAGGTTTTGCCTCCACAGACTTTTCAATGTTTTTACTGCTGCTAGACCTTGTGCGGCCTGAGCACGCCACGCTGGCCACCCATTCACTCTGCTGCAATGTCAGTCTCTCCAGGGATGTTCTCCGCTGTCTGGATGCTGGAGGGGTGAGCTGCACCCCAGGTGCCTGTAATGTGCTCTGCCCCCCCAGTGCTTCACTCTCACAAGTACTTCTTACTGCTGCAACATTAGCTTTACTCACTTTACATTCTTCATCTTCCTTCCTTGTGCCGCTGGTGCTTCCATCCTGAGTGTTACAATGCTCAACATTCACTTTGGGACTTGTATCCACATTAGAAAGAGCCTGGGAGTTTTCTCCCAGTAGAGGCCTGGAAGCCTGGGCCTTGCGTGGGGAGAGTCCCCGCCCGGGGTGGCCCCGCCCTGGGCTATCTCCAGACATGAGGAGAGCTACAGACACACAACCTCACAGCAAGGAGGCAGTATTATAGTAGTTATATTCTTGTATATAGGGGGCAGTATTATAGTAGTTATATTCTTGCATATAGGAGCAGTATTATAGTAGATATATTCTTGTATATAGGGGCAGTATTATAGTAGTTATATTCTTGTACATAGGAGCAGTATTATAGTAGTTATATTCTTGTATATAGGAGCAGTATTATAGTAGTTATATTCTTGTATATAGGAGCAGTATTATAATAGTCATATTCTTGTATATATGAGGCAGTATTATAGTAGTTATATTCTTGTGTATAGGAGCAGTATTATAGTAGTTATATTCTTGTATATAGGAGCAGTATTATAGTAGTTATATTCTTGTATATAGGGGCAGTATTATAGTAGTTATATTCTTGTATATAGGAGCAGTATTATAGTAGTTATATTCTTGTATATAGGAGGCAGTATAGTAGTTATATTCTTGTATATAGGAGCAGTATTATAGTAGTTATATTCTTGTATATAGGGGGCAGTATTATAGTAGTTATACGCTTGTATATAGGGGCAGTATTATAGTAGTTATATTCTTGTATATAGGAGCAGTATTATAGTAGTTATATTCTTGTATATAGGAGCAGTATTATAGTAGTTATATTCTTGCATATAGGAGCAGTATTATAGTAGTTATATTCTTGTATATAGAGGACAGTATTATAGTAGTTATATTCTTGTATATAGAGGACAGTATTATAGTAGTTACATTCTTGTATATAGGGGCAGTATTATAGTAGTTATATTCTTGTATATAGGAGCAGTATTATAGTAGTTATAGTCTTGTATATAGAGGACAGTATTATAGTAGTTACATTCTTGTATATAGGGGCAGTATTATAGTAGTTACATTCTTGTATATAGAGGACAGTATTATAGTAGTTACATTCTTGTATATAGGGGCAGTATTATAGTAGTTATATTCTTGTATATAGGAGCAGTATTATAGTAGTTATAGTCTTGTATATAGGGGCAGTATTATAGTAGTTATATTCTTGTATATAGAGGACAGTATTATAGTAGTTATACTTATAATATTATTAATTGTGATTAGAATTTCTTTTTGAGATTAATATCTGGTAACAATCATGTGTAGCATTTGGGATCATTATTGTGTTGGAGCAAGAACTATAATTTATCTGTTTACTTGGCCTAATGGATCCAAATGCCTGGTTTTGATGTAATTAGTCCTCTGAGGTCTATTGTACAACAGTCCTGGTTGGAGCAGTGTGTCATTATACATACATATATATTTATCCCACCTTTGTTCTTACAATTCTATCACTATTCCTGACATCTCATTATATAAATCTATGCTATGATTCAATGAATGTAATTTTACAACGTTTGGTGTTACGATAATTCCCTCAGGAGGCTCAGAATAGGGATTATGAACTCACTTGGTTTCAAAGCACTTGTAAATCTGACTGGCAATTCTGTAAAGTATCAAAAAGAAAACAATCCATGGTGACAGATTATAAGGACGATTTCTAGTCAGAAAGAAATAAAATACTTGAGAACCAGTGATCATTCGGTGTCTCATGATTGTATCTACATGTACAGGTTAAACATGACCCTGTCTGAACCCGGCTCAATGTATTGTAAATTTTAATGATTTCTGCTCGAATGTTTCTCATTATCCAGTCCCACTTTACAAACAAAAATATTCCATGTAACCCATCAGCTTAGGTGCAATATTTATGTGTATATGTAATCTGTATGCTGATGATACATAGTGCTTTGCAAAAGTATTCACACCATTGACAGATTCTTACTTAAAGTTGTTGTCTCATGAAGAAAATCCATGTCTATATGCCCTTTTGAGGCGCATGGACATCATAGAAGGGGGTCCTCCACTCAGGACTTGGAAAATGAGCCAGATCGGAGAGCTGCTTTGTAAGAGCGTCACTAGTTGTGGCAGACTTGAGCCATTTATCTGAATAGCTGCCATGTAATACTACAGTTCCACTGCAGCAGCCCCTGGGGGAATGTCTGGCCAGAGAAGACTTCCCCCGCCAAAATCAGCTGTTTGAGGGGAGCCGGGAGTTGATTTCCGAGGCAGCTTCGATATGACTGCCCCTTTAAATGCATACTAAAGATTTAAAAAAAAAAAAAATCAACATCATAAAATTCTCCCCCTTCTCTTTCCTGTTCTGATCCTATATTGTAAAACTTTTTGCTGCCGGCTGTTTCCTCCAAAAAATAACTAGTTTTTACTCCTGTGTTATACAATGGGTAAGTTAACCGAGGTTAAAAATAATTGACTAAAAAGGTCTCAATTGCTGAAGTGATGGTTTGTTCTTAGGATTGGCCATCAATGTGTGATTGGTGGCTGTCCGACCCTAAGAAATACAACGATTAGCAGAACAAAGGAGTCTTGGGTACTTGCCAGAGGACCACGATCCCTACACTGCAGTACTCACCACACCACTGCCCATGTCTTTTCAGCTGTGCCCGGTATTGCAGCTCTGCCCCTTTCAAGTGAACATTGCTGAGCTGCAGTACCAGACGCGACCACTGGGATGACTGCAGGTCTGTGTCAGGTACTGCAGTGAAGAAGCCTGCTGATTGGTTGGGGTCTCACGGGTTGGTCCCTAAAGATCACACATTTTTAGTCTATCCTGGTCTAATCTGCAATCTGTCAATGTACCCTAAAGAATACGTTCACCTTTAAATACCATTTTATAGTATGTATATAGCTATAATCTACAAAGAAATGTTAGTAACTTTGTAAAGAAATCATGTTTATTATCTTGGATTGGTCTGCACTTCTGCAGAACTGCATTCAAAATTCTGTTGGTTGCTACTGGAACAAGTCGACAGTTTGCCGACAGACACTCCCCCCGTAGTTTAGCTGACCTCCTTGAATGCATTATTCTGTGCTGTATACGTATACCCACATCAGATGAAATGCTATACAGTGCCTACTCTTTCCAGAATACAAATCAGTAGAAAAATATCCATGCAGACACTGAATAAGCAGGAGAAAACAGGAGATTTAATCTCAGTGCGTAATAATTGACTATAATATAGGCTTTAACTCAGGATCAGTACGAGATAAGTAATGTCATGTATTTACACAATGACTCAACTTTTTATGTGGATTATATGTATACAAAAACGGCAAAATATTCAAAGGTCCACCTGATGCAATAAAAATGGTGCTGCGTTTCCTATCATGGTGTGAATACTTTTGCAAAACCCTGCATAGAATACATAGAATGTAGCAAAATATTACTTGAAGGGACGATTTTCAGTCCATTGCTTAATTAATCATCCCATAAATGAATATTTTTGTTCATTTTTATCACAGTACATGAAAACTCCCATTAATTAAAACGGAAGCGGCCAAAATATAACCCAGTAAAAGTCTGGTTATTACATGATCAATTACATCCCAGGCACATTAAGAATAGAATCACGGCCTGAACTTTGTATCTTTTAAAATGTGAGCAGCTTCTATTGACATGCAAATAAATTAATTTGTGAACTTGTGTAATTAAGGGAATGGATGGGATTGATTACCTGTCCTGTAAGTAGTTGAATGGCAGGTAATTGTGTAGACATTTGAATAATAGTGGGAATATTTTAGCTCATGCCGGGTAACAAATCGGAGACGATTATTTTTCACTACAGAATACGAGGATTTATTCCAATGACAATTAGGGAAAACAAAATGTGAAACTCAAAATGATGAGCTACAAGGGGCACCGGCTGTGGAGAAGAATCTTTCAACCTCAAGGTAGTATATCAAGGGCCCACAACAATTATAAGTAGACGTCCAGGGTTCTGATAAAATGAGCATTTCTAGGAATAACCAAAAAAATACAAAAAATTGCCCAAAACGATACAATAATAAAATTCGACATATACTTATCTTTAGAATTCCTCACAATCCCCCGCTGTCCCAGTTTACACTTGAATGTCATGATTATCACTTGAGAGACCCATCCAATCACGGACCACTGCAGTGAGGTACAGTTTTGGAGTGGGGTTCTTTGGAGGAGAGGACTCTGAGAATCCAGTCCCAATCTATACAGAACATGTGCACAGCCACTTTTAATTGCACATAATCTTTGTTGCTATCATTGTACCCACAGGACATGCAGTATATACAAATTACTCACACAGAGTTACACACATTATACATACACATTACAAACATATACACTCACATAATACACATATATACTGTACATAAACATACATTACACATACACACACACACAGATATACTTACGTTTTGTGCAGATAGCTGCATCTCCGTCATCGTAACAGACGGATGCCCTCCAGCTTCTTAAGGAGATACGAGTTGTCTGTAGTATAGGATGGTAACGATAAAACAAAGGGTCGTATAATTCTGTCAGCATAAGATTATCTACTCCTGACACTATCAGTTGGCATTTGAGAGGATCAACGCCCTTATGGACTTCAGGTTGTCCATAGAAGGTTGCTCCCTGTGGATGTAACGAAGAAAGGAATTCAAATTCCTTTAGACTGATCAGGGATCGTCTAGCCCCCCCCCCCATCACATAGTTACATAGCTACATAGTTACATAGTTACATCGTTTGTATGGTTGAAAAAAGACACATGTCCATCAAGTTCAACCAAGGGAAGGGAAAAGGGAAGGTAAAAATTTCTACACATAGGAGCTAATATTTTTTTGCTCTAGGAAATGATCTAAGCCTTTTTTAAAGCCATTGTAATTTCCGTGGCTGCGGGCTGTCAGCTCCAATCTCCTCCTGACAGCCGCAGCCACGAGTCGGCAAGCGCTGGCCCCAGCCTCCTCCTCAGGAGATGCCAGCGCTCGCTTCCACTCCCCTCAGCCGGATCCCGTAGTGTGCGCACGCACGCTCATGCTCGCTCTTAAAGGGGCAGCGCGCATACTGGACTTCTTGATGAACTTTGACCCGTGAGTACCCTGGACTATAAGAGGGGTCCAGCCCCCTGCTTCTATGCCTGAGCGTTGTTGAGGTTTCCTAGTTTGTCTATGTGATGGCCTCCTAGTGTGTTTCCTGTACCTGTTCCTAGCATTCCATACCATTCTGGTCGAGCACTGTGCTGTGCCCAAGTCGTGTCGTGCTGCATCCACGTCTGACCTGCTTCACCTCGCCTGATGTCGACCTGCTGCCTAGTCTTAGGCAAGCCTGCCTTGCTGCTGTCTGAGCTGCCACAGGTACCTATACGAACTATAGGCTTTCACCTGCGCCCTGTTGGCCAGCTGCCATACCGCCAAGGCGGTACGGCCCAGTGGGTCCACAGACCCTTCGTGACAGCCATCTACTGTCCCTGCTGTGACGGCTCCTGCGGTGACTATTCCATAGATTCACCGTTCTCACAGTAAAGAAGCCTTGTCGCCTCTGCAGGTTGAACCTTTTTTTTTCCAGACGGAGGGAGTGCCCCCTTGTTTTTTGAGGGGGTTTTACATAGAACAGGATTTCACCATATTTTTTTGTATGTGCCATTCATATATTTATATAAGTTAATCATGTCCCCCCTTAGTCGTCTTTTTTCAAGGCTAAATAGGTTTAATTCTTTTAATCTTTCCTCATAACCTAGATTCTCCATGCCCCTTATTAGCTTCGTTGCTAACAAGCAATTATTTTTGGTAAGTCTTTGTTGGGTAATTTTTTAGGACTTCATAACTGGACTTATCTTCCAGGAGCTTCATACACATTAATTTATATTGGTTAGAGTTAAGGATATCAATAATACCTCCTTTATTGAAGGGTTTTATTACCAGCGCCTTATAGTGTTTCAATTTAAGGTGGGCCTCCGTCCCCTATGGGTAGAATTGTGGTGATGTCATCTTGGGGTTACATTGGGGTCATCAAGATCAATAAGGACTGCTTTGAGTAATGCATCAATATTATTTCAGCTTGGAAAAAAGACGTCTTAGAGAGGATCTTATTAACATGTATAAGTATATGTGTTGTGAATACGGAGAACTAGCACATGATCTGTGCCTTCCAAGGACTCTACAAAGGACAAGCGGACACCCATTGCGTGTGGAAGAAAGACATTTCAGACATCAATATAGAAAAGGGTTCTTTACAGTTAGAGCGGTCAAGCTATGGAATGCTCTACCCCAAGAGGTAGTGATGGCAGATACAGTGTCAGCATTTAAAAAAAGGCGAGATACTTATTTATTTACGAATGCCATTGAGGGTTCTAGTAAATCAAGCAATGAATGACGTGTAATTTATTGAGAACGGTTGAACCTGATGGACCGCTGTCTTTTTTTAACCTATGTAACTATGTTATTGTCATCTCCCTTCGGTGGGAGTTTGGTGCTTTTATTCCTCAGGTTTGTCGAAGGGTCAATGCTACTGTCCACATCATTATCCATGAGGAGTGACACTAGGTCCTGAAGTCCTTCCAGATCATCACAATCGATATCTAGTTCGATGCACCTCCTGATATCTATCTGGTTAAAAGGTCTTATGCCACCGCAATTTTCTGACAAAAAGATGAAGGTCCTTGACACACTTGAACAGATTGAAATTAGTAATTGGTACAAAAGTGAGCCCCTTTTTCATCAACGCAATGTCAGCCTCCGATATGTTGGTTCCTGAGAAATTAATGATCTGATGGGAGTCATTTGTGGGTACATCACAGGCTGTCATCATTTCTGATAGCCCTGTGGACCTATAGTAGATGTCAATCTTTTAGTGTATAGGTGGTTTGACCCAGGCTCTGAGATAAAAAAGCAGTGGATGTGGCAGGTGACGATGTCAGTGAAGTGGAATGAGTAAGGGAGGGAGCGGAACTGGGAACCAATGAGATCACAGTCGGTGGGGAACCTGTAGTCCACATTGCACCCCCAATTCCCCAAATATTGTGTTGAGGAGAACTGCACAGTATAGTATGTATATGTGCCTCTTCTTGAATTTATTCCCATATTTGACCATGTAACTCCTGCCCCTCTTCCACGTCTCCTGCCCCGATCCCATGGTCTCCTCGATTGTTTGCTAGCAACTTGTTCGGAGTCCGATATCGATATGTGAGGAAGATACCCTGGTTACTCATCCCCCCGGGGCTAAATCAAGATGATTGTAAGCTATTTTTTACGTCACTCAGAGAGGTCCTTAATATATTGTTTGTGCTTACGATCTTTAAGGATTGTCTTATACCTTACACGTTGATCTTTAATTCAGATTCCTTAGTGGAAACGTCAGAATGGTCTGTGAACATCAGAGCTAGTTGGGTCTGTTCATCTAACGTATTGGTGGTTGACTCATAACAAAAAAAACATAAAACAAAAGACCACCAGTCCCAAGTAAATATAATTATTTTCCTAGGAAGGGGATAGGGAATATCAATATAGGGAACTGTCCCTGTTACACCCTATTCTAACCCCTGCCTAGCACGGCGGAATAGCCGCATTGAGAAGGGCGATCCCGCACTCGAACCTTCTATTACACCCTAAATCCACCCTGATGTTAATTCTAGGGTAGACAAAGGCGTGACCCAAACAAATACAGGCAAAAGTAAGACAACATATAATGCCTATATAATCGATAGGTAGTAACCATAAAGTATCAATCGGTGTGACACAACCCAAGTATAAATGCAATTCTTATCATTGGGATAGGGTATGGAGTAACAATGTAGGGGACTATCCCTGGTACACCCTATTGTAAGCCCTGCCTGACAAGGGCGATCCCACACTCGAACCCACCTATTATACCCTAGATCCGCCCTGATATTGATTAGTGGGGAGAGATAGGAAGTTGCTACAAGCAATTACGGGCAGGCAATCGAGGATGGGATATGTCTGTATAATACATCGGTAGTAAAAATGCAAAACCAAAGGGTGTGTCACAGCCCAAATATATCACTACATAGTGCACCTAGTTGGTGGCTGCAAGACTTGAAAATTACGGCATTAGCATAACAACATATATCACCTAAAGATAGAACTCACTGGGTAGCAATGAGCCCCAATAGATGACTAAAGAAAAAAAAAAATTGTACTTCCAATGCATTTCCCTATGACCAGGGAAGAGGGCAGACTCCGTGATATGGGGAATGCTATCCCACCTATACAAAGAAATATACAAAAAAAAAATATAGCTGCGCTATTTATTAAAGCGAATGACTTGGAAAATAGATTCCACCGTAATAATATATGCTTGGTTGGGGTCCTCAAAAAGGCTGAGGAGCAGATTCTGACGCGTTCTTTTAGGGGCAGTATTATAGTAGTTATATTCTTGTATATAGGAGCAGTATTCTAGTAGTTATATTTTTGTATATAGGAGCAGTATTATAGTAGTTATATTCTTGTATATAGGGGCAGTATTATAGTAGTTATATTCTTGTACATAGGGGGCAGTATTATAGTAGTTATATTCTTGTATATAGGGGGCAGTATTATAGTAGTTATATTCTTGTACATAGGGGGCAGTATTATAGTAGTTATATTCTTGTACATAGGGGGCAGTATTATAGTAGTTATATTTTTGTATATAGGAGCAGTATTATAGTAGTTATATTCTTGTATATAGGGGCAGTATTATAGTAGTTATATTCTTGTACATAGGGGGCAGTATTATAGTAGTTATATTCTTGTACATAGGGGGCAGTATTATAGTAGTTATATTCTTGTATATAGGAGCAGTATTATAGTAGTTATATTCTTGTATATAGGAGCAGCATTATAGTAGTTATATTCTTGTATATAGGGGCAGTATTATAGTAGTTATATTCTTGTATATAGGGAGCAGTATTATAGTAGTTATATTCTTGTATATAGGGGCAGTATTATAGTAGTTATATTCTTGTACATAGGGGGCAGTATTATAGTAGTTATATTCTTGTATATAGGAGAAGTATTATAGTAGTTATATTCTTGTATATAGAGGGCAGTATTATAGTAGTTATATTCTTGTATATAGGGGGCAGTATTATAGTAGTTATATTCTTGTATATAGGAGCAGTATTATAGTAGTTATTCTTGTATATAGGAGGCAGTATTATAGTAGTTATATTCTTGTATATAGGGGCAGTATTATAGTAGTTATATTCTTGTATATAGGGGCAGTATTATAGTAGTTATATTCTTGTATATAGGAGCAGTATTATAGTAGTTATGTTCTTGTATATAGTAGCAGTATTATAGTCGTTATATTCTTGTACATAGGGGGCAGTATTATATTCTTGTATATAGGGGCAGTATTATAGTAGTTATATTCTTGTATATAGGGGTAGTATTATAATAGTTATATTCTTGTACATAGGAGCAGTATTATAGTAGTTATATTCTTGCACATAGGGAGCAGTATTATAGTAGTTATATTCTTGTATATAGGGGGCAGTATTATAATAGTTATATTCTTGTATATAGGGGGCAGTATTATAGTAGTTATATTCTTGTATATAGGAGCAGTATTATAGTAGTTATATTCTTGTATATAGGGGGCAGTATTACAGTAGTTATATTCTTGTATATAGGGGGCAGTATTACAGTAGTTATATTCTTGTAGATAGGGGCAGTATTATAGTAGTTATATTCTTGTATATACGGGCAGCATTATAGTAGTTATATTCTTGCACATAGGGAGCAGTATTATAGTAGTTATATTCTTGTACATAGGGGGCAGTATTATAGTAGTTATATTCTTGTATATAGGAGCAGTATTATAGTAGTTATATTCTTGTCTACAGGGGCAGTATTATAGTAGTTATATTCTTGTATATACGGGCAGTATTATAGTAGTTATATTCTTGTATATAGGGGGCAGTATTACAGTAGTTATATTCTTGTATATAGGGGGCAGTATTACAGTAGTTATATTCTTGTATATAGGGGGCAGTATTACAGTAGTTATATTCTTGTATATAGGGGGCAGTATTACAGTAGTTATATTCTTGTATATAGGGGGCAGTATTACAGTAGTTATATTCTTGTATATAGGGGGCAGTATTACAGTAGTTATATTCTTGTACATAAGGGGCAGTCTTATAGTAGTTTCTTAACTTATGTTCTTAATCATAGGGAGAAATATTATAGTAGTATTATAATTTAAGCATTTTTTTAGTAAATTCAAAATGAAGAGGGTTTAGGAGATGTAGGTTCACACGCGACAATACTCCTTTATTTTTATTTTTGTATTTGTTACAGATATTTGGAATCTTAATCACTGTATAAATGAAAAGTTCTACTTTTTTGCTTTGTAATATACTTTGTATTCAATTCTTAACCATTTTCACGATGTGCTTGGTGACAGTGAATGAGAACACTCTTGTTTACATTCAAAGCAGCAAGCCTGTACAAAGCTATTCCTGCTTTGGCTTACAGACCTATTAAAGGGGCCAATGATCAGACGAAATCCCAATCATTTTCCTGTATAAACAGGGCAGGGACCAGCCAATGAATACTTTTCTGTTGGCTGATGGCCTCATTTTATACGAGCAGAAAAACGTGTAGGCTTAAGTGTCCCAAAAAAAAAAAAAAAAAGAGCGATATGGTAATTATGATGTACACCAAGTCACCATTGCTGTGTTGAAAGGCTCACGAGTCTTTATCAAAGTTATCTCCAAAAGTTAAAAAGGAAAAAACTCCTAATAATATGATAAAAATAACAATTTTCCAGTGACCCCTCATCATAAATGTTCTAGCTTTTCTTCCCGGCATCTTCAACATCAAACTGCATTTTAGGTTTTGTGGCTTCTTGCATAAGTTCATGGAGTTGTCCGATTTGCTCCTCATTGAATAAGTGAAGTTTATCTTCAGTCAGTGGAACGCCATACTCTCCTTTTGCAGGTGAAGGTTGGATTCCTTGTTTGGCTTGATCCCATAGCATCGCTGCATAGCCCTGCAAAATACAGGAGAGGTCACACGATGTTATAAAGCCAAAACATGATCAATTCTAGTAGAAAAAAATAAATAAATCAGGAACCATTCATAATAGATTGACCCTTCCTGTTCTGTAGAGATCACTTCTCAGCAGTCATCTCTTTATCATCACAGGCAGGATTACAATGACAGGTAACACCTATATATAGATCACACAGGATCCACTAGTGACAAACTGACCCTTCCTGTTCTGTAGAGATTACGTCTCAACAGTGGTCTTATCACAGGCAGGATTACAATGACCGGTAACATCTATATATAGATAACACCGGATCCCCCAGTGACAATAGGTGATGGACACCGCTCCCCTCCTCCCCCTCCCTGTACAATGACCTTTGCACAGGTCACAGAGAATTCCTCGAAAGCTCTCACATAAAAGTCAATGAGTGGCCTCCTGTTCACGGTTTCCAGAGGTCCATGTGGCCGCTGAAAAGCATATCCCCAAATACTGTTAACAGCAGCTCAGGCAAGGTGGCTGCCCCCATTTTTATTTACTGAAAATAGAATTTAAAAACCTACAATTAAAAAATAAAAACAGATTAGAAAACAAGATTGTTTCACTATCTGATTTTAATTAGGAAAAAAAAATATATAGGTGATACATTCCGTTTAACTGGTCTAATTTTCAATACAGATGTAGCCATCTTTATCTTGACTGATCATTTGCAGCAGCGTAATATCACAGAACAAAAGCCATTGAAAAAGTCAAGATAAAGGATCTTGCCACTGTGTATTTAATGCGTTAAAAGTCAAGATAAAGATGGCTACATCTGTAGGCTGAAAAAACACAAGACTTGTTTCATAGGGGCACTGTGGAGGGAATAGTGGCTACCATGGGGGCCTTGTGGTAGTCATGGTGGACATTATGGTTGTCATGTAAGGCATTGTGGCTGTCATGGATGACATTATGGATAACATTGTGGCTGTCATGTAAGGCATTGTCGCTGTCATGGATGACATTATGGTGGTCATGTAGGGCATTGCGACTTGATAAAACATTTCTACTTATCTATACAATGGTGACAGCGCCCATTCTATTCCTGCTTTTTGTCTATACTTCTGATGGAGGGCACTATGGCTACCATTGAGGGCATATTGGAATAGTATTCTGAAGAATTATTGCCTGGGTCAGAGTCTCATTGACAGGCAATCTATTAGACAGGTTCTTGCATGATTTTATAGGCACATACCTATGGCAGACCAGGCAGCCTTTGGTAGGTTACTCAGTGGCACCCTGATATTGCATCGTAGGGTGCCGATGGGCTGACAAAGCGAGAACCCTCTGTCAAATACCTTTGATGCCTTTGTTGCTATTGAGCACGGCATTAAATGGGTTAAATTGCCAAGATCGGAGTCGTCTCCGATCCCAGTATTTCCGGCAGGACTGTGGCCATGTGTTAATAGGCAGTGCCCATGAGAATCCAGTGACCGATATTTCCATTGCTGGTCGTAAAGGAGTTAAAGGACACATCCAACCACATTTTACATCTCCCCTTTAAGGACCTATGAGACCTACTAATACTTTTGAATTATTCGAAGTTCATTTTTTTTTATTTTGTCCTTGGTTAGAAGTTCCATGACACGGTTTACATCTTGTAGGTGATAAATATAATTTACATGATGCTTCACGTTTTAGTTCTCGAACAAAAAAGAAAAGTTGAATCTGTCCTAAATTTACGACGTATCAACCTCCGCCCTGTAACTGGTCTCAGTAACGTGACGCGTTACCTCATTTCATGACCGTGAGATTCTCCTCTATTGATGTAACAATTTCCCTGAACGCTGCACATAAAGGAATCGCGTGTAATTTAATGTTGCGTTTTGATTTTCTCTCAAACATTGACATTTTATTCCGAGGCTCGCAAATCTATTCCCCGTAGTTCAGACCCCTACTAGAGCGGCCGATGCAAGAGCTTCATGACGAGCGCGAGTATAATCATAGTCTACCTCGCCTGCCTGTCAGTGGCAGCATTATAATGTCAGACAAAGGGGATCAGTTAGGAAGACTCCGTGCTCCGTCTGCCACTTTGGACCACATACAGCTCCGATGATACAATGTGTTATGAAGTCTCCGAGCTTCCAGGCTTTTAAGATCCGCATAATATCAGAGTACAATGCAATGCGGAGGAGACAGCCGGGGATCACTGCGGTTAGTCAGAAGATGACAGGGCTTCAAGGCTGGGCATGGCGGAGTCTGTCACTGTGAAGACAGATGAGTGGAATCAAGTTCTGCAGAATTCTTTCTTACGGACTTAGAAACTGAACTTAGACGTAGCAGTTGATTTTCTTGGAGCAAAGTTTTCGGCTCGGAATATTCTCAGATTTCGGACTTGTCAAGTGAAAGATAGAAAAACAATGGAATATTCTAGTGATCGCATTGTGATCTTTAACTGCCCTCGTTCCTTTAACCAAATGTAGCAGAGCTGAATTTATCATTTGGCAACAAATTTCTGAATTTGGAGTATTTCCAATTATTTGTCCATTTGTTACTTTTTCAAAATTTCCAATTTAACATCCAAATTTTATAGTGGTATTTGATCAGGCTGTGACCTCCATTGAACTGAAAGGAAACCCTAAGGGCTCTTGCACACGAACGTGTGCGCCGTCCGAGTCCCGTCCGTGATCCGTGGAAAGATATACAAGTTCTATCTATGCACGGATCGGAGAGTTGGGTCAGTTTTCACTCATACAAGTCTATGGACCCATACTGTACCCTATATGCCAACATGTGGCATGTTCCATTGGATGCCATATTGCAGGCTCCATTAACACGGCTCTGCTTGCTGTATGCACGTGACTTATCTTTTACCGGTCCTGAGTTACAGTCTGTAATATACTCCAGAGCAGAATTCACAATTCTGCTGGTTGTTATTGGAAACAGTCGACAAGCTTGTCGACAGACACGCCCCTAACAGCTTAGCTGATCTTCTAGAACACAATGGGCTGCTCTGCATTCTGGATCGGTTCGTTATTCTCAGATCAAGTTCATAATACACTGCAGCTCAGGAGATCACACGCTGCACAGACACTGAACCAGCAGGAAGTGCTTAGAGATTTCAGCTTCGCAGCCATAACAATTGTGAATGTGGAAGAGAATGGGGCTATAATACAGGCAGTGAAGCAGGATGAGTACAAAAGTAGCAGGGCAAGGCGAATCTTTAAAATGTAGATTAATTCAATGTAAACTGTTCAAAGCTGAAGATATTCTTTAAAGGGTTACTCCATCTAAGGCACATCCACGGGATATGCCATAAATGTCTGATAGATGCGGGTCCCAGGGGAGAATCCAGGCAGAGCACATGTCCGCGTCTCTCTCCATTTCTATTCGAGTTATGAAAGCAGTCGAGCAAACCGGCGGACGCCTCATCTGATGGGTTGGGGTCGGGGGACCTCCGTTATAAAACATCTGGGTGGGTCCTAGAGTAGTGTGCTCCATATATCAGACATTTATGGCATATCCCATGAATATTCCATAAATGTCACATGGGAACAGCCTTTAACAGTAAACTGATACACAGGAAGACCACAAAATTTGGGTTTAGCATGTGCCAATAATAAAATTTCCAGTTTCAGCAAATAAAAGGTTCTAAAATTTCCCTCACGGTTTTCAAAATCTCTGCTTACTGTCATTTAACAGGAATTTTCACTGTTGGTTTCCAGTGGATAAAAACCAGTGCTGGTCATGAGATGGGCACACCGGGGCACAGCCCTGATAACTGTAACGAGCCGTTCACCTGTGTGACCATCACATGACCAGGAAAGATTTTTATACACTGGAAGGTTCCTATTAAATGACAGCAAGCAGAGATATTGAAAACCACGAGAAATTTACACAAAAAGCATATTGTAAAATTTCTGAACTTTTTAACTATAGAAAAAAAATAACCTAAAAATTTACTGAAACCGGAAGATATATTTGCATTGGAATTTCTTTCCACTGTTTAAGCGGAATTTACATTGTAATTCCGGCAGATAATGTAGCATTGTACTGGAAGGATCAATTAGCTAGGACAGAATAATATTAAGAGGAAGGATCACGCACGATTCAGGAGGTGAAGGCCAAAAACTCAGAAGCAGGAAATCAATAGAGGTAAAGCGATCATTCAGGCAGCAATTAAAGCAATTAGTAGTGGGCAGAATGACGGTGGCTTGCTAAGTGCCCACTGGGAGCGCGGTGCTATTCACAGACCATGGCGGACGACGCATTCATCAATGACCGGTCACCCCCTTCTACGTGCGCTCACACAGCTTGACTCATGCGTGACTCCTTGCTGCGTAATGTAAGCTAATGGCACAAGTCATATACAATGCCGGTAGAGCGTTAATGGAGGTGCAGAACTCTTCGTAGTTTCTGTGCCAGCCTGGCGCTGCCAGCCATCCAAGAGCTAAGCAACAATTGGCTGCCAGGGCCAGCTGGGACCTTACAGACCACTGCTTACCAAGGCCCGGAAAGTAACGTCAGTGTGTGGGTCATGTCAATTTTCGGACATGGTGGGATCTGGAGGTTATGCTCCTGCACCAAAAAACCACTCACTTACCCACAATGCATTGTAAAACATTACTAGAAGAGATGACCCCAGCATTGATTTATACGGTCAATCCAATGGTGAGAGGAGCTACTCTTCAAGACAAGGGTTTCAAGATGGTAAGATCAGCGGCTGGTAGCCCCAAGGGCAGAACAACACTGGCACTAGTTGGCTATGCTCCCACAGCGATGGGGTGGTCCCTTGGCTGTGGTTCAGGATGTCACAAGATATTGCTGGCCCCCCTCACGATATGACATTCCTATGTGTCAAGATTCAGACGTGGCTTAAATGAGGCTTCCTACCAAGATAATCCCCTCTAAAAAAATAAAATAAAGTAGAGTTGGCGACCAGCAAAGGATCTGGCCGCTGCTAGGAAAAAACCCATTAGTATTGCATAGTGGTGACCCGGTGATACATGGCCAGAGAGTGCGCCAAAGCGGGAGCAGTTCTTGCTTCGGGTCTTTGAACTCTGACTAATAAAGAGGAGTCCTGGGAGGGCCCCCTCCCCTTCTATGAGATCTATATGCCCTAATAGGACATATGGACAGGGGCTATCTTCATGGGACAACACCTATTGGGCCCATTTAGTATAAATAAATCAAAATTCATTACAAGGCTCCCCCAACAGCGAGTGGGAGCCTCCAGACCCAGCGGTTATCACCGGGGATAGTGGCCAGAGGGTCTGTTAAATTCAATGAGCTTTCTGTGTAATATATGGACAGGTCAGATTTTCCAAATTGAGAGCTGCGATTTACAGTGGCACTTGGCTAATAGACACATAAAATTATTTTTGCCACCACTAGAGGGAGCTCACTGCATCTAGATTTATTATGAAGGTGTAATGTCCGTGGCTACGGGCTGTCAGCTCCAACCTCCCCCTGACAGCCGCAGCCACGAGTCGGCAAGCGCTGGCCGCAGCCTCCTCCTCAGGAGACGCCAGCGCTCACGTCCACTCACCTCTGCCGGATCCCGTAGGGTGCGCGCGCTCGTGCCCGCTTTTAAAGGGGCAGCGCGCGCACCGGACCTCATGGATGAACTTTGACCCGTGAGTACCCTGGACTATTAGAGGAGTCCAGCCCCCTAGTTCTATGCCTGAGCGTTGTTGTGTTCCCGAGTTTGTCTATGTGATGGCCTCCTAGTGTGTTTCCTGTTCCAGTCCCTGTCCCTAGCAATCCATACCTTCCTGGTCTAGCACTGTGCTGTGCCAAAGTCGTGCCGTGCTGCATCCACGTCTGACCTGCTTCACCTCTCCTTACGTCCGCCTGCTACCTAGTCCCAGCCGAGTCTGCCCTGCTGCTGTCTGAGCTGCCACAGGTACCTATACGATCTATAGACATTCACCTGCTCCCTGTTGGCCAGCTGCCTTACCGCCAAGGCGGTACGGCCCAGTGGGTCCACAGACCCTTCGTGACAGAAGGTCAACGGGAGCTGTAGAGATCCCTATGCTGTGAGCTCCCCCTAGTGGTGGCTGCAGGAAGACAAATTTAATCATGTAACTCTAGGACTGTGTGGAGTGGAGCAGAGGATTTGCAGCTCTATATAATAAAAACCAAGACTGACCCCTTTTCAGACTTATTTGGGAGTAAACAGAAATATTTAAATTCCAGGTACCAGATCCTGTCCTAGACCACTTCCTTTAACCCCTTCACATCCCACTCAGAGACAAGTTGGACTTAAATTCCTGTACCGTCTGTGAAATTGAAGGGTGGGAAGTAGGACATATTGCCGTCTCCTCTGTAGGCATCAACGATCTTTCGGAAACCCCACTAAATATCCCGGTTGTTCACCTCAATTACATCCATAATGGGGAACATGATTAGGGGTTTGTGCAAACCGAATGAACCCTTAGGGCAACATTATTACACCAACCTTAACACCATCCAGCATTTTCACATAAATGTACATCACGGAAAGGGTCCCTTTCCGTATTCCGACATACATGTACGTGATGGTGATTGCGCGGGCACAGAAGCGATTGCCGGCCGCTGATGGGTTGTCATGGCACCTGGGGACCTAACAAAGGCCCCGGGCTTGTCGTGACTGTATGCCTATTGGGTCCTGCCAGAGGACCGTCCTAATAGACTGCTTTACACTGACAGGTATACTCCGTATACAAAGCATTTTATATAAGCGATCAGACGATCACATAGTGAAGTTCCCAAGTGGGCTAAAACACTATAAATTAAAAATACAGTTGAAAAAAGTGGATTAAAAAAAAAAATTCCAGTGAAAAGAATAAATAAAAAAGTAATACACATATTGGTGCAATCGTAATGACCCCAAACAATAAAATGAACACATTTAAAATCGCACGGTGTACAAAATATTAAATGTTAATAAATAAGACTCGTATCCCAAAATGGTAACAATGAAAACGACATCTGGTCCCGAAAAAACAAGCCCTCATACGGCTACATCAATGGAAGTTTTTATTGTGCAAAAGCAGTAAAACCTAAAAAAAAACCTATACATATGTGGTATTGCCGTAACCATACAATAAAGATAACACTGCATGTTGAACAGCGTAAATTTAAAATGCAATCCCTTCCCCACAAAAAGTAAATAAAAGTTAATCAACATATATATACCCAAAATTGTGCCATTAAAAAATACAAGTCACCCGCAAAAATTAACCACTCATACGGCTACGTCGACGGAAAAATACAAAAAGTTATGACTCTAGTAATGCGACAATGAAAAAACGAAAAATAACGCCTGGTCATTAAGGGGTTGTCGTTTCGACTTCTTCTGATCCAACTGATGGGACAAGAACTTCAAGTGAAATTCTCATTTTGCTGTAGGCAGAGGATTACATGATAACAGATGCAATCGGTGGGTGGATGGATGGCAGAGAATGGCACCTTTGTGCCAGCTCAAGAATAGTGCAAGGAAAAAAAAGTTAGAGGTCCACCACACGATATCATGTGAAAAAATAAAAAAAAACTGTTTAAGTCAAAATTTAAACGAGAAATTAAAAAATCCCGGGAGAGAACGCCAACGCGTTTCGAACTTTTCAGTTCTTAATCAAGATCAGTGCCCCCGCTCTATTAGTATAATATACCCTAGTATGGCATTTTTAAAACTTGTTGTCTCTAGTAGAGGTCTGGCAAATAGCAATATCCTGCCTGAATTTTGTGAAGCGTTCCTCTGGAGTGGTTTCAATATTGAATTTGCAGGGGGCATCCCAATTCAACGCATGGATTACAGCCAGTAACGGCCCATAAGAGGCCAGCGGGAAGCTCCGCGCGTCCGATAACAAACTACTCAGAATCGTATCTACTGTGCAGACACGGGAGGAAAAATTACCCAAAAAACTATTACTCCGGATAAAATGTGAACTCATTTAGATTACGCTATGAATTCCGATATGAATGAAAAAAATAAAAATAAATCATCATGCCCCAGAGGGTCATTTACCATATTTTTTTTTACACCAAACTTTCCAGAACAGCTTGTTTCACACTGACTTAAGACTGAGACGGAGAAATAGCAAATCAGTAATACCATGACTGCACGCTGAGAAAATACGATGGGAACGAAATCGCTCCACAATTACAAGAGTCCCCTGAAAACAGCGCGCGCGCTCGCCCTCCATAATAACTCTCAGTATAATTAAGTCGCTTCATCATAGCTGCAAGACAACGGCAAAAACACGGCCCAGACAGAGGTGTAGTCTTGTTTTCCTTTTAAAAGCTTTTAATCCTAATGGCTGTTCCCATCTAATTGGATAATACAATTTATCAGAATCAATAATGACTTATTTCATCTGCTTTTAGTACCGTAGGGAAAAATAAAATATTTAACTCTTTAAAAGGGGGTAATCCGGTTTGGACAATCACTTTTTCTTAAAAGGATCCAACAAAAATGAGCAGATTACAGTGAGTCCTGGTGCTAGGACCACCAGCGATCAGCTCTGTGAAGAAACGTGGCAGAAGGTGCTCAATCTCTCTGCAGCACCGCCGCAGGGCAAATGAGGAATTACATGGTGTCGATTGAACTTAATGAGTTGTCTATGTAATGTATAGATGTTCTGGGTCCTCCAGGGTGGGAGGCGCTGTTTGTAGCCATTTTCAGGACTAATAGATGAGGGTCCTGAACAGGGGACTATTCTTTATTAATTTAGTATTTGCCAAGATGTTTGATTGAAGAAAGTTTGCAGATAGGCAACAGACTCCCAACTTGATTTTGTCTTCACATTTCCTTCGTAATATGGGAAGAAACTGGTTGAAATGAAGGTTTTTTTTACGGATTTTTGTTTAATAAAACCCCTGTGTAGAGGAGGAAGTTACAAGACTCCGCCATAGAGAACTGCAGGCTTCAGGCATGACATTGTATAGACCCATTGGTAGCGCTTTTCTGGATTTGTTGCTTGCACACAATGATGCCGGTTGTACAAAGGAGATTGATGGGATCCGTGGGTTTTCTGCTTTAAAGGTCAGAACACAATGAAACCTGTAGGAGTCGGTTATTGAATTTTATCTATGCCGGGCTCATGCTTGGAAGATACAATATATGCCTCCACCTCATGTGACCCGTATTTACCTATTCCAATATTCCATATATCAGAGAGGCTTATAATGTATCAGACCCTTCTTTACAGGACGGGCGGAATCATCACACACGGAACTTTCTTCTTATTCTCTTCTCTATTATAGAGAAAGGTTAAACAGTTAATATAAAGAAATGTCGCTCCATTCAATTTCTGTATTTTTATTGAAAGTGAACTTGTCACGTCGAACATTGTATCCGATCCGCATGTGAGAATAGACTCGTCGTTTCTAGATCTAAATCCTGGCTAACACTAGGTTTAGGAGTCCAATGGGCGGTCCTATTCAGTGATTGACAGCTATTTCTATATACATGCTTATACAGGGAAAGATGTCAATCAGTGAGTAGAACCGCCCTCTGGACTCCTAAGCCCAGAACAAGATGTTTAAATGAATAAAATACAAGTTATACAGACTCTTTTCCCACAAAACTATAGATCAACATGTTCACCTACTTCTGCTCTAGAACAGTTGTTCTCAACCCGCGTTAGGTACTCAGTGGGACATGCAGGTTTTTGTAAACTTTCCTAAAATTGCGGAAAAAAAAAAAACTGTACGTTTTTTTTCAGCTTTTTTTTTTATTTTATTTTTTAAATTAACACTTTTGACGTAATTTTTTTTCAAAATCGCAGAAGAGCCGTGGTGACACGCGGCTCCCAGCTCAGAGGTCTCTCCTATCCTGCAGAGGAAGGACTGAAGACTTGTATACAGGTGTACTTAGGTGTGTGTATGTATTTGGATGTGTACAGGTCTGTGGACTTTTGGATCTACAACATAAAAATCAGTGTTTGGGCTTATTCATACATTACCAGCACAAAACCGCAGCGTATGAACAAGCCCTAACACTGAATTATTGAGGCAATAAAGGGGTATTCCTACCATAGACATTTAATGTCTGCTTGGTGGGAGTCTGCGGTGGTGCATGAGGGGGGGGGGGGGGGGGGGTTCTAGTTGCACGGAAAACCCCTATGTGACCAGGGCCTGAAGGCCCTTGGATACTATTGCAGTCAAATGTATCTGCGTCCTTAGTACGCGGAGACAATTGACAGTGCTGGCGAGGAAAGGGAACCATCAGTTCCCTTTCCCGCCATTTGGCGCTTTTATTGTGACACAGCCATCGTGATGACGTCATCAAGTCGCCTGCAGCCTCCTGCTAGAGCAGGCCTGGTCAGAAGACACAGGACAGGTGAGTGTTTATTGAAGCGTGCGAGACACTGTGGCACTATCTACATGGGCAGTTTGTGGCATTACGGGGGGCAGTGTGTGGCACTCTCTACAGCTCTAGGGAACTATCTTCAGGGGACATTATCTACAGGGGGCACCGAGTGTGGCACTATCTACGCAGGTTTGTCAGCGCATATGCACAAGCCTAGCCTTTGTTTATCAGAGCTTGTAATATAAAGGGCTCGGATGGCGGATATGCGCAGACCAATGCTCGTAGCGTAAAAACCAGAGGGTAGCGGGAGCGTAAATAACTTGGTTTAAAAGTATGCACTTTGATTTCAATGGCGGCTTTTGGCCACTTACGGGAGGGGGGGGGGTGTCATGTTCTTTCTTGACACGGCTTCCGCCTCTGACCCCCCCCCCCCATTGAAATCAATGGAAGGCAGAAAAAAAACTTGCGGCGCTCGTTTCTGGTTGCATTAGACTTAATGGCCGTGGGCAAATAACACTGCGAGAAAAAAAAAAAAAAAAAAAAAGTTGAAACAACGCTGGCCGTTCAAAATCTGCCTCAAAATTGCTGAAGGACAGGCCCTTATATATCAGGATAGATAGATGTGATATAAATAGATATATGATATATGGAAAAACATACCACTGATGTAATAATTGCCATGTGCATTATACAGCCGGCTCGGCACTTCACGCTTCTTTTTCTCTTGATATTTTATGTTTAGTTACTGCTCAAATAACATTTTTGAATGTTTTCTACATTTAGCTTTTGAATAGTGGAACAGGGTGTGACTCTGCCATAGCTGTGAGCGCCATCTAATGGCAGCCATAAGGAGTGCAAGAGGATGCTCTAACGGGAGTATGGACAAGGATCTGTAGGACTTGCTGGATCCTCATGTGTGGTGTTTGGGCTTCAGACTATAGACCTTTGGATTCTTGTTTAGTGACCTCCATAATATTTTACACCAATGACATTTGGCAAGGGATTGTTCTAGGAACCAAACACGGACTCCCGATGACTCCTGGGAAACAGCAACATTCAATACTATCAATTATTCATGTCATGAAAGTCTGATCAGTGGAAGTCCCATCTTCAGGTCTAGACCAGCAATGGAGAAGTGGCTGCGCATGCGTTTTCACTCCATTGAAATGAATGAGAGGTTTCCAGAAGTCCCGTGCATTTGAATGACCACACAAGCATGGCCAACGCTCCACTGCAGTTCTTGGACTAGGAAGAACTCATTTTCTGGAGTGGTGGAGGTCCTAGAGGTGGTGGTGCATGCATGGACATTCTATTGAAATGGATAGGTGGTTTCTAGAAGTCCTCACACCGCCGCCGCTCTACTGCTGCCCATGACTGGCTCATTCTTGGGCTCAATGAAGGTCCAAGTTCCTAGTCTCAACCAGCAATGAAGAGTTGGCAGTGCATATGTGATCACTCTCATGTCCTCTGCAGTTCTAGGACCAAGAACAACTCACTTACGGGATCTGTGGATATTCCAGCTTCTAGCCTCGACCACCACTCGTGCATGCGTAACCGTCTCCACTGAAATGAACGGCATGGTTCCAGAATAACAATTCATTTAAATTACAAATGACCACAAAAGTATGGCCACCTCTCCTCTAGCCAGGACCAGATCATTCTCAGGACCGGTGAAGGTCCCAGATGCCAGTCTTGACCAGAGATAGAAACGTGGCAGTACATATGTGGTAACTCCATTCAAATAAATGACATACTTCCATAAGTCCTATTCATTTAAATGAAGAATGACCAAAATTGCATGGCCACCTCTCCACAGCTAACCAGGACCAGAAATGGATTATCATCGTGATTTGTAGAGAACTTAGCTGCCAATTGTGACCAACATTGGAGAGTGCATGTGTTGTCACTCCATTGAAATAAATTAATGGTTTCCATAAAACCCATCCACTTCAATGAAGAATGACCCAATCATGGCCACCTCTCCAGTGCTGCCGGGGCCAGGAATTTGTTGTTTTTGGGACCTGTGGTGGTTCCAGCTTTCAGTCTCAAACAGAAACGGAGAGGTGGCAGTGCATACATGGACACTCCATTAAAATTTATGTAAGGTTTCCATGTCCCACTCTGTGGAGTCAAGAGCAAGCACAAAAGCATGGCCACCTCTCCACCGCTGGCGAAACCTAAGAAAGGCTCATTCTCAGGACCATTGGAGGTCCCAGCTGCCAGTCTTGGCCAACGATGGAGAGGTGGCAGTGCCGGTGTGGTGAATCTGTTCAAACTGCAACCTCTTCAATGCTGATGGGACCAGGAATGGTTTATTCTTGAGATTGCTTGAGGTCCCAGATGTCAGTCTTGACCAACCATAGAAATGTGGCAGCGCACGTATGGTCACTCCATTCGAATGGCAACCTCTAAATTGCTGACGGGACCTGGAACGTTTCATTCTTGAGAATGGTGGAGGTCCCAGATTCCAGTCTTGAAATAAGAACAAAAAGACGGCGCCACCTTGTGTAGATCAGTAGGTCGAGGTGAGAACACAGTGCAAAGAAATATGCTCACCAGAAAAACTGAGGTATCAAAGCGTATAATATCCACAGTGCTGCTGCCAGATCCGGGTCGGTATCCAAGATGGGACCGCTTGGGTAGAAACAATTGCAGGTAAAAGAAAATTGGATCTTTTTTGGAGGCGCTGCTGTGTGGTATAAATGATGTGGAACGGAGTCCCGAGATATTAATAAGTTCAGTTTATTGAAAGTGGCTACGCGTTTCGACGATGAACAATAGTCTTCATCAGGCCATGTACATATCAGAAAAGACACAACTTATATAATCTGTAGGTACAAATTAACATAATTGAAAAAACCGCCAAATCTGACGGGGTCAAGGTGCGATCTTGACGTCACTCCCGTTTTTTTTTTAAAAAATGTTCACATCGCCTGACTATAATTGCATAATGTGTTTCAACATACAAAATGAATAAACATCTAACTTGTATGTTGAAACACATTATGCAATTATAGTCAGGCGATGTGAACATTTTTTTAAAAAAAACCGGGAGTGACGTCAAGATCGCACCTTGACCCCGTCAGATTTGGCGGTTTTTTCAATTATGTTAATTTGTACCTACAGATTATATAAGTTGTGTCTTTTCTGATATGTACATGGCCTGTTGAAGACGATTGTTCATCGTCGAAACGCGTAGCCACTTTCAATAAACTGAACTTATTAATATCTCGGGACTCCGTTCCACATCATTTATACCACACAGCAGCGCCTCCAAAAAAGATCCAATTTTCTTTTACCTGCAATAGATTCCAGTCTTGACAGCTATGCAGAGGTGGTAGTGCATGTAAGGACACTGCATTGAAATAAATGTTATAGTTTCCAAAGACGCCATCGATTTCAATGAAGAACGAGCTAAGCAGGACCACCTCTCCACCATAGCTTGTTCTAAGGCTTGGTGGAGGTCCCAGCTTCCAGACCCTCGGCAATTCATGACACCTCTTTAATATTCTTCACATTACACTCCATTATAATGACAAATGTTAAATCGAACCTGCCTCCTACGGGATTTTTTTTCAGTAGAGTTTGCAGTAACAAACAACAAAAAAAATAAGATGGAAAATTCTGAACAACAACACGTAGGAAGCTGTCAGAGAGAGAAGTTCAGTCTCCCGGGACTGGGCTTCATCTCGTGTAGTAGTGATGAGCGCAGTTATACTGACACTCTGTTATCCAGCAGACTATTCCGGCACAGGATTCAATTGTGATAAGCCACTGCGATAATCCCTTTTATAGATTTCATTAGCTGCCACAGGATCGGAACTCACAAATCTAGGACTTTATATACAAGACACAAACATATCTGTAAGACATGGAAGAATTCGACATTATTTTAGAGGGAAAAAGTGTAGAAGAGTACTTAAAGGGGTTGTCTACCGTCTACAATTCCTTTTTGAGAAGAGTCCCAACAAAATAGGATGATCAAAGGTTGTTCTGCTGCTGGGACCCACATCAATCAGATGTAATCTATGGAGAGCTTGGCAGCAGGTGTTCTATTTCCCTGCAGCACCTCCATAGGAGAAATGAAGCGTTGCATGTTGCCCATGTAATACACGGACACACTAGGTCCTCCAGAGACTCTTTGTACCCACTCTCTGCTCTGGCTAATGAATAGCTGTCGATAATGAGGGATCCCCTCTATTAACTCAAAATTCCCTAATAGAGTATTTGAAGAGGATGTTCATTATAAAGGAACCACTTTCCATATGCTCTAGTAGGGAATATGAAGGAAACAAAGGGGGATTCCATAATTAAGACCACCATTGAAGAGCCACTGAAGTGCCCTGGCATCCGTGTATTACACGGATGGCAATTGATAAGTGCCATCTAATTATTGCCTACGAACGTTAAAACTTACCAAATGGTTCCCCAGCTGATCATTGAGGATGAGGGGGGGGGGGTCCCATCAGCAGGTCAGTGCCAATGGGATCCACACACTTTATACTACGGTGCTATTTATGATAATTTATTTTTTGTGACAATGATTGAGAGGTTTTAAATCATCAAAGTGGTTTTATTGTCAAGACATCCACAAACGACAAGCAACGTTTCGACCCATAGTGAGTGAAGGGTCTTTGTCAAGCCTAGGCTTGACAAAGACCCTTCACTCACTATGGGTCGAAACGTTGCTTGTCGTTTGTGGTTGTCTTGACAATAAAACCACTTTGATGATTTGAAGACGTGTGCTGTTGTCCTACTACTTCTTTGGATATACATCGTGCTGGAGTGGGTTTGCCTGGCTTGACAGCGTGCACCGCACCATACTCGGGACTAGTGCTGCTTCAAAAATCTCCTTTTTTTTAATGATTGAGAGGTTGTCACATCCCCTCCCCTTTTTCTAAGTGAAGATCAAGGGTTGGAGCAGGCACATCAAAGGGGTTTTTCCTTTCCGACTGCCGGGACCCTCACCATTCCTCTGAATTAAGGAGCCTTTAGCCCTTGCTAAGCTTTACAGTTTTTCCCTGCATAGAGGCGCTCCCATCCACTACGACAGAGCCCCATTTACTTGACTGGAGCTCTACTGCAGCTCGCTGCGCAGCAGTTGGTTGGACGTGCCAATGTGGAGGAAAAAGTTGTAGGGTCTACTGCTCCTTCATTCTGGCAAACAGCGGATATTATATATTTGGGGGACCCCACCGATCAGGATGGTAGAGCCTAATGATAGGTCATTACTTCATATGATGAAAATATAAATTTCAAAAAGATTTCCATGGTTTGTAGGGGGGGGGGGGAGGGAGGGGTCAGATACCCATGAGTAGTCTACAGACCGGCATGAGGGCATGTGGTGACCCACTGAGCGCAACCATCCCTTCATGCTCATGATCGTAGCTGCAGGGATCAGACTACACAGGGTTTACTTATAGTCCATAACCACGGAGACAAAAGCCTGCATAGGAGCTGTATACACAAAACGGTAGCTTTTTAATTAAGAGTATTTGCAAAGTTGATTTGTTTTTGATCGAATTGCATTGTAGCGTATAAAAAAAATGGTTGCAAAACTGGACATACCCTTTAAATAGTGCAGTAAGGAAAGCTCGTTTTGATTTGATAGTCAATCAGATTTTCATTCTCTTCTCTACAACAATCTACACATCCGGCGACTGCGTATAACACGTGTTTCCTGAAGGTCATTAGAATAAATAGATTAAAGTAATATTTAAATATTCGCAATCCACAAAAAGCATAATAAAACAGGCATCGAGTGCGGAGAACTTGCTGAGAGCGATTTGTGCCACGTGAGCCGCAGCGGCCCAGAAAATCCTACTAATAATATTCCCGTTTCATTATGTGACTGATGTCATGTGATTCTTCATCTTATTAAACGGAGGCTTCAGGCTCCTCGCTTCCTACCAGTCACCAAATAAACACAGACAGGTCTTTGATAACCGGCTCCCAGGACTGGACTGAAGGAGGCAACGAGGAGGCAACAAAGGAGGCAACCGAGGAGGCTGGGGAAAGATTTTCTTAATAAACACTCAATGTCCTTAAAGGTACACTACACCCAGTCTCTCGTATCTCTATTTGCTATGCACTGGAATACATCTATTGTTCACGTTTATCAGCCGTTTCAGGTCGGGAAGAGTCTAATCGTAATGTTCTTTAATGGGACAATTGTCCACAAAACGGCCCATGGCGCATACTTGTGAATAGGGAACTGGAATGCAATACAATATCAGTACAAGATCAGTCATGTATTTGTTATAGGAGTATTATATAATCCAGTATTTCCTGCACCGGTTGGTGATATCAGGTTAGGACTACGGAGTGTCGTGCGGTTTTGAGGTCGGATCCCATTCAGCATCAAATTTCACCTAAAAAGCAACTGTCTTCAGGCTCTTTTGATACATTCAGCAGAAGTTCAGAGGAGACGCACGCCGCAGAAGAGGAGACGCACGCCGCAGAAGAGGAGACGCACGCCGCAGAAGAGGAGACGCACGCCGCAGAAGAGGAGACGCACGCCGCAGAAGAGGAGACGCTCGCCGCAGAGGAGGAGACGCACGCCGCAGAAGAGGAGACGCACGCCGCAGAAGAGGAGACGCACGCCGCAGAAGAGGAGACGCTCGCCGCAGAGGAGGAGACGCACGCCGCAGAGGAGGAGACGCTCGCCGCAGAGGAGGAGACGCACGCCGCAGAAGAGACGCGCTCGCCGCAGAAGAGGAGACGCACGCCGCAGAAGAGGAGACGCTCGCCGCAGAAGAGGAGACGCTCGCCGCAGAAGAGGAGACGCACGCCGCAGAAGAGGAGACGCACGCCGCAGAAGAGGAGACGCACGCCGCAGAAGAGGAGACGCACGCCGCAGAAGAGGAGACGAACGCCGCAGAAGAGGAGACGCACGCCGCAGAAGAGGAGACGCACGCCGCAGAAGAGGAGACGCACGCCGCAGAAGAGGAGACGCACGCCGCAGAAGAGGAGACGCACGCCGCAGAAGAGGAGACGCACGCCGCAGAAGAGGAGACGCACGCCGCAGAAGAGGAGACGCACGCCGCAGAAGAGGAGACGCTCGCCGCAGAAGAGGAGACGCACGCCGCAGAAGAGGAGACGCACGCTGCAGAAGATTAAAGTTAACTTATTATTTCATGGCGGAAAAAAATATATATATGGTGGCACTGTCTTTTTTCACCATTCACCCACCAAAGTTTTTTTTAAATATATTAAATAAATTGTATGGACCCCAAAATGTTACCAGCAATGACTATTCATTCCGCAAAAAATAAGCCTCATACGGCGACGACATCGGACAAAGAAAAAAAAAGCTATTCATCCACGGCTTACGCAATAAATGTCCAAGATGGGTACAAACCTTTATGGGTTAAACCGGAAATCTTAAAAATAAAGCTTTTGCGCCACCTTGTGGCAAAACAGTGATAGATGAATCAGCGTGAAGAATATACTATATTGGTGTGAGGGTCAGTTCACACGATGCGGAAAATACTGCAGATTTTCCGTAACGGAATTTGTTGCGGGAAAACTGCAGCAAATACAGTAGCAGCAAAGTGAATGAGATAAGACAAAACGCTCAGAAATGGACCAAGGGGAGGTAGAACAACTAGCAGTTGTTGCGGTTTTTCTTTGCGGGGGGGGTTCACAGCGATCACAAAAAATGCAACTCCTATGGGCTGCCCGTGACGTAATTACAGCTTGAAACAGGACATGTTCTATATTTTTCAACGGCCCGGGCACCCTCTCGTACGCAAATGGGAAGGTACCCGTGGCCAAGAGAAGTCTATGGGCCCGTAATTACGGGCGTTTTTACGGTTGTGTGCACGGGGCCTCAGTCTTGTTCTGGTAAAGGACCGGACGTATGGCAGGAGATAACCCCCGATAGACGGATCCTGTATTAGAAGAACAACGGGCATGGGGGGTCTACAAGTACAACACTCGGGGTATGTTGACATGCAGTGTTTTCAGGAGGATTTCGGGGCTTTTACGCCACGAAAAACGCCTGAAAAAAACGGAAGCTGAACGCCTACAAACATCTGCCATTGAAATCAATGGGAAAAACAGCAGTTAGTTCATACGGGGCTTCTTTTTACGCCACATTTTTAAAAAACGGAGCGTAAAAATGTGCTCTGTAAAAAGAAGTAGCATGTCACTTCTTGAGGCGTTTTTTTTGGAGCCGTTTTCCATTGAACACTATGAAAAACGCCTCAAAACACACCTCAAAAGAAGCCTCAGGGTATGTTCACGCGCTAAATACGGCTGAAAATACAGAGCGTTTTTCGCTGCGTATTTTACGAACGTTATTGGAGCTGTTTTTCAATGGAGTCAATGAAAAACGGCTCCAAAAACGGCCCAAGAAGTGACATGCACTTCTTTTTCGCGGGCGTCTTTTTACGCTCCGTCTTTTGACAGCGACGCGTAAAATAACACCTCGTGGGAACAGAACATCGTAAAACCCATTGCAAGCAATGGGCAGATCTTTGTAGGCGTCATGGAGCAGTCTTTTCAGGCATAATTCGAGGCGTAAAACGCCCAAATTACGTCTGAAAACAGTGCGTGTGAACATACCCTAGGGGCCAGTTCACACATAGTTTTTTGACACGGAAACCATGTCGGAAGTCGCGCCAAAAAAACGGCCAAAAATGCCTTTCATTAATTAAAAGGGGAGGTGGAGGCATTTTTTTCCCCACAAGTGGATAAACCGTCTCGCGGTAAAAAGAAGCGATATGCCCTATCTTGAGGCGTTTTCCGCCTCAAAAACCCCACTGAAATCAATGGGAGACGGAAATAAACACGTTTTTGGGCGCGATTTTTGACATCATATGTCAGTATCTATAGTAGTACACAAGAGGAGCTCTTACCCATCTCAAAGGTTGCCGTATCTGGCGTCCACCCTGACGCGCGTTTCGGCCCGGAAGCCTTCGTCTGGGGGCTAGAAGCAATAGTGTAGTCGACTACGCTATTGCTTCTGGCAAAACCACGGGTCCGGTGCACAACAGAGACAAACAGAAACCACGGGGCATCGGCTGGGGGTCTAGGCTTCCGGGCCGAAACGCGTGTCGGGGTGGACGCCAGATATATGGGAACCTTTGAGATGGGTAAGAGCTCCTCTTGTGTACTACTATAGATACTGCCATATGATGTGCACACACCTTTCTTAAATAATGTTCCATTTGTGTTATGGGCAAGCTCTCACATGCACTATGTAGAGGTCACATAAGGTGAAACGCATCATTGTTGCCGCCATCATCAAACTACCATGTTTATATATAGTTGGCTCATTTTTTCAAATATTATTCACCTACAAAAGGCTGATCTAGTTTCCTTATTTGTTCACGCCGTGTCATAAATAGATACTTGGAGGTGCAATCTGCTGCAGCCAAACACCGTTTGTCGCGATTTTTGCAGCGTTTTTTGCTGCGTTTTTCGCTCGCGCCCATTGAGTGCCATGGGCAAAAACGCTGTGAAATACGCTTTCTCTGCCTCTGATTTATGTCAATGGGAGGTCAGAGGCGTAAACGCCCGAACATAGGGCATGTTGCTTCTCTTTCCCGCGAGTGTTTTTTACCAATCGCGGGGAAAAAACTCCTCCGCCTCCCATTGAAATCAATGGGAGGCATTTTCGGCAGGTTTTTGGCGCCTTTTCTGACGCCAAAAAACGTGTAAAAAAACTCAGGGTATCTTCACATGCGGTGTTTTCAGGCGTATTTTGGGGCGTTTCGTCAACCATTTGTTCCCTGCACTGAAAGCTCTGGGGCTATTATGGGGGCATTCACAGGGGTTTCCGTTTCCATCACTTTTGAATTCAATGGTGACGGAGCTGATGCCCGTGGTTTTCGTTTGTCTCTGTTGTGCACCGGACCCGTCGTTTTGCCAGAAGCAATAGCGTAGTCGACTACACTATTGCTTCCGGCAAAATCTCTAGTGTGAACATAGCCAAACCAGGAAAGCTTTTCACATACTGTATATTTTTTCATAGCTCTTTGCTGCCACCTTGTGAAAAAATACTGTCATTACATTTGTAATTTTAAAATTATTTCCTGTTTTATCCAAGTTCTTGTACTTTTTTATATACTTTGTATTTCAATTCCTCACTATTCAAGATATATCAGTTTGCTGTCAGTGAATAGGGACTTTTACATCTTTTACGTTTCATTCAAATAAAATCCTTTTAATCTTTACATGCAGAGCCTGAAAACCTGTACAGACCTAATAGTTTGCACAGCTGAAGCTTTGTTACTGTTGTATCAGGACTAGACAATCCCAGTGAAACACATCAGCAGCACAAATTTCTCTCCTGTCCTGATAGTTTGTTACAATGTATCAGGTAAGACGTTGCGAATTCTATAGTCGAACCGCAACTAAATTTCTGCCAAAATTATGAGTGGATTTTAACCGCAGCACGGGGAGGAGACTTCTTAAAATCTCATCCACTTTGTGGCTACTGTAATCGCAGCAGATTTTTCACACGATAAGCGGTGGCGGAAAATCTGCATCGCATTTGGTCTCTGGGAACATCACCTTATCACGTAGTGTAAACGTTGCAGAATTTCCGCTAAAAAAACTGATGCAAAATCTGCACTGTGGGAACCCAACCGTACGCCGCAAAGATCACAACTACGGAAAAAGAAAATTAAAAAGAAAAAAAAAAAACAACATACTTACCCAGAAGTCTGTGTTTCTTCATCCAGTCCGGCCTCCTGGGATGACGTTCCATTCCACGTGACCGCCGCTGCAGCCAATCACAGGAGGCCGGAACGGACTGCACAGTAGGGACGCATCGCTTAATAAAAAAACGTCTGAAAATACGGAGCTGTTTTGAAAGGAAAACAGCTCCTGATTTTCAGCCATTTTTTAATCAAAGTCTCGTTTTTTTACGGCCGTTTTTGGAGCTGTTGAAAGAGAGTCAATGAAAAACGGCTGAAGAAGTGACATGCACTTTTTTTTTTTTTTTTTAACGCGGCCGTTTTTCAACCAAGACATTATGAAGACCGGCTGCACTGCAGGTAACGTGTGTGTGTGTCTCTAGCGCCCCCCCCCCCCCCACACCTGCTGTAACTGTGTGTGCGTGTGTAGTAGAGCTGCTTGTTTGTAGCAGAGCTGCGTGTGTGTAGTGTGCGCAGCAGAGCCGTGTCCTATTTTTATGCATGGCCGCCGCTGATCCTTCATAGCCGCTTATCAGCTGTTTTGAAGAATCAGCGGCGAGCACTCCCCCCCCCCCCCCCACACTCACACAAATGCCCCAAACATCCAACGGTGCCACACACAACCCCCCCGCCCCGACTGTTCTTTTTTACGCAACACGTTTTTTTTTTAAAACACTTGCATAAAAAACTAACGGCTCGCTTTTCCATTGGCTTTTTGGCGCATAATTAGGACTCCCATTGATTATGGGAACATTTGGCACATTTTATGTGCAAAGGAATTGACTCGACACTTTATTTACACAACGTTTTTTTTTTAAAACGCGTGTGTAAAAAAACGCGTTGTATGTACTAACAGCGCACTTTACCAATTATGTAAATGAAAAGCGTAATCAAGCGTTTTTTGATGCGGCTAATGGCACATAAAATGCACCAAAAAAAACACGTCAAATACACGCCGTGTGAACCTGTCAACTGAAAAGTCATTCACTTCACTTTCATCACTCTTAGGCCGGATTTACATGAGCGTGTGCGCTTTGTGCGCGCAAAAAACGCTGCGTTTTGCACGCGCAAAAGGCACTTAACAGCTCCATGAGTCATCACATAGGATGCGTGGCTGCGTGATTTTCGCGCAGCCGCCATCATTATGACGCTCTGTTTGGATGTTTGTAGCATGTGGTGCTTTTCTGTTTTCATTCATACTTTTCACTGCTGTTGTGCGAATCACGCGCGTCACAGAAAAAAGTGCTTCCGTGTGCTGCCCGTGATTTTCACGCACCCATTGACTTCAATGGGTGCGTGATGCGCGAAAAATGCAGAAATATCGGACATGTCGTGAGTTTACGCAGGGGACACGCGCTGCGTGAAAATCACGCATCTGTCTGAACGGCCCCATAGAGTAACATAGGTCCGTGCGAGGCGCGTGAAAATCACGCGCATTGCACGGACGTAAATAACGTTGGTGTAAATCCGCCCTTAGGGTATGTGCACACAGAGGGTTTTCAGACGTTTTTCTGGCCGTAAACGTGCCAAAAAAATCGGAAGCAGAACGCCTACAAACATCTGCCCATTGATTTCAATGGGAAATACGGCGTTCGGTTCAGACTGAGTGTTCTTTTACACCTCATTTTCAAAAAACGGCAAGTAAAAAGACGCCAGCGAAAAAGTAGTGCATGTCACTTCTTGAGACGTTTTTGGAACAGTTTTTCATTGACTCTATAGAAAAACAGCTCCAATAACGTCCGTAAAAAACGCATTGATTAAAAAATGGCTGAAAATCAGGAGCTGTTTTCCCTTAAAAACAGCTCCGTATTTTCAGAAGTTTTTTAGTAAGAGTGTGAACATAGCCTTAGCCTTTTGGTGTGTCCTATATCTTCTACCAGCTGCATTGTATAAGCTCTCCAAAAATGGCAGCCGGACAATTCTTAGCAATTTGAAGACCCCTTTTCCTGGCTTGTAGGAGGGGGGGGGGGGGGCGGGGGTGAGATTCCCTCTCACATTTACAGCAGCTGTGAGTCAGGTTGCTTTCCCTTATTCACCTTGCTGTAATTCTGGGAAGTGCTCCCTCTGGTGGCCAACATAGGAAAACATGTCAAATTATTATTTAATTTTTAATACATCCCTCCATGTGGAAGAAAAAAAAAAAAATACACCAAAAAACATAAAAAATATAATAAAAATAAGTAACTTACGTAAAAACAAACAAAAAAAAAAAAAAGTTTCATTCGCGACACATTCCCTTTAAATGCACTACAACAGTGCGTTTTTTTGAGGTGTTTTCCTTGTGTCTAGCATGGCGCTTTTTTTTTTTTAATCACAGAAAGGGGTTGCTTTGGCATTTTTTCAGGCGTCTTATCATAGACTTCTCTATACGAAAAAAAAAACGCACAAAAAGTGTGTGTGCGAAGAAAGCCTTAGGGCCCGTTCACATCTGCGTCGGAGACTGTTAGGTGCCCCCGTCATAGATCCGGCCGAAAATACAGAGCAGCATGCTGCGCTTTACTTTCCAGAACATGGACTCCCTGGCGGAAACCCGACAGACCGCCTAAAAGTAAAGGGGTTCCGTTGAGCGCCGTTGGTGTCCGCCGTACAACAGAATCGGCGCTTCCGATATTTTCGTTTTTCTGTTCCTCTGCCGAAGCAAAACAATGCAAAGACCGACGCAGATGTGAACGAGGCTTTAGATTCACTCTCTGGATATTAACAAGATTGTTCCCATTCTCTGACAGCAAGCGGAGATCTTGAAAATGAAGGGGAGGCTGAGGCAACATTTCAGGACTGAGGAGGATGTGGATTTTGTATTAATAGATGCCCTTCGAGGATCTCTCCATTATACAAGGATTGCGCTGCATTGACTGCCCCTTTAATAAGAGCGGCGTCGGTACCTCCCATTCCTTCATGAAAAGTTTGGCTTCTGCTTGACCCACGTTCTTGTGTCTCCTGAATTCGTCCTTCACGTACTGATCCCCAAGAGCTCTCAGGTGGAGCGGCAAGGTGCGGTGCAGCAGGAGGATCTTCCTGTACAGAGCTCTCACCTGGGCAACGTGTGATGACATCCCCAGCGCAGATCTACAGACAACATAGGAGCGGCATTTAAAGAGACAGTACAGTCCAAACGTAGTCAACCACAGCTTATTTGTACTGCAGCTCAGTAAGGGCATGTTCACACGCAAACTCAAAAACGTCTGAAAATACGAAGCGGTTTTCAAGATAAAACAGCTCCCGAGTTTCAGACGTTTTTTGAGCCACTCGCGATTTTCGTGACGTTTTTCGCAGCGTTTTTACGGCTGTTTTTGGAGCCGTTTTTCTATAGAGTCTATGAAAAACGGCTCCAAAAACGGCTGAAGAAGTGACCTGCACTTCTTTTTCGCGGCCGCTTTTTTACGCGGCCGTTTTTCAAAACGGCCGCGCAAAAAAATGGGCCGTTGAAACAGAACGCCATTTTTCACATTGAAATCAATGGACAGATGTTTGGAGGCGTTCTGCTTCTGATTTTTTCGGGCGTTTACGGCTGTGTGAACATACCCTAACTTGTTCTTGCTCACGACACAGAATGGTGCAGTGCATGATGGGATGCGTAGTCCACTTTAGAAGCTCTGAACTACAACTCAGGTGACGAATAAGCAACTACACTTATCATGTGACCACCAGAGTTGACTACTGAATGCAGGAAAGATTCAGGACTCCGGCCCCCCTATAGATCAAAGTATAGAATAAAAAGAGGTGACCCCCGGCACGGTGTAGAGAAGCGGGGTACATTCCCCGAATGACAGGTTCCCTTCAAGATAGATTGAAATAAATGCCAAGAAAATGAACCTGCACTAAACACAGTGGTGGAGACCTGGCGGCCAATTTCCTCAAGTTCTGCCATTGGCACTCTTATGGGGAAGCTGGCTGACACTGTTATGGAGGAGTTGGCTGGCACGCTTTTGGGGCATCTGGCTGTCTGACACTTATTGGTTGGGGGGACTATAGGGGACACCTGTGGTTGGGGGGACTATAGGGGGACACCTGTGGTTGGGGGGACTATAGGGGACATCTGTGACTATGGAGGGAACATGTGTGGCTTGGACTGTGGAGTATTTGGTGCTGGCACTATGGGGGCCACACTGTGTTGTACCTCTTTTTGTACTTATGTCAGGGTGAAGTTATCTTATGCAACTAGCCGGGTACTCCGCTATACTATAAGACACAGACTAGACCAATACACCATCTGTAATATAATATAATAGTATAGCTGCGCAGGATACACGTCTCTGCCATAATAAACGAATGATACAAAATAACAACCTTACCATTAACGCGATTTTCTGCTCTCGCCTTAGTTTTGACCTTCGCGGACACTGTACCTCCGGCTGCAGAATGTCACATGACCGCGGAGAGGACGTTTACACACAGGAAGCGGCAGAGACGCCATCTTTACTGCGGGTAGCGTGTCAGGTAACAGTGTGTAACACCAGCCACGAGCACTAGGTGGAGCTGTTGTATGTGCAGCAGATATTAGCATTGCAGCCTGTCAATATGTCACATGACCACAGAGTGGACGTTTACACGCAGGAAGTAGCAGAGACGCCATCTTTACTGTGGGTATCGTCTCGGGTAACAGTGTGTAACACCAGCGACGAGCACTAGGTGGAGCTGTTGTATGTGCAGCAGATATTAGCATTGCAGCCAATCAATGTCACATGGAGAATAAGAACAATGAGTAGATTCCGTCATGTTTGTGTCATTCTTAGGTTATTCTCAAGAAAAATGAACGTTTGACCTGCGCAAATTTCCCTGCATGGTCGGATTTTTACCAATGGTCAAAAAGTCACTTGCTATACTTGATCTATTGCGGCTCAGCAAAATAAAATGTACAAACATGAAGTTCTTAGTAAAGATTTCTATCACTGTATAAGCCACTTGCCACTTCACGTGGGTCCCTACTCTACCGAGTGTAGTATCCCATGACAACCAATGCCGCTGCAACACCGCACCGGCAGAGGGAGCGCCCCAGGAGAGCTGCCGCCCCCATGCTGCCGGTCTAAGCCACCTTGGCTCCGGACCACGTCCCCCCACAGATACTTATTATTTATCAACGCAATATGGGGTCTTGTCTTTTGCAGGACAAGTTGTCATTTCTCCATCTACCATTTTGGGGTACGTATACATTACTCTATTTATTTTTTATTTCATTTTGCGGGGGGAACAAGCAAAAAACAAAAAAATTTTAGCGATCGGTGGGGGTCTCAGTGCTCGGACCCCCATCAATCCAAACTTCTGACATGTTAAACGTTCAGCTACACTTAAAAAATAATAATAATGAAATCCTTTTTTTGGGGTCCATAAAGGGACTTATGCTGGCAATTTGCTGGGATATGTGTGTATGGCGGTTTATATCGTCCCTGTTATGAGAAATCCGCACAGGCACCTGCTAGGACACATCATGGTTTGCTATAAGAGGCTCTCACAAGAGACAGTCCTGGGGATATTTGTCAGGTCCTAGGCTGTCTCCATAGTGACGACGCGGTGACATGACTGGCAGGGCTGACGTCACTATGGCGACAGCCTGAGACCTTCCTGATTCCCACTTATACAGGGCTGCGGTCAGATTTGATCATGGCATTGAAAGAGTTAACTCACGAGATTGGCGTTTTCTCTGATCCTGGGAGTTGTGATGGGAGTGCGACTGTTTTACGGCCGCCCTGCTGCCTTTGATCGCACCATCACCTAATAGTACATCAAGGTGTAATCGCGTCAAATACTCTAGCGTTTTCGCGTGGACCATTTTTTTAATATACAGGCATTTTTGACGCATTTTCTATGTGTTTTTTTGACGCGTTTTGTGCGTGCTTCTTGCACATTTTTTGGTGCACAATTAGGACTCCTATTGATTTTGGGAACATTTGATGCGTTTTCAGCTCCTTTTACGCGTCAAATAATTGACCTGACGCTTCTTTTCTATAGAACGTTTTTTTTTAAATAAGCTTGCGTAAAAAAAGCACGTATGTACTAACTGCACACTTTCCCATTGCTTTGAATGGGAATCTTAATCAAGCGTTATTTGATGCATATTTTGTCATGGAAAACGCGCCAAAATACACTTGGAATACACGCCGTTTGAACAGGGCCTTAGTAGACTTACCTTTCCGTCTCTAGAGGAACCAAGGGGGGAATTAGGGCTAAGATTTCAAGGAGATTCAGTTATTTAAAGAGGACCTGTCACCTCTCCTGACGTGTCTGTTCCAGCAAATCATTTTATTCCCCATGAAAGAAAAATTCTGGAGCATCTTTTCTTAGAGCTAGTTGTGCAGTTCCTCTGTTATTCCTCCGGGAAAAGTATGAAAAAATTGACAACTGGGTGTTACCTGTTGGGGGCATGTCCCTACAAGGACTGACACTGTCCAATCAGTGCTGACAGAGTGAGATTATTTAGGGACACGCCCCTTAGACAAAGGGAATAGAACCACCCAGTTGTCAATTTATTACGAAATTTCTAGCAGGAATAACAGAGGAACGGCACAATGCAGAGTTCCAAGAAACTATGGGGGTATTTATTAACCTTTTTGTGTCCGTTTTCTGGTGTAAAAAAAGTTGCAAATAGGCCTAAGGGTATGTGCACACACACTAATTACGTCCGTAATTGACGGACGTATTTCGGCCGCAAGTACCGGACCGAACACAGTGCAGGGAGCCGGGCTCCTAGCATCATTCTTATGTACGATGCTAGGAGTCCCTGCCTCTCTGCAGGACAACTGTCCCGTACTGTAATCATGTTTTCAGTACGGGACAGTAGTTCCACGGAGAGGCAGGGACTCCTAGCATCGTACATAACTATGATGCTAGGAGCCCGGCTCCTTGCACTGTGTTCGGTCCGGGACTTGCGGCCGAAATACGTCCGTCAATTACGGACAAATTAGTGTGTGTGCACATACCCGAAGAGTCGCAATTTGCATTTTGACACTTACACAGCGGTCACATGTCTGACAGAGAGGTGGGGCTAAACTGCTGTCTGTTTCCATGGGCAACCAGCAGACTTTTGGAAGCAGCTCTGTATAGGAATGGAGAGAATGACATGAAATAACTCAGAATCAGTCCAAAAATAGTAACATAAATTATTTGGAAAGTTACTCGACTCGTTCTGTAGATGAAACTTGTGAAAATTTGTTGAAAGAGGAATTACGCTTTAATAACGTGAGTAATGATTATTATTCTTTCAATAAAAACTTACTAAGAAAAGCGTCCTGAACTGCGGCCAATGTAACCACATTAGGACACCCCACGGCCCCCGTTAATTATAGATTGTATAAAACCTGTCTGATCAGGACTGAACGTGTAATTACACTAAGTCCCTGGATCTGCAGGATTTCCCCATCACAAAACAAACAAAAACTTGGTAATAAATGATCTTGCAATCTGATCTCAATCTTACAGCCACGACATAAAAGTGCAAGTAACACATTGGCACTGTTGTACGGCTGCCATCACCCCCTCCCCCCTCCGTGACTTCTCCCGAACATGTCACCTACGTAAACACGACTCGGTACAGTATACGCTTTTCTTTTCAGATATTTGCTTCGAAGCCAAGAAAAATTGTAAACTATCCTTTCACTTTCTGCTTAAAAGCTTAGGTAACCCATGCCGAAATCTTGGCTGGACTAAGGAGCCGACTAAGGTTCTCCTCACAGGCTCCTGGGAAAGTTGGGTGATAAACATAGCTGTCATAGAGGGTCATCCAGCTTTCTAAAATACCTGAATGACAAACCTGCCTTGTTATGTAGTGATAGATCTCCTGCTCCTATTATTGTCAGATTTGCTGTTCTGGAGTCTGGGAAAGTTGGATGACAACCCCCCAAGCTATAAAATCATATGTAATAAATAATAAATCAGCTTTGCAAGAAGTTTTCATTAAAAATCTCCTACCATTCTGTGTCTACAGTTACAATCAGACCTATGTGTCTCCATGGTAACAGACTACAAGCAAACTATGCGTAGTCTGATCTTACAGACATGATCCCTTCTGTCTGTCTCCTTCTCGATAACCTACAAACTTGGGAAATACTTTGAAAAATTAATTTAAGGAATTAGGATCTACCAGGGTAAACAGTAGGTTGGCTGTCCTAGTCCTGGATCTATATACCTTGGCTAAGGCGGGGTGTCTAGTTGGCGCCTTCCTCCCTGGCACCCAGCACCAGGGGTACTAGCTATTCCCCTGGATATGAGTCTGAACTTGGATCTATGGCTGTCTTTAGGGGGGCACTGCTGTGCTTATAAGAGTAAGAGCCCTGTGACTGTGTTTATGGGGGTACTCTTATTGAGACCCTGAAGCTATTTCTAAGGGAGTACCATGACTGTATTTATTGAGGGACTATTATGGGGACGGTGTGGCTCTCTCTGTGGTGTACTGTAGTTGTTTCTCTTATGGGCGACACTTGGGTGTACTGTTATGGGGGCACTAAAGCTGCCTTTGAGGGCACTGTTATGGAGGCACTGTAGCTTTCTATGTTCGGGTGACATGTTGGCTTTCTTTATGGGGAGATTGTAACTGTTTGAGAGAACAATTTTGGGCACAGGGACTGCCTTTATGAATTATGGATGGCACTGATGTTGTGTTTACAATTTCACTGTTATGAGGGCATTGTTATGGTGGCACTGAGGCTTTCTTTATATGGGAACTGTTCTGGAGGCACTGTGAATGTCTCTGTTTCGTGACCACGCTGCCTACCTTTTGTTTTGGGGGCATTAGCCCAGGAATATGGGGGGTGTATTTGAGGGCAGGGCATGTATGAATTATTTGCGGTCTATTTTCTCCCTGATGTCATGACATCCATGTAAATGGAGTTTAAAGGACTTGATACCAATGTCATATGAATATTTTCTATAGACCAATTAATATTGCTGGGAAATAGTTATGATCTTTCCCTTACAGATAATGAGTGTGAATGTACAATGTAAAGACATCCTACCGGCCACATTGCGAAGCTTTCCTAAAATTATTTTCGCGTGAGTGTCTCAATAGGCCACTAGGTGGAGACAGAGCTCATTTGATTTCCGAGTGTCTTCGTCATCATCCGTAATTTGTTTCACTATTTGTGATTCGGACGTGTGCGTTATTGGTTTTCAGCAGGAAGCGAATTAGGGTATGTTCACACGGCCTATTTACGGACGTAATTCGGGCGTATTTGCCCCGAATTACGTCTGAAAATAGCGCCTCAATAGCGCTGACAAACATCTGCCCATTGAAAGCAATGGGCAGACGTTTGTCTGTTCACACGAGGCGTATATTTACGCGCCGCTGTCAAATGACGGCGCGTAAATAGACGCCCGCGTCAAAGAAGTGACCTGTCACTTCTTTGGCCGTAATTGGAGCCGTTATTCATTGACTCCAATGAATAGCAGCGCTAATTACGCCCGTAATGGACGCGGCGTTCAAGCGCCTGCACATGCCGGTACGGCTGAAATTACGGGGATGTTTTCAGGCTGAAACATCCCCGTAATTTCAGCCGTAACGGACGCCCTCGTGTGAACATACCCTTATATGCATTTCATAATGTCACGGGCCAGTCATTCAGAGAGACGAAAACTAGGGCTTCAAATTGTATCAAGCGCCTAAAAATCATACAGCCCAAATTTTAAGCATTGAAAAGAGGGACATCTCCTGAGGAGCGTGAAACGCGGCGACGCAATCGTTTTTGTTTCATTTAGCCACGCCTCTAACCCCGCTCAATCCCCTCCATACCCAGTTCAGCCTGCAAAGTATAATACCCCCACAGTGCCCCCCACAGTATAATGCCCACATAGTGCCGCCCCACACAGTATAATGCCCCCATAGTGCCTCCCCGCAGTATAATGCCCACATAGTGCCTCCCCACAGTATAATGCCCCCATAGTGCCTCCCCACAGTATAATACCCCCATAGTGCCTCCCCACAGTATAATGCCCACATAGTGCCGCCCCACACAGTATAATGCCCCCATAGTGCCTCCCCGCAGTATAATGCCCACATAGTGCCTCCCCACAGTATAATGCCCCCATAGTGCCTCCCCACAGTATAATGCCCCCATAGTGCCTCCCCACAGTATAATGCCCCCATAGTGCCGCCCCACACAGTATAATGCCCCCATAGTGCCTCCCCACAGTATAATGCCCCCATAGTGCCTCCCCACAGTATAATGCCCCCATAGTGCCTCCCCACAGTATAATACCCCCATAGTGCCTCCCCACAGTATAATGCCCCCATAGTGCCTCCCCACAGTTAAATGCCCACATAGTGCCTCCCCACAGTATAATGCCCCATAGTGCCTCCCCACACAGTATAATGCCCCCATAGTGCCTCCCCACACAGTATAATGCCCCCATAGTGCCTCCCCACACAGTATAATGCCCCCATAGTGCCTCCCCACACAGTATAATGCCCCCATAGTGCCTCCCCACACAGTATAATGCCCCCATAGTGCCTCCCCACACAGTATAATGACCCCATAGTGCCTCCCCACAGTATAATGCCCCATAGTGCCTCCCCACACAGTATAATGCCCCCATAGTGCCTCCCCACACAGTATAATGCCCCCATAGTGCCTCCCCACAGTATAATGCCCCCATAGTGCCTCCCCACAGTATAATGCCCCCATAGTGCCTCCCCACACAGTATAATGCTCTATAGTGCCTCCCCACAGTATAATGCTCCATAGTGCCTCCCCACACAGTATAATGCCCACATAGTGCCTCCCCACAGTATAATGCCCCCATAGTGCCTCCCCACAGTATAATGCCCCATAGTGCCTCCCCACAGTATAATGCCCACATAGTGCCTCCCCACAGTATAATGCCCACATAGTGCCTCCCCACAGTATAATGCCCCCATAGTACCTCCCCACACAGTATAATGCCCCCATAATATAATGACCCCATAGTTCTCCTACACCTATAACCTATAATGCCTCCAAACACAGTATAATGCCTCCATAGTGCTCCCAAAACAGTATCATGCCCCCAACACAGTGTAATGCCCCCATAGTATCTCCAAACAGTATAATACCCCCATAACTGCCCCCCACACAGTATAATGCCCCCATAGCTTTGTGTCCACAGCTCCTAAGCAGACTTATGTGTCCCAATGGCAACAGACTACAAACAAACCCCGTGTGGTCTGATCCTACAGTCATATTCCTTTTCATATGTCCCTTACTTCATGATAACCTGCCAAATGTATGTTAGAAAGAAGTAGGGGACAGATAGAAGGCAGTAAAATTCAATTAAAGGAGTTGTTTCATGAAGACTGCCGTTTTCCATGTGACTTATTGGGGTATATGTACATAAAGGCGGAAGGCCCGCTGCTCGGTGCCACCCCTCTATAAGCCAGCAGAAAGGAGAGTCCCTCTATAAGCGCAGCTTCCATTCTGACACTCGAGCCGTTCACTCATTTTAATAACGGTCATGTAATATTACGTGGCCCCGATGGGAGTGCTGGAAACCAGATCCATGGCGGCTCTAATACCTATAATAGGTTTATTATAAAAAAGTCATAGGTCCCCTTTGCAAATTTTTGACCACATGGCTGAAAGTAACCTGCCCAATGTACCTAAACACATCCAGTACGTTGATACCAACATATGTATATAATAATGTGGCTTTACATCAATCCCTTGACTATCCAGGTAAGTTAGGTTGGGCAGATTACTTTCCGTTTTGTGGGCGGAAGCACCTCAAGCTGAATATCCCCTTTAAGAAGGATCCGTCGCCTCTCCTGTCATATCTATTTTCGTAAAGAAATGCAAATTCTGGAGAATCTTTTCTTATAACTCTACATTGTGCCGTTCCTCTGTTATTCCTCCTAGAACTGTATGACTAAATTAAGAACTGGGTGTTGTCAGCTTGGGGCGTGTCCCTACACAGACTGACACTGTCCAATCAGGGCTGACAGAGTGAGGCTGTGTAGGGACACACCCCTTTGACAAAGGTAACACCCAGTTGTAATTTTATTCATATATTTCTAGGAGGAACAACTGAGGAATGGCACAATGCAGAGTTCTAAGACAATTTGTTCCAAGAGTGTTATTGTATGGGGAATACAAGTATTTACTAAAAGAGATCTGTCAAGAGCGGGGACAGGTTCTCTTTGAGAGGATTTCTCTGTTTTGGATAATCCCTGTTTGTTAGAAGTGTCCCAGACGATAAATTTTTCACTGCTGGAACCTCCAGCGATCAGCTGTAATCTATGCAGCTTCCCCTGCAGCGCCACCACAGGGGAAATAAAGCATTACAATTCAATAGTTTTTTTTTCTCTACAATACATGGACATGTTGGGTCCTCTAGAGTGACTCTCTTTGTGGCTGCTCTCTTTGGATAATAGATAAGGGTCCTGAATTGTGGGACCCCCCTCTATTTACCGAGAATTCTCTAATAGGTATAAAAATGGGTTAAACCAGACGCCTTTAAGTATCTTCCCATATGGTTTTGATAATTTTCTGATGCACATGGGCCGCGCTCCATCACTGATACCCCTGGCCAGGAATAAATCTCGTATTGAAGCTACATTTATAATCCAGACAACTGGGGATTCATAGTGGATTTTCCATATCACCTCCATAAATTCTGTTATGTCATTTTTATTTCCTACGGTCCGGCCAGGAAGAACTGTATAAAGAGGCGGCTTTCTCCGTGTAAGTTGTCGGGATCTGGAAATAAAGAATCTACCACTTTACGCATTAAAAACAAAACTCAGTTTATAGCAAATGTGCAGCAGATTTATTGTATTTCTTACGTATTAGAGGGGTCATCATGGGTGATCATGGGGGTTCAGGCAGTGGCACCCACTGGGATCAGCTCATTGTCGAAAAACCTGTCATACAGGAAAACCCCTCTAACCTATTTGACCTGTCCCCTTCCCATTGAACTTAGATAGGATGAGTAATGATCTGACCAATGGGGGTCCAATTGGTAGAACCCCCACCAATCCCAAGAACAGGGGTGCCCAGTCACTGTGCTGGCAGAGAAGTTGCCACTCAAGTGTATTTACTCTGTGATCAAACATTGCAGTCAATTTGCAGGTTTTTTTTAAGCGATTTTCAGAAAATCATGGCCATTTTGCCATGATTTTGCAAAAACTGCACCAAAAGCGCAAATTGATTGCAACGTGTGAACTTAGCCTTATAGTGGATGTGGTCTACAGAAAAAGCTAAGTATGCTCACTCAGTATTTTCCATATTTGCAGCCAATTCTCTGCTAGGAACGGGGACCAGGCACTCCCATTCTTTGGATTGGTGGGGTATTAGACCCCCGTCGATCAGATTATTTTAGTCAATATGCCTAATGAAGTGTTTCCTTCCATGACTCAGGAACTCCAACTCTCATCTTGGTTTAAGAACGGGATCTAGAAAATAGAACCTACCCTGATATGTCGTTCTTGTAGGGTGTAGGTCATTTACTTTACTGCATCTACGCAGAAGTCTATGCACCAGCACAGTGAGGCATGTAGGACAGGTAATCTTAGCTCCGTATGAAAGCCCTCTGTAATTTTCCTTATTTACCTCTAAATTGTATCAGCTTTTTACAACTTTTTACAGTTTACATATAGATATAGGTCAGGTCACTTTGTAAATACATTAATTAGCTTGTATTATACTCCAGTGCTGCGCTCACTATTCTGCTGGTGGAGTCACTGTGTACATACATTACATTACTTATCCTGTACTGATCCTGAGTTACATCCTGTATTATACTCCAGAGCGGCACTCACTATTCTGCTGGTGGAGTCACTGTGTACATACATTACATTACTTATCCTGTACCGATCCTGAGTTACATCCTGTATTATACTCCAGAGCTGCACTCACTATTCTGCTGGTGGAGTCACTGTGTACATACATTACATTACTTATACTGTACTGATCCTGAGTTACATCCTGTATTATACTCCAGAGCTGCACTCACTATTCTGCTGGTGGAGTCACTGTGTACATACATTACATTACTTATCCTGAACTGATCCTGAGTTACATCCTGTATTATACTCCAGAGCTGCACTCACTATTCTGCTGGTGGAGTCACTGTGTACATACATTACATTACTTATCCTGTACTGATCCTGAGTTACATCCTGTATTATACTCCAGAGCTGCGCTCGCTATTCTGCTGGTGGAGTCACTGTGTACTTACATTACATTATTTATCCTGTACTCATCCTGAGTTACATCCTGTATTATACTCTAGAGCTGCACTCACTATTCTGCTGGTGTAGTCACACTGTGTACATACATGACAGTACTTATCTTCTACTGATCCTGAGTTACATCCTGTATTATACTCCAGAGCTGCACTCCCTATTCTGCTGGTGTAGTCACACTGTGTACATACATGACATTACTTATCTTCTACTGATCCTGAGTTACATCCTGTATTATAGGCCAGAGCTGCACTCTCTATTCTGCTGTTGGAGTCACTGTGTACATACATTACATTACTTATCCTGTACTGATCCTGAGTTACATCCTGTATTATAGGCCAGAGCTGCACTCACTATTCTGCTGGTGGAATCATTGTGTACATATATTACTTATTCTGTACTGATCCTGAGTTACATCCTGTATTATACTCCAGAGCAGCACTCACTATTCTGCTGGTGGAGTCACTGTGTACATACATTACATTACTTATCCTGTACTGATCCTGAGTTACATCCTGTATTATACTCCAGAGCTGCGCTCGCTATTCTGCTGGTGGAGTCACTGTGTACATACATTACATTATTGATCCTAAGTTACATCCTGTATTATACTCCAGAGCTGCATTCAGTATACATTGGATGTTAATGCAAACAGTCAACAAGCTCGTTGTTAGACACCACCTAATAGCTCACCTGAGCTCCTATGATAAAGGAGGACAGATTATTCTACATCAGATAACTGTGCAGCGCCAGGTATAAAGAGTTCCCAAGAGATGCAAAAAAAAAAAGCCCTATTTAGACACTGAACAGGTAGGGTATGCTGGTATATGTGAGCTCCGTAGAATAGTGACTGCCGCTTTGTAGTATAATGCAGGCTGTAACTCAGGATCAGTACAAGATAAGTAATGTAATGTATGTACACAGTGACTCCACCAGCAGAATAGTGACTGCAGCTCTGGAGTATAATACAGGATGTAACTCAGTATAAGTAATGTATGTACACAGTGACTCCACCAGCAGAATAGTGACTGCAACTCTGGAGTATAATACAGGATGTAACTCAGGATCAGTACAGGATAAGTAATGTATGTACACAGTGACTCCACCAGCAGAATAGTGAGTGCAACTCTGGAGTATAATACAGGATGTAACTCAGGATCAGTACAGGATAAGTAATGTAATCTATGTACACAGGGACTCCACCAGCAGAATAGTGAGTGCAGCTCTGAAGTATAATACAGAATGTAACTCAGGATCAGTGCAGGATAAGTAATGTATGTACACAGTGACTCCACCAGCAGAATAGTGAGTGCAGCTCTGGAGTATAATGCAGGATGTAACTCAGGATCAGTACAGGATAAGTAATGTAATGTATGTACACAGTGACTCCACCAGCAGAATAGTGAGTGCAGCTCTGGAATATAATGCAGCATGTAACTCAGGATCAGTACAGGATAAGTAATGTAATGTATGTACACAGTGACTCCACCAGCAGAATAGTGAGTGCAGCTCTGGAATATAATGCAGCATGTAACTCAGGATCAGTACAGGATAAGTAATGTAATGTATTTAGAAAGTCACCTCACTTTTAATGTAGATCACCTTGGTAAGAAAATAAGGAAGCAACAATAGGAACTTTGAGATATTCTATTTAGGAAGGAATTCCCGTTGTCCTGGCTTCTATGTTGTGTACATGGACATATAAATACAAGCTGTGTGGTTTTCCTGGCAGCGGACTCCTCTAAGTAAATACACGGCAGTATCATTTTCTTTCCCCTCGTTAACCTAATTACTCTTTAAAGTTTCCGAGACGCTCTGTGTGGCTTATCTAGTTTTGGCATTACAAGTAGAGAAGGCTGGAAGGAAAGCTCCGGTCTAGGACGCCTGATTATAAGTTCCAACACCCTCATATACATATACACCCTTAAAATACAAATAATTGTTATTAAAGCTGAATTATTACAAGACACTCACACAAATGACTTTTATTACGGCAATTACAGAATACCTAAAATTAGAAAGTTGTAAATTTGTGTTAGGCCCCATTCACACTGCGATTTCAGCTTTCAATTGCAGGTATACGTCAGAAGGACACCAGACCTATACCTCCAAGGGAAGGCTGCGATGTATCTCACTGCAAAAACGTACAGTAAGATCTGTCATTAGGCAGCCCCGTCCCCCTCTCCCACAACTCCCCTACACCCGCTCAGCCTAGCGCGCGGTGACCACACAGATACTCACCCACATGGCGGCCCAATTATCTTCCCTCTGTTGCGGCAAGACCTTCAAAGCAGTAGGAGTGCCCGGCTGCTTTTAACCTCCGCGCCTTGGATAAGCCATAAATATCCGGTGGGAGTCTGATTGATGGGACCTTCACCGACTTTTAGAACAGGGCTACATTGACCCCTATTTATTATCCCATCACTTTTTCCATGTTCAGGAATGGTTAGTAACAAAAACAGTAAGGCGACAGTGTTTCCATCATTCCTCAGTGACTTCATAGGGGGATAACCAAGTAAATGCATGGAGAGAGTGTCAACGGACACCCCCCCCCCCCCGTTCTAACTATCATAGGGGTCCCAGTGTTGGACTCCTACCAATCAGACATTTATGGCATATCCTGAGGATTAATTGTATTTTAATTCTATAATGTGTGGATGCATTAAATGTACTGGGGGTGGGTGGCGGCATTATATGTACTGTATGTAGGTTGAAGCATTAATTGCACTGGAGGTGGGTTGGGGCATTAATTGTACTATTGTGGGTGGCAGCACTAATTGTACTAGGGGTGGGGGAATTAGATGAACTAGAGGTAAGTGGCGGCATTAATTGTACTGTAAGGTGTGGGAGAGAGTCGTCCCCCCCTTTCCCAGGTGTGGTGGAGCATGGAGGAGATATGAGGAGGTGGAGCAGCCCCTCGCCAAGAAGATGCCTGTCTTTTTAAGTGTATTGATTTTTGTTGATCTAAATGCTCTTTATTCACAGGTCCAGATCCTGTAAAAGTAATATTGATCATATAATATATGTATGTGTATATATTTCTATTGCTATGCTGCCACCTAGTGACTAGGCGCGGTATTTTGTTTTGTGCACAGGACCTGTGGTCACATGTTTTGAGTTATGCACATGCTCAAGCCAGTAAAGCTGACTGTTAGTTATAATTGTTATAGGTAATGATGCATCACACGCCATACTGAAGTCGGCATCAGATGAAAAGGCCTGGACGCCATGTACAATGATATATTATTGCGTCTTCACTCGTGAGGAAGAATTCAGCATAGGGATGCTGCATGCTTCACACTGGGGTGGCAATAAATTGCTAAAAGGCAGCTGTACCCGCCTAATTGGGTTCAGTGTGCGGGCTTTGGCCCTGGAAGCGGCAGAGTGCTGCTGGTGGTGGTGAGCACAAGATTGATGGAAGACAATGAAGCTGGACTGACTCTGGAACAGGCGGGTGGGGTTTCCAGAGAGCCTCCCCACAAGTAGAAATAAAGCTGTGTGGAGTTGCCGGGTGCCTCCTCCTTATTGAGTTGCCAGGACAGTGGGCGGAAGTTGTCTGGGGTCTCCCCACAATAGAGAAAGAACTTGGATTTTAGGTGGACGTACCGCCGCATCAGGGATGGGTTAAACCTCGGTCCGAGAAAGTCAAGGTAAGTTGGCGAGCCACCATTGCCCATATTGCTGCCATTCTACTGTGTAACGTTGTTAACGAGACTGTGCCCCTTTGCTAAGAACTGTTTATACACCTTGTGGCCAATCGTATACACCACCAGACTTTTTATTGGAATTACCTAGGCTTACTGGTTCATCATTGCGGTTAACCCTGCGGTCCTCACCGGTACTCGGTCTCACAACTTTTTGGCGCTGTCGGCAGGATAGATGGCAGACCGGTGGTTCTGGGGTGATGAGCCCAAGCTAAGGGAGGACCTGCCATGGGCTGTCAAGTGACTTGAGGAGAGCCATCCCTTTGGCATAATAATAGATGATCGGAAAAGTAGAAGGCCAGAGTTGACAAAGGCCTGGCAGAGTTTCCTAAGGCAGGTTCAGGTGTTCAGAAGTGTGATCCTGTAAAGGATTCCGAAAAGCAGCAGATACTGCTGGAGCGCCACATGTGAAGCCTCATGGGTGGGCCGGAGGCACTGGTACTGCAATGGAAGGTCAAGGCGGACAAGGTGACCCAGTTGCCATCAAGAGGGCCAGGACTGAGCCTGAGAGAGTCTGCGGAGACTGTTGATTGACAGCCAGTTTGCGTGAGAATGGATAATGGCAATAAATAGCGCTAAATAGCCACATACAGCATGAATTATACACTGAATGCTGGCATTAACTGAGTAATAACTGTATGGGGGTATTATTTTATCACTGTATGGGGGTACTAAGTAGGCATTTCATGGTAGTATTAATTGGGGGAATACCTCCTCATTGATTGATGTTTACGCCTGTTGTATTTCAGTATTTGTGTTCGATTTATTAGTGAATCTGCAGTGTAATATTCTGATAACTGAGTACATTTGTAATATCGTTTTCGGGTTCTTGGTTCAAATTTATTTTATTAGGGGGTACTAGGCTTAGAAGGGTTAAACACTGCTTAAGCCAACCAATGTCTCCCCATTTCTGCTCCACTCAAAAAGCACGCAGCTTCACAGAAACATATGGAAAGAGAAGCTGCAGCTGCCCATCTAGAGCGGTAAGCCGCCCAGTACTCACTATAGTAGCGCTACATACGCATTATATTTTGCACCGATCCAGTCCCCAGCACGGCTCAGTGCCCGACGAAGGTCTTATCGACCGAAACGTCGACGTCGCACATGTAGCCTCTGGCATCCATCCGATAAAGATATATATTTTTGTAACACAAGCAAGGTGTGCCGACTACAAATTCTTAACCTATACCCGGGTTGGGACCCTACCTCGAGCACCCAAAAGAAACCAGTGCCATCTGAACACAACCACATGAGCCTTAAATATGGCACCAATATTTTTGGTTGTAGATGGATATTTCTGTAGAGATTTCTCTGCTCTGATAGATAATTGCCCAAAGAACCTGAAATTTAGCAAAAGTTAAAAAAACATAATTAGGATGTGACATTTTTGTGACAGGAATCTGTCCCTCAAGGTATTCACTGAAACATAAAGTTTCTATAAAGCTTATAAAAAATGAAAGATATTTTATTTTAATCCCATTGTTTATACAGCTCCAGCATGTTCCATAGCGGTGTGTAAGGGGGAATATTCACTTTGATGGTGTCCGGTGCAAGGACACAGGCTGGAGCGGTGTCGTCGCCATGGCAACGGCGTTGTTGACGTTGGGCATGAGTGTAGTCTTCGTCGGCCCTGCATAGGAAGATGGTGAGCGGAGCGACAGAAAACGTAGTGACGCCAGCAGGAGAAGGGGGTGAGAGGAAGAGGGAGATGGAGACCCGAGGGGGGGGGGGGGGAACGGAAGCGGATTGAGAGCGGATTGGTGTCCACATGTGTCATTAGCCAGGTGTGCAAGGACCTCTACAATAAATAACTAGATTTACATATTTTTTTATACTTTTTGCTTTCACACATATGTTAGGTTTAAAGGATTACTACATGACCTCTGACTACATGACCTCTGACTACAAGACCTCTGACTACATGACTTCTGACTACATGATCTCTGACTACATGACCTCTGACTACATGACCTCTGACTACATGACCTCTGACTACATGACCTAAGACTACATGACCTCTGACTACATGGCCTCTGACTACATGGCCTCTGACTACATGACCTCTGACTACATGACCTAAGACTACATGACCTCAGACTACATGACCTCTGACAACATGATCTCTAATTACATGATCTCTGACTAAATGGCCTCTGACTACATGACCTCTGACTACATGATCTCTAATTACATGATCTATGACTACATGACCTCTGACTATATGATCTCTGACTACATGACCTCTGATTACATGACCTCTGACTACATGACCTCTGACTACATGACCTCTGACTACATGACCGCTGACTACATGACCTCTGAATACATGATCTTTGACTACATGATCTCTAATTACATGATCTCTGACTACATGGCCTCTGACTACATGGCCTCTGACTACATGACCTCTGACTACATGACATCTCACTATATGATCTCTAATTACATGATCTATGACTACATGACCTCTGACTACATGACCTCTGACTACATGACCTCTGACTATATGACCTCTGACTACATGATCTCTAATTACATGATCTATGACTACATGACCTCTGACTACATGACCTCTTACTACATGATCTCTAATTACATGATCTATGACTACATGACCTCTGACTACATGACCTCTGACTCCATGATCTCTAGTTTCATGATCTCTGGCTACATGATCTCTGGCTACATGACCTCTGACTACATGACCTCTGACTCCATGACCTCTGACTACATGATCTATGACTACATCACCTCTGACTACATGATCTCTAGTTTCATGATCTCTGGCTACATGATCTCTGACTACATGACCTCTGACTACATGACCTCTGACTCCATGACCTCTGACTCCGTGACCTCTGACTCCGTGACCTCTGACTACATGATCTCAAATTACATGATCTCTGACTCCATGACCTCTGACTCCATGACCTCTGACTCCATGACCTCTGACTCCATGACCTCTGACTCCATGACCTCTGACTACATGATCTATGACTACATGACCTCTGACTCCATGACCTCTGACTACATGACCTCTGACTACATGACCTCTGACTCCATGACCTCTGACTACATGATCTATGACTACATCACCTCTGACTACATGATCTCTAGTTTCATGATCTCTGGCTACATGATCTCTGACTACATGACCTCTGACTCCATGACCTCTGACTACATGATCTATGACTACATGATCTCTGATCTCTGACTACATGACCTCTGACTACATGACTTCTGACTCCATGACCTCTGACTACATGATCTATGGCTACATCACCTCTGACAACATGATCTCTAGTTTCATGATCTCTGACTACATGACCTCTGACTACATGACCTCTGACTCCATGACCTCTGACTACATGATTTATGACTACATGACCTCTGACTACATGATCTCAAATTACATGATCTCTGACTACATGACCTCTGACTACATGACCTCTGACTACATGACCTCTGACTCCATGACCTCTGACTACATGATCTATGACTACATCACCTCTGACAACATGATCTCTAGTTTCATGATCTCTGGCTACATGATCTCTGGCTACATGATCTCTGACTACGTGACCTCTGACTACATGATCTATGACTACATGACCTCTGACTACATGACCTCTGACTACATGATCTCTGACTACATGACCTCTGACTACATGACCTCTGACTACATGACCTCTGACTCCATGACCTCTGACTACATGATCTATGACTACATGATCTCTAATTACATGATCTCTGACTACATGACCTCTGACTACATAATCTCTAGTTTCATGATCTCTGGCTACATGACCTTTGACTACATGACCTCTGACTACATGACCTCTGACTCCATGACTTCTGACTACATGAGGGCTGTCCATGTAATGCACGCTCTGCTTAAAAGATGAGAATCCTGAACAGGGAACTCAATATTCCCAACTAGGGTATTTGAACATAGATTTACTAAACCAGACAATTCCTTTAAGAATAACATTGATACATGTTCCTTATTATAATTTACTCGCAAGCCCCTTATTACCAGTTATTACACATCTACTATCAGTACTAAGCAAACCTCTCGTAATCTCAGATATCCGGCCCTTAATATTTAGCTACAAGAGAACCTGTCCCCTCCCAGGGTCCCCTTTCTAATGGTCTCTAAATCCCCATTCATGTTATAAACCCGTGTCCTTTATTGAACATCCAGAGAATTTTACACCAATACAATAGATGACTGAAAAGATTTGCAAGTCATAACTATAAAGGAAAGCAAAACGACATCGCTAATAAATTGTGCAAACAGCTTTTATTGGTATTTAAATTATAGCTTGCAAGCGCGGTACATGGAACCATGAAAGATCTTAATGTCATGAAACCCTACCACCCTCATTCTGGCATTCAGGCACCTATACCACCCACACTGAATGCTAAGTATGGACTCAAACAGCGGTGAGAAGTGAGATCCATGTTTATATAATTCCACAGGTTCCCACCCATGAAACCTCAGCAGAATCAACACAAAGTCACATTTTACAAAAAAGGAATAAAAAAAAAAAAGTGTTGGTGGTGTTCAAAAATATGTCAGCAAAATATAGAGGAGATGTATAGATGTATGGATACTTATATACAGGAGGCCGGTTTCATTAACCCCTTTCCCCAATGGCGCCGTCAAAGGCAAAGATCGCGAGACCGGGTGGTTTTTATGACATATGATGATAGATGACATCGTTTATAGTTTATGGTTAGCATGGGCACGGTCCTATTGAAAAATGTCAATGACTAGTATGTATGTTCCTCTAGGAGTATGGATGTTCCTATATTTCATGCCCCAAGGTGGGACTTGTGGCTCCCATACCCCAATGCAAAGTCTGTAACAGGCCCCCCCCCCCTACCTACCGTGTGCCATTTATAATACTGGTGTCTTCTAATGTGGCAGAGGCTGGGCCAGGGTGCAACTGCTGCCTCAGCACCCCCTATAGCTATGCCCCTGTCCATATATATTGCTTAGCCCAGGAAATTGGCCCCTGCCTCCATAGATTCTAATCTGTTTTTATTTATAATTTTTTTTATTCTATTATATGTACATGATTTTTGGAGCAGCCATCTTGCCTGAGCTGTGAACAGTAACTTCAAAGATTTTCATTAAAGCCGGCACGTAAACATATAAAAAGGAAATCAGAAAATGGCTCATTGTCTTCTATGGGAGAGTGTAGTGAGCGTGCTCAGTGACATGTGCAGAGGTCACTGTGCAGGGAGGGGAAGAGGGAGGAGCTAACCCATCACCTCTCAACAATGGTGGATCCTGTGTTGGCTGCCTCCATCTTTATAATAATGGTGTTACCTTTAATAGTAATCCTGTCCCTTGATGATAGTGAGTTGTCTTAAGTCCCTTCCCCCAGTGTATACAGCACAAGCTGAAAAGTGACGGGAATTGTTAGCCTCACTGGTCAGAGCGAAAAGTGTCACATTTCAAGGTATTTTTAATACTAATAGAAACTAAAAAAAGTTTTAAGTAATTTTAAAATGTTCTATGTATTATCAGTTTCTGGAATGTTCCGTATCATTAGTCTTTTAGAAAGTTCCATGTATTATCAATCTAGAATGTTCTTTGATTTTTGTCGCTATGTAATATCTGATATTGTCTGTTTGGGTATGTTCACACGATGAGAGGCATTTACGTGTGAAAAGACAGACTGTTAACAGCTGCCTCGTTTCACACGTAAATGCTCCTCCTCGCATTTTGCGAGCCGTCTGAGACGCTCGTAAATCTTGAGCTGTGCTTCATTGAGTTCAATGAAGAACAGCTCAAATTACGTGGCAAAGAAGTGTCCTGCACTTCTTTGCCGAGGCAGTCCATTTACGCGTCGTCGTTTGACAGCTGTCAAACGACGACGCGTAAATTACAGGTCGTCTGCACAATACGTCGGCAAACCCATTCAAATGAATGGGCAGATGTTTGCCGACGTATTGTAGCCATATTTTCAGGCGTAAAACGAGGCATAATACGCCTCGTTTACGCCTGAATATAGGTCGTGTGAACCCAGCCTATATGTTCCCTCTGAATTGTAAAGAGCTGCGGAATATGTTGGTGCTATATAAATAATGATTATTATAATTACCTGACGATTTTGTACTTCATCATGGTTAAGGCCTCATGCACACCGCCGTGCCTGTAATCACAGGCCACGATGTGGGCACGGCCCGCCGCCGACGGCCGCGGAGAGTTGCCCACATTCTCGGCCTTTGCTCCCATACAAAGTATGGGAGCACGGACCGTAAAAAGCAAAAGATAGGACATGTCCTATCTTTTGCGGCACACTTCTACGGCCTGGACACTTTCCCGTAAATAAACGGGAAGGTGTTCGTGAATAATAGACGTGAATGCGTCCGTAATTGCGGACCATAATTGTGGTCCGTAATTACAGACGATTTTTATGGTCGTGTGCATGGGGCCTAAGACTTCCCTGTAACAAAGTCCATCCCTCCATGAGGGGGTTACGGGTCCCTTAGACCTCACGCTCCTGCCAAAACCTATAGCAACCCAATGGGTCCACCGTCCCGTCCACGTCAGGTCCACTATTATGAGTATTAACCACTTGTGATTGATAAAGCCGTGGAATTGTTCCGTCAAGTCTGTTGGTCATATTTCGTTTGGACAAGCCAATCTTGGCTCCCATCATGGATATACAAAAAGAAGAACAATCCAGCCAATGTATTTGGAGAAGACGATTTCCCAAGTAAGACTATAATGTGTAATATTACTCATCCTCTCAGTCCCAGTGTGGACTATGTGGCCGCGCTTCCCTAGCAGGTCTTAAAATGTTAATTAGTTTGGCCAATGGTGAAACTTTCCGGCGTATTTTGATTTTGTTTTAACTTCCGCAGTAAGGGGAGATTCACACGAACGTTGCGTTTTTGCGCGCGCAAACAACGCAGCGTTTTGCGAGCGCAAAAACCATTTGACAGCTGCGTGTGTCATGCGTGTCTGATGCGCGGCTGCGTGATTTTCGCGCAGCCGGCATCATAGAGATGAGGCTTGTCAACGCCCGTCACTGTCCAAGGTGCTGAAAGAGCTAAATCTTTCAGCACCCTCGACAGTGAATGCCGAACACAACAGCGAAAAACCTGTAAAAAAAAAAGATAAAGTTCCTACTTACCGAGAACTTCCCGGCCGTTGCCTTGGTGACGCGTCCTTGGTGACGCGTCCTTGGTGACGCGCCTCTCTTGACATCGGGCCCCACCTCCCTGGATGACGCAGCAGTCCAAGTGACCGCTGCAGCCTGTGATTGGCTGCAGCCTGTGCTTGGCCTGTGATTGGCTGGAGCTGTCACTTGAACTGAAGTGTCATCCCGGGAGGTCGGACTGCAGGAAGGAGACAGGAGTAATCGGTAAGTTAGAACTTCGTTTTTTTTTACAGGTTAATGTATTTTGGGATCGCAAGTCACTGTCCATGGTGCTGAAACAGTTTAACTCTTTCAGCACCATGGACAGTGACTATCTCCTGACGTCGCGTACCGATAATTTTTTTGCCGGGATCGGCCAAAACGAGTTTGGCCGAACCCGGTGAAGTTCGGTACGCTTGTCCCGCTTCGCTCATCGCAAAGACACTCCGTTTGGATGTTCGGAAACAGAAAAGCACGTGGTGCTTTTCGGTTTTCATTCATCCTTTTCACTGCTGTTGCGCGAATCACGCTCGTCCCACGGAAGTGCTTCCGTGTGGTGCGCGTGATTTTCACGCACCCATTGACTTCAATGGGTGCGTGATGCGCGAAATACGCAGAGTTTTTGAACCTGTCGCGCTTTTTGCGCAGCAGACAAACGCTGCGCAAAAAGCACGGACTGTCTGTACTGCCCCATAGACTTGTATTGTCCATGCGTGCCGCGTGAAAACCACGCGGCCCGCACGGACCGAATACACGCTCGTGTGAATCCCCCCTAAGTTTGCTAACTTGTGTCGTGTCGAAGCCGGCGTGTCAGAGGTTTAATAAACATATAAGGGATCAGCAATTGACATCGACAAATGTTCTGAGTCATGGAGAGTAGAAGAGATTTTGGCCCGAGCATCCTGTAGAAAGAACATCAGGAGTTGTTTTTGCCTCGTGCTATCACTTACGCAACTAAATTTTCCAGGCAAGGAATATTTTTGAAACCCAAGTCAGGGGACCCCATACTCGTATCAAAAACATTTATGTTACCATTATTAGCAAGGGCGTGGCTATAGGGGTGCAAAAATTAGTGTGACCAGCTAATAGCCCAGGGGTCCAGGAAGGTCAGATATGGGGAACTTTTTGCAGGGTCCTCACATTACAGAGTTGTTTAGCTGTCCCTGAGCTGTAGGTGATATGAAGGGAATTTCCTTTCTAGCAGCTCTGCGGGCTGTGGGACCAATAACTTTCGGGAGACCCTGTTGAGCAGTAGCAACCAGGTGGCTACAACCAGAAAAGGGGAGGTAAAGCTGGCCAGTGCTTTAATTAGACTATTTCCATACCTCCTTTAGACTATAATGGGGTGAGTCGCACATGTACAGCCGGCCCTCCCCTACGTCTCCTCCCTCTTGCAGCCCCAATTTCTACCGGCCCCTCAAAAAAAAAAAAACATTTATGGAAATTCCTATTAATATAACATGATTGTCTGTGGATGGGGTACCCCATTAATCACACAGCTCATTTTGACCCTCACCAACATTCAGGGAGCCATAACTTTTTCAAATGTATTTATTTGGCTTATATAGCGCTAACATATTCCACAGCACTGTACCCAGGGGTGACCCACGCAAACATGGAGAGAACATACAAACTCCATGCAGATGTTGTCCTTGGTTGGGTTTGAACCCTGGATCCCATTTCTGTATGGGAACATTGCCCACCACTGAGTCACCATGCGGCTTCTTTTATTTTTATGTCCCTATAGCTGAATGAAGACTAAGGCTATGTTTACACGCTTAACAAAAAACGGCTGAAAATACGGAACTGTTTTCAAGCGAAAACAGCCCCTGATTATCAGCCGTCTTTTTAAGCAACTTGCATTTTTTGCAGCATTTTTTTACGGCCGTTTGAGTCAATGAAAAACGGCTCCAAAAACATGTCAAGACGTGACATGCACTTCTTTTTATGAGGCGGTTTTTTTAAAACGGCCGCGTAAAAAACACCCTTTGGGAACAGAACGACGTTTTTCCCATTGAAATTAATGGGCAGATGTTTGCCTAAGGGTATGTTCACACGGGCTATTTTCAGCCGTTTTTCGGGCCGTAAGCGCCCGGAAAAACAGCTAAAAGTGCGGGGGCTGAACGCCACCAAATATCTGCCCATTGATTTCAATGGTAAAAACGGCGTTCTATTCCCACGTAAAAAAAAACGCCACAAAAAGCTTAAGTTGCTTAAAAAACGGCTCAAAATCAGGGGCTGTTTCCCTTGAAAACCGTGCCTCAGCATATCAAAGCCAAATTCAAGGGGAAGAGAGTAAGGGTATGTTCAAACGCCCTATTTACGGACGTAATTCAGGCGTTTTACGCCTTGAATTACGCCAAAAAAAACGGCTCCAAACCGTCTGCAAACATCTCCCCTGTGAATTCAATGGGTCTTACGGTGTTCTGTGCAGACGGCGCGTAAAAAGACGCCTGTCTCAAAGAAGTGCATGTCACTCCTTGGGACGTAATTGGAGTCGTTTTTCATTGACTCCATTGAAAAACAGCTCCAATTACGTCCGTAATGGACGCAGCGAAAAACGCGTGCACTTGTCAAAACGTCTGAAATTCAGGAGCTGTTTTTGCCTGAAAACAGCTCCGTAATTTCAGACGTATTTGGCGTTGCCGTGCGAACATACCCTAAGAGATTTAAATTTATTTTTTTTTAAATACAAAAAGGTGTGGGGGGGGGGGGATAAGAAAACAACATTAAAAGGCAAAAGTCAAAGAGCATCATAAAAACAATCACCCTTAAAGAATTGGTCATGGGTGACTAGGCAAATTATTTTTTAGAGCCATTTGCAAATGGGGTGTTAAAGGGGTTATGTGATAATTGTTTAATCGCTGGGGGTCCCAACACTGGGACCCCGACTGATCAAGACAACGAGGTTCCCGAGTCCCCTGACAAACAAAGCAGCAGGTCACACATGCGCGCTGCCGCTACATACATTCCCTATGGGACTGCCGGAGATAGTCGAGTACAACGCTTGGCTATCTCCGGCAGTCCCTTAGAAAAGGAATGGAGTAGAAGCGCGCATGTGTGACCTGCCGCTCCGTTGATAAGAAGACTTGGGACTCCCGTTCTCTTGATCAGTGGGGGTCCCAGCGATCAAACACTTATCACCTATCCCGTGTATAGGTGATAAGTGGTTGTTGAAGGACAACCCCTTTAAGTAACGCCGGACAAGGGGATACGCTGACACTGAGGACTAGTTTACATCGGATCAGTTTCCACAATTTTTTATTTGATCCATCAACCATTGATGTTGATACTAAAAAAATTAACCAATCATGAGAGACTTTATTATTAAGGTATTTATTGAGACCATATCATTTTCATTGTTTACCTTTAGCCTCATTTTTTTTGCTCAGGGACATCCACACTCCTTGATCCGGCCCTGACTGTGATGTCACATTAATAATCTGTCATAAGGTCACAGATATTATTATAGTGGTTTATCGAGTTTTAAAGATCGATGATCTATTCCATCAATGTGTGGGTCCAGGTCCACTATATTGTTTACACCAGCAAAGCTGCCCGTTCCTGCGCCTAGTACTGCAGCTCAGTCCCATTCAAGTGAATAGAACTAAGCTGCAGTACCAGGTATAGCCACACTCATATGTACGGCGCTGTCTCAGTGTAAGACGGGCCACTGCGATTGCTGATCAGACCCCCACCGATCAAACAATGATAACCTATCCAAAAACTATGTCCCAAAAAATCCTCTCAAAATCTGAAGATTGTTGACCTCTTCAAGAAATTTCTGAACGTAAAGGTTAGTGAGAATACAGATGTCTTTTTTTTTTTTTTACCCCATTCAAGTCCAGAGCCTCAACCCTCAGTGGACCCTCAGATAAGAAGTAGATGTTAACAAATTCCCCTCTGATGACATATCGGGCCCGTGGCTGCTTCTTGTATCTGTTAGCGCTGCGTTACGGCCATGTCCTGTGTCTGTCATTTATCAGCTCTCCATAATAATGACAGAATCCCCCCCCCCCATAGCTAAGTAAATAGACCCCTGAGAGAATATTGCAGCAGATTTTCAAAGGGAAAAATTCCATTGAACCCAAGTCAGTTGTGTACTCTGCTAATCGTAGTGTATTGTGTTCACAGTCAGTTCAAAGCAATGTTCCGCGAGGTGACGTTGATAAATGACCCCCTTATATATTCGAGGACTGTTTCTGAGACATGACGGTGAAGCTTAAGATGACACCTATTATACCTAATGAAACGGTCTATAAACCAAGAAACATATTTTACATTCTTAATCATCTCGGCAAAGTTGGACTGACCAGCATTAGGGCGACGCCTGATGGTTACAGGCTGCAGTTGTCACATGGGATGAAACGTCAGCCCGGGGCTTCGGAGGCACGCGTCGCAATGGTAAGTATATCTTGTTTTTTTCATTGCAGGATTTCTGCAGCGGACATTCAGGGTGAAAGACTGCACCACAATTTGTCGCGGTTTTTCGGCTGCTGCGGGCAACAGGGCGGATACGCTGTGTACCTTTATGCAGCGTATGCTCCCTGTGTGAACGTAGCCTTAGGGGTTGTATCCAAAGGACCATGAATCAAAAGTTAGATTTGAACAATGTTGTTGTTATACCGCCGGAAAATGGCGGAGCCTTACGACCGACCCTGCCTGACGCCCTTGTAATATAGTATATAGTTTATGAGGTGAGGTTCAGCCTTTTATCCTGCAATGTTGATTCAGAGGAAGACAAAACCACCATGAGGCAAAAGCCAATTCTCCTCATCTTAGGGGAAAAAATGTCTTCCCGACTCCAATATGTCAATCAGAATAAATCCCGGGATCAACGACGTATCTGCAGTAATCTAGTTACCATAACGTGTAATATCATTACACTCGAGAACGGCATCCCGGCCTCTTTTGAACTTTTTTTAAAGTAAATTTACCATAACAACTTCCTGTGGCAAAGAGTTCCATAGTCTCACTGCTCTTACAGTAAAGAATCCATCTCTATGTTTGTAAAGAAAACTTCTTTCCTCTATATGTAGTGTTGACCCCGTGTTATACTTACCGTCCTGGGTATACGTAGATCATGAGAGAGATCTCTGTATTGACCTTTGATATATTTATACATAGTTATTAGGTCACTCCTCAGCCGTCTTTTTCTAAACGAAATAATCCTAATTTTGGGGATACTGTAGTCCACCTTTTCCATTTATTACTTTAATTGCCCGCGTTTGAACCTGCTCCAGCTCTGCTATGTCTTTCTTGTGCCCAGAATTGTACACAATCTTCCACGTGAGGTCTTACTAGTGATAGAACTATGTTCTCGTCATGTGAATCTGTGCCTTTCTGATGCACGTCATGATCTTATTTGCCTTTGCAGCAGCTGCCTGATACTTTTTCTGCCCAAGCCTCCAGCTTCTCCAGATCTATTTGTAAAGGTGGTTTTACAGATTTTCTGTGCCAATCGACAATATCGCACATCGATTGGCGCTCGTTTAACTCCATTTACATGGAGCAATGGTCGTAAAATATGTAGACGAGCGATTATTACTACATTCATCCCCATACTTTTGCATCATGCAGACAGCACATCTCCTGTTTACACGGGGGGATGTGCTGCAGACAAGCGACCATTTTTTTGGGCCGCATAAAAGACGTGATCAGCCGATGAACGAGTGTTTTTCTTATTCGTCGGCTGATCACTGCCCTGTTCACACAGGGCAATGATCAGAAATGAGCGTTTGTACGAGCGCTCGTTGGCTTGATCATTGGCCTACGTAAAAGAGCCTCAATAGGCTACTGTCCAAGTTTGTGTCAATTACTTTACACAGTTTAGTATCATCTGCAAAAAAAACTATTTTGTGCAATTCCTCCATGGACATAACTGAAGTAATAAGATGAAAAATATATTGCAATATTGGGATGTGTTAGTCATGTCCCCTTTAAGAAAAGGAAACTGTCAGCAAATACGGTACTATCCATCTTATGACATAACTGCACCATATTTCTGGCATAAGGACATCAAAATATATTTTATGCTATGGCTGCTTGGTTAAAGGGGTTTTGCAACAATCGGAAAACCCAGTGACGGTCCCCCAAATAGGAAAACAATAAACCTTGTAATGGACACCGGTGTTCTTTTCTGTTTGGTGGTTACTTCCGGACGTTCTGTGATGCAGCCAGGGTTTTTTACTGGAGACCTCCCTCTGGTGCTATCCCAGACTCAGATTCTCGGTGTCTGGCCGCCTTGTCTCCTCAGCTCTAGCTATGGTTCCACTCAGGGTACTCACTGGCCTGCTCCTCTGCACACAGCTTCTCTGCAAACAGCTCACAAAGGCCACCTCTGGAACAATTCTCCCCACGCATGCACTGCACTGACTGAAAACACTTCACACAACCACTTTCTGTCGGGACTGAATCTCCTTCCCCAGAAACAGCCTGTACAATTAGGGTATGTGCACACAATAACGGCAAATACGTCTGAAATTACAGAGCTGTTTTCAGGAGAAAACAGCTCCTGAATTTCAGACGTAATTGCTTGTACTCGCGTTTTTTGCGGCGTCCATTACGGACGTAATTGGAGCTGTTTTTCAATGGAGTCAATGGAAAAACGGCTCCAATTACGTCCCAAGAAGTGCCCTGCACTTCCTTTGACGAGCCGTCTTTTTTACGCGTCGTCTTTTGACAGCGACGCGTAAAATGACAGGTCGTCGGCACAGTACATCGGCAAACCCATTGAAAGTAATGGGCAGATGTTTGCCGACGTATTGGAGCCGTCTTTTCAGGCGTAATTCGAGGCGTAAAACGGCTCCATTACGTCTGAAAAGTGGTCGTGTGAACCCAGCCTTACAGAGCCGCCTCCTGTAGGTTACAGTTATTTGTCTCCTCTTCTGGTGACAATATCAAGTGTCCCCATAGAGCCTAAGCCTAGCATAGTGCTTCCAAAGGTGAAGCTACAATAATTGCATTTTTGGCGAGGATAGATGACCGAGGCCGGGTTTAGATTTGCAAATCTGAATTGACGAATATAATAGATGAATCGCTTTTTTTATTGTATCCTTAAGACTTGAGATTCTAATTACTTTACAGCTGTCCATGATCTTTATCTTCTCCCACGCTGGGTGATTTTGATGTAGACTTATTTACTGGTTCCCTGTTCTCATTGATAGATAATGTACATGTGTGGCATGTAATTATAGGATAGTGTAAGTATTAAGCTAATGTAGATGTAATTTATTCGTGGTTTTCACTCTCTTGTTCCCTCGCAGCTTCAGGGCACAGAACTCCGATGAGAACAATTATTATTATCTCAACTTATCATGATCTTAACTGGAGATGATAAGTTAAAAAGTGGGTGGAGATTAAAAAATAACTTTGTAGCCAATAAGAACATTGGAAAGATGACAGCAGCAGGAGATGAGTGTGTTGATCTTGTCGGGAAAGTGACCTGTCCACTCATGTGGTGATCTTAGTGAGGACCGGGCTGAATGTGAAGGGGCAGTATCATGACATGGGGGGGGGGGGGGAGAATAGAGACAATTAGGAGGTCACAGACTGAGAGGTACAGAGTGGAATAAGCAGAGTCTCTCATCAGCACAGAGATTTTAAGGAGATGGATATACTGCTCTTGTGGGGAGGAAGTGACCTGTCCACTCACGAGAAGATGTTAGGAGGAAAAGGACTGTAAGTGACAGGGGCAGTGTCATAATGTGAGGAGGAGGATGGAGCTAGGGAGCAATTCACAGAACATTACATATTAAATTGAGCCCCTCAGCAGTACAGAGTATTTCAGGAGAGTGTGATGATTTTATTAGTAGCATTGCCCTGTCCACTGTTGTCATATTTGTTTAGCCAATTTAAAGGTTATGTTCACACATGTTGGATTTGCCACGCGTTGGATTTACCATAGGTCATAGGGGCTTAAACTCGGACAGCACGGATGTGCCAAATAATACGCATTAGGGTTAGCCCCATTGTAATTCAATGGGGCTAATCTGCGTCTTTTACATGCAGAATCCGCGCAAATTATGAAACCCTGCTGTGGATTTTAAAACCTTCAAGACGTTCATTATTCTGTGCATTTTTCTTCTGTTGCATGTGAATGGATTTACAGAAACCCCATTAACTTGCATTGGATGTGAAATCTCAGTGAATCAGTGGAATCCGCTCCTAAATCTACATCAAATCCTGAATATGTAAACAAGACCGAAGAGTTACAGTGGTTCAATAGCATTACTATAGGCTCCTCCCAGCAGTACAGAGTATTTAAGGAGTGAAGTGTGGTGATTTTGTAGGAGGCAGTGACCTGTCCAGTTATGTGATGTTTTTAGTGAGGACAGGGTTGCACGTGACGAGGAAAGTGTCCTGATGTGGGGAGGGCCATAGAGGCAAGTGGGAGATCACGGACTGAAAGTTATATAGTGAAAGTGCAGAGTGCCCAAGCAGCGCAGAGCATTTCAGGAGAGGAGTGTGCTGATCTTTTGAGAGGTAGTGTTGTGATTGAGGACGGAACCCCTAAAGTTGATCAGATTTTGGGGATGTTTACAGCAGCAGATGAGATTCTCCATACTTCTCTAGTATTGTCTGCTTTTTATCATGTTGGCGCAATTACCACTTACCCCATCCCGGCCAGTATGGACCTGAATTTCATGGTTCCCTTAAACACGGAGACTACCCAGATGATAGGATCCATTTTTGTGATGTGATCCAGAGCATTTGTGGATCCGCAGAACGTCCTTCTCTCCACGTCTCGCACTGAAGCAGCAGAAACAACCTGCAGATGAACTGCGCCATCTGGTATCCGGCCAAGTCTTCCCGAATCTTCATCCCGGAGAGCAGATGAACACCTGGCATTCTGCAGGCAGCGCTCCCTGTGACATGGGTTATTATGCTAATTCAGGGCATAAATCAAGTCTCTCAACAGATACGAGCTGTAATATTCTCTCATTAGATGAAATATCCCAATTGTCTCAAGTGTGAGAAAAATTTCTGCTAAGATTTATGGACTCTCACAATCACCGGTGATCTGTCAGGACAGTTTGGATGCAGCTTGTGAAGCTGTATATTGTATATTCGTATCATCAAAGCAACCAGTTGAATGTATAAGGCAAAGATGTTTAATGTGGAGGACGACATATGGGACCCCCGTTGGTTCTGAGAATGTGGGTACCCGGTGTGCACAGTCACTCTGCATGAAAGGGGTTGTCAAACAAACATGGCTGCTTCCTTCCAGAAACAGCACCTCTCATGTACATGGATTGCGTCAGCTTTGCAGCCCCATTCAAATGAAAGGCATTCCCTTTGGACAGTCCTGTGGGGTCTTTGTTAGGCCCCGGGCCGTGACTATAAAACTGAGTGATTACAATGCCCCTCAGTTTGTAGATGCGGCAATCACTATTTCTACTTCCAGACTGTCATTTAGTGTTAGATCCAACAGAAGGTGCCATAGAGAGAGGATAGAGCAGGGACGATGCATTATTTAGGAAGCCTGGGTGACTCCGTGACTAAATGCTTCATGGCTAGAAAAATGGCTGCTGTAACTCATTTGCTTCCAATACCCAGCTAGAGGAGGAAGAGGTCAGAAGCAGAACTGAATGATGAAATCACAGCACACAGTGATTGGACAAGAAGAGTTTTCCGCACAACTTGTGATCTAATAATGATGATTAATTGATGATGATGATGATGATGATGATGATGAAAAGATTTACAGAATTTATTGGAAACGTCTAGTGAGCGGTGACATAAGAAGGTAATTGTCCCTGATGGTGAAATAGGCAAATAAGTAAATGTATTATGTGTATTATACACAAGGGTGGTGTTTCTACAGGCAGCACTACTCGGGTAGAAGTCCGAATATGTATTTATACAAATTCTATTGACTGCAATGGAAGCTTTATAAAACCTTGCAGCGAGCTCCATCATTATTTGTGTGTATTGTATGGCGTCAATAGTCATGTGTAGAGTATGGTCAGTGTTATTTATGTGTTCTGTATATTGGTATTATTGATTTACACAATATGGCAGCATTATTTATGTGTACTACACTACCGTTCAAAAGTTTGGGGTCACCCAGACAATTTTGTGTTTCCCATGAAAACTAACACTTATATTTATCAAATGAGTTGCAAAATGACTAGAAAATATAGTCAAGACATTGACAAGGTTAGAAATAATGATTTTTATTTGAAATAATGATTTTCTCCTTCAGACTTTGCTTTGGTCTTGGAATGCTCCATTTGCAGCAATTACAGCATTGCAGACCTTTGGCATTCTAGCTGTTAATTTGCTGAGGTAATCGGGAGACATTTCACCCCATGCTTCCAGAAGCCCCTCCCACAAGTTGGATTGGCTTGATGGGCACTTCTTGCGTACCATACGGTCAAGCTGCTCCCACAACAGCTCTATGGGGTTGAGATCTGGTGACTGCGCTGGCCACTCCATTACAGATAGAATACCAGCTGCCGGCTTCTTCCCAATATAGTTCTTGCATAATTTGGAGGTGTGCTTTGGGTCATTGTCCTGTTGTAGGATGAAATTGGCTCCAATCAAGCGCTGTCTACAGGGTATGGCATGGCGTTGCAAAATGGAGTGATAGCCTTCCTTATTCAAAATCCCTTTTACCTTGTACAAATCTCCCACTTTACCAGCATCAAAGCAACCCCAGACCATCACATTACCTCCACCATGCTTGACAGATGGCGTCAGGCACTCTTCCAGCATCTTTTCAGTTGTTCTGCGTCTCACAAATGTTCTTCTGTGTGATCCAAACACCTCAAACTTCGATTCGTCTGTCCATAACACTTTTTTCCAATCTTCCTCTGTCCAATGTCTGTGTGCTTTTGCCCATATTAATCTTTTCCTTTTATTAGCCAGTCTCAGATATGGCTTTTTCTTTGCCACTCTGCCCTGAAGGTCAGCATCCCGGAGTCGCCTCTTCACTGTAGACGTTGACACTGGCGTTTTGCGGGTACTATTTAACCCCTTAATGACCAGCCTATTTTAGACCTTAATGACCAAGCTATTTTTTACGTTTTTCAATCGTCGCATTCCAAGAGCTATAACGTTTTTATTTTTGCATTGACATAGCGGTATAAGGTCTTGTTTTTTGCGGGACAAGTTGTATTTTTTAATAGCACCATTTTGAGGTACATATTATTTATTGATTAACTTTTATTAACTTTTTTTGGGGGGGAATAGAAAAAAATCTGAAATTTCGCCACTCTTTTTTGCGTCCTAAATCTACGCTATTTACCGTGTGATATAAATAACACAATAACTTTATTCAGCGGGTTGTTACGATTGCAACGATACCAAATTTGTATGGTTTTTGTATGTTTTACTACTTTTACACAGTAAAAACGCTTTTTTTTCAAAATTATTTGTTTTTGTGTCTCCATATTTGAAGAGCTGTAACGTTTTTATTTTTTTGCCAATGCAGTTGTATGAGGGCTTTTTTTTGTGGGAAGACTTGTAGTTTTTATTGGTACCATTTTGGAGTAGATTCGACTTTTTGATCACTTTTTAATCACATTTTTTAAAAGTCAGGATTCACAGAAAACAGCAATTTTTCCGTCGTTCTTTATTTATTTTTTTACGGCGTTCACCGTGCGGGTTAAATAATGTAATAGCTTTATAGTCGGGGTCGTTACGGACGCGGCAATACCAAATATGTGTAACTTTTTTTCAATTTTTTTTTTTATGAACTTTATTAAACTTTTTTTATTACTTTTTTACTAGTCCCACTAGGGGACTTTAATATGCGATTCTGCGATCGCTATTATAATACACTGCAATACTTCTGTATTGCAGTGTATTTCTGCCTGTCCGTTTAAAACGGGCAGGCATCTGCTAGGTCATGCCTGCGGCATGATCTAGCAGGCTTTCATTACAGGCAGACCTGGGGGCCTTTATTAGACCCCCAGCTGCCATCGGAGAGACTGACACTCGGCGATTTTATCGCCGGTTGTCAGTGAGATGAGAGGGAGCTCCCTCCCTCTGTCCAAAACTGCTCAGATGCGGTGCTCGCTATTGAGATCGATACTGATATTGATCTCACCCTGCAGAGCAGGGACGCTCCCATCCCTCAGCTGCCTCTAGCAGCCGAGAGCAGGGAGATTTGACAGCTCCCTGCTCTGTTTACTTATTCCGATGCCGCGACGTAAAAAGTCTATGGCATCGGAATAAGGCCCGTTAGTGACCGACGTAAAAACACTATGGGCCGGTCACTAACGGGTGAACCTGCCAGTTGAGGACCTGTGAGGCGTCTATTTCTCAAACTGGAGACTCTAATGTACTTGTCTTGTTGCTCAGTTGTGCAGCGGGGCCTACCACTTCTCTTTCTACTCTGGTTAGAGCCGGTTTGTGCTGTCCTCTGAAGGGAGTAGTACGCACCGTTGTAGGAAATCTTCAGTTTCTTGGCAATTTCTCGCATGGAATAACCTTCATTTCTAAGAACAAGAATAGACTGTCGAGTTTCACATGAAAGCTCTCTTTTTCTAGCCATTTTGAGAGTTTAATTGAACCCACAAATGTATTGCTCCAGATTCTCAACTAGCTCAAAGGAAAGTCAGTTTTATAGCTCCTCTAAACAGCAAAACTGTTTACAGCGGTGCTAACATAATTGCACAAGGGTTTTCAAGTGTTTTCTAATCATCCATTAGCCTTCTAACACAGTTAGCAAACACAATGTACCATTAGAACACTGGAGTGATGGTTGCTGGAAATGGGCCTCTATACACCTATGTAGATATTGCATTAAAAACCAGACGTTTGCAGCTAGAATAGTCATTTAGCACATTAACAATGTATAGAGTGTATTTCTGATTAATTTAATGTTATCTTCATTGAAAAAAACAGCTTCTCTTAAAAAAATAAGGAAATTTCTAAGTGACCCTAAACTTTTGAACGGTAGTGTATAAGGTGGCATTAGTTATGTGTAAAGTATGTCAGTGTTATTTATATATATATACTGTTTGTTGGCATTAGTTATGTGTACATTATGGCACTGTAATTTGTGTGTATTGTACAGTAGCATTAGTTATGTCTTATGTGTACATTATGGCAGCATTATTTATGTGTACGGTATGGTAGCATTATCCACATACACTGTATGGTGACATTATATTGCTCTAGGTTTCTGGCACTATTGTGTAGGTCTGGCAATCAGCTTATACTGTTTATAAGGGGCGCCTGTTCTGGCTATTAAGGTGCTTTTAATGGAGATGCTCTGATGGCACTGATTACAGAGGCACTCTGGCTATTAATATATAGGTGTGTAATTTGTTTACTATATGGCAGCGTAATTTTTGTGTACTGTATGGTGGTACTAGTTATGTTTACAATATGATAGCATTATTTATGTGTACTATATGGGGGTATTAGTTATGTATACAATACAGCAGTATTATTTATGTGTACTGTATGGTGCCATTAGTTTTGTTCACAATTTGGTGCATTATTTATGTGTGCGGTGTGGTGGCTTTAGTTATGTTTACAATATGGCAGCAATGTTTATGTGTACTCTATGATGCCATTAATTATGTTTACAATATGGCAGCATTATTTATGTGTACTGTATTGTGGTATTAATTATATGTACAATATGGCAGTATTATGTATGTGTACTATATGGTGGCATTAGTAATATTTACAATTTGGCAGCATTATTTATGTGTACTGTATGGTGGCATTAATTATGTTTACAATATGGCAGCATTATTTGTGTACTGTATGGTGGCATTAATTATATGTACAATATGGCAGTATTATTTGTGTACTGTATGGTGGCATTAATTATGTTTACAATATGGCTGCATTATTTGTGTACTGTATGATGGCATTAATTATGTTTACAATATGGCAGTATTATTTATGTATACTGTATTGTGGCATTAATTATATTTACAATATGGCATCTTTATGTGCACTGTATGGTGGAATTTGTTATGTATACAATATGGCAGCATTATTTATGTGTACTGTATGGTGGCATTAGTTACATGTACAATATGGCATCTTTATGTGCACTGTATGGTGGAATTTGTTATGATTACAATATGGCAGCATTATTTATGTGTACTGTATTGTGGCATACGTTACATGTACAATATGGCATCTTTATGTGTACTGTATTGTGGCATTAGTTATGTCTACAATATGGCAGTATTATTTATGTGTTCTGCCTGGTGGCATTAGTTATGTCTACAATATGGCAGTATTATTTATGTGTACTATATGGTGGCATTAGTTATGTCTACAATATGGCAGCAATGTTTATGTGTACTATATGGTGGCATTAGTTCTATTTTCAGTATGGCTGTGTTATTTATGTGTATGGTATTCTGGCATTAATTATGTGTACTATATGCTTTATTGTGTCTATAAAGTGTGTGTTCGTCTGTCTGTATGTGTGTGTACAGCACATATATGTTTCGGTACCCATGACCACCATCCCATTGACAAAATTCTGCCTATGTGTCTGCATCCCACAACTGTATCTTGATGTCTATTTTTACTAGCGGAGTACCGACCATGTATGAGTTGAGTTAGTGAAACTAAGTAGAGTGTCCTCTAAAACTACATTGTGAAGGTGAACACATAATTTCAGAAGTCATAAATATTTGCTCCGTCCATCTATCGAAAATGAGCCGTAGAGAGAACACAGCTAAATAGTCATTGATTTTTGCCAGTCGTAAAACAATCCGCTTCAATCACTATCATATTACATGTGGTATAAAGAGAGCCATAGAATTAATGCCGGGAGCCGGGGCTTTCCGCGCCCCCTTTTTTGCTTTAATGCAACATTTCCTAAACTCTATTTTGATGGGCAGATCCTGTTTACCTGACGTTATTGATTTTCACATTTTCATCGTCTCTCTTTAATTTTCGTCCGCACACTGGTAGTTTTTAGATAATCCAGCTGGGTTCTCTTTGTGCAGTGGACGGTAGTATCTAACGCAGCGGGGAAACCTCTTATAAAACTCAGCCTATGTTTGTCTGGTTGGAAAATACACCGACGGTAGTAAATAGAATTGGAAGGGGGTCCGATCTCCCTGCTGGCTTGGCTAATAATTTAAAAAAAGATTAACGGGGGGGGGGGGATAAATAAAATATTAACAGTAACAAGATAGGTGTGTGTGTGTGTGTGTGTGTGTGTGTGTGTGTGTGTGTGTGTGTGTGTGTGGACTCGAGCGTTTAGAGGGCACGGAACGGATTTTTACACCTAGAAACGCAACAAGTTAATGCTAAATGAAGAATATTATTAACATAACCAGGCTCATATGTATAAAAAAAATGATGGCCGGGGGTGTTTTGAGCCTTGATGTCCAGAACAGAATGTAACTTTTTGGAAAACGGATTATTTTTATTATTTGTGCCTCCAATTTTTTGGTTTCTTTTTTGTGGTTCACATAGGGCTTTCTTATTATTTAAAATTGGAGCCGATATCAACTAACCCCTTCCCGCCGCAGCCATTTTTCAGATTTTCAATTTCATGTTTTTCCTCCCCCACCTTCCAAAAGCCATATCTTCTTAATTTTTCCGTCCATATAGTCCTATGAGGGCTTGATTTTTGCGGGATGAGTTGTAGTTTTTTTGCAGCATCATTTATTGTACCATATAATGTACTAGGAAACGGGAAAAATATATTTTTGGGGTGGAAAATTTAAAAAACAGCGATTCTTCCATTGTTTTTTGTGCTTTGTTTTTACGGAATTCACCGTGCAATTAAAACAACATGTTAACGTTATTCTGTGGGTCAAAACTATTACGGCGATACCAAATTTATATCGTTTTTTTCTATATTTTATTACTTTTATAAGGAAAAAAATAACTGAAAAATAACATTTACTTTGTGTCGCCAAATTCTGAGAGCCATAACTTTTTATTTTTCCGTCGATTTAAGCGGTATGAGGGCATATTTTTTGTGGGATAAGGTGTCGTTTTTAACGTTTAATATTTTTTTTGTACATAAAAAAACTTTACCCCTAGCAGAAATAATTAGACGTAATCCCGATATCTCGGGTCACCAGGTTGGGAACGAGGAACAAAAATTTAGTCTTTTTGCAGATGATATAATTCTCACTCTTACTAAACCATTAACTTCCCTCCCAAATCTGATGGCGGCTCTCGACTCCTTCTCCGCGGTCCCAGGTCTTCGTGTGAACCAATCCAAGTCAGAGACTCTTTATTGTAACATCCCACCTCCCCCACAAAAACTAGTGGAACTGAACTTTGGTTTCCATACTCAAACACATTATATTCCGTATCTAGGCATGGCCCTGATCCCCTCCCTTGATACCCTATATAAACATAACTACCCTCCATTGTTTAAGGCCATAAGGGCTGATTTGGCTAGGTGGACTAAATTACCGATTTCCTGGGTGGGCAGAATCAATACGATTAAAATGGTTACCCTCCCCAGACTACTTTATCTATTTAGAACCCTTCTCATTTCTCTACAGACAGGTGATTTAAAAGCCCTTCAAAAACAAATTTTTAAATTCATTTGGAACAATAAACGCCCCAGGATATCGACACGTATCATGATGTATCATAAGAGAATTGGGGGTCTCTCAGTCCCTAACCTGATAAAATATTACAAGGCAGCTAGAGTAGCTCAACTGCTATTGACACACCGATATGGGTTTCCCTCGAAACGGCTCAGTTAACAGCATATTCTTGGGGCACACTGATGTGGATGGCCTCACCCCTGCCGGCTACTTTAAAGAATCTTTCTCTTCTCTCCTATTAGTCTTTACTATTATGGCACTCAGTTAGATTTAGGAATGGTTTACAATCTAGATATTCCCCGATGACCTCTGTTATTGGGAATCCAGGCTTCCCCTCAGATCTCCAACAATCTAACTTTCACTGGTGGCACTCTAAACGCTTAACCAAAGCTCAGGATTTCCTTTAAGAGGGACGCTTGATCACATACACTCAGTTTACTGAAGCCCATGCTCCCCCCATATGCGAGCAGTACAGGACTCTCCAGATATTCTCCTATTTGCACAAGTTAGTCCCTGCCCAATTTAGTATATCCTACACTATTATAGAAAAAATGCTACTTTACTCACCTTCTCGACTGGGTTTGTTATCTATGCTGTATAGTATCTTGTAACCTGATACCAAATTGCTGTACATGTTGAGGTGGGAGGAGGACATGGGTACCACTCTCTCACCTGCACAGTGGAGACAATGCTGTGACACGATAAGTAAGGGTAGCTGGCAGGTACCATTGGTGGAGACGTCCACGAAATTGCTCCATAGAGCTTACTATGTTCTGTCAACGCTTCACACCATCTACCCCACGGTTTCGCCCAGTTGTTTTAGAGGTTGTAACCTTGAGGGTAATATGTACCATATTTGGTGGTCTTGCCCTCGAGTGTCCACATTCTGGACGGATGTCTGTACCTTAATTTCCAATATCTGCCAGTTTAATGTCCCGAAACGGCTACCCACGTGTCTGCTGGGGGCTATCCCTCCTAGGATGGCTAATTCCAAATTTAAACTTGCCCAGTTTATACTTCTGGCAGATCAAATTTATATAGCCTCAAAGTGGCGTACAGTGGATCTTGATTTCTCTATGGTTATTAATAGAGTTAATCGTATCACTATCTTTGAAAAGTTGGAGGCGGTGAGAACTGACTCGCTCCACCTTTATCGGGCGGTATGGGACCCATGGCTTTCCTCTACATATTCTCCTGACTTCCAGTATACCATTACATTGTAAATGATTTCCTGAAGAGATGAGGTACTTATTCTACACTTATGTGACTAATATGTGCAGTTTAAGTATAGAGCTCGAATGTTCAATTTCTATGCATTCACCCTATGTCCCTCCACTTCCCTTTTCCCTTTTCCCCCGTATAAGTATCCTTGTTTGGTATACGCACTACTCATTTTATCCTCCTGCGTGGGGACTGTTTTTTCATTGTATTATTTTCTTTGTTCTTAACATGATATACCAATAAATACCTTTTGAAACTAAAAAAACTTTAACTGATTTTTCCGTCCTCCTAGGGGACTTGAACCAACAATCGTTGGATCGCTTGCACTATATACTTCAATACTAATGTATTGCAGCATATTGTCTTTCTGACAGGCTGCCATTAAGCCCTGCCAGAGGCAGGAGCACAAAGATGGCAGATCTGGGGGCCTTCATTAGGTCCCCAGGCTGCCATAGCAACCATCGCGGGTGTGGGCGATGAGCTGCTAGAGTGGGTCGCCACCCTGTTTCTAAACATTTAAATGCTATTGACCGCGGCATTTAATGGGTTAAACTAGCAGGATCGCACCCGAGAGCAATCCCGCTCGTTACTCTGAAGTGTCGGCTATAACATACAGCTGACACCCGCATTGTATGGAGCGGGCTCAGCCCGAGAGCCCCCTCCGGACTTCCCCTACCCGGCTATGACGTAGCCATACGTTAAATGTCAGGAAGGGGTTAATGTTGTAGATCTTATTTAGGCTTCGTTCACATCTGTGTTTGCCATTCCGTTGTTCTGCTCCGTCAAAGGAGCAGAGCAAGGGAATAACTGGAAGCACCGGTTCCGTTGCACCACGGCCACCACTGGAATTTCCATCGGGGTGTCCGTGGTTTTACAGCATGTTGCGCTATTGTTTCCGGCATTCACAGCTGGATCTGCGAACGGAGCCTCCAATGCAGATGTGAACAAGGCCTTAGAGAAAATGGTCAGAAATGTTCCGTTTTAACGTAGTTTGTTCAATAAAAAATATTTATCTAAAAAATCCTCTAATTCTCCCGTGCACCGCGATGACAAATACGTGTACGTTGCGTAATGTATGACGCCGATATAGCTATTTTAGTTTTACATAGATCCCCCCTTATCATCCATTTTGAATGAGCAAAAGCAGATCAAGCCGCGGTAGAACTACCAAAAATTGGTGGCCAGGAGTGACTATTGTGTGTTTGGGGTAATGTACATCCTGCTTAACAGGACTGTATTTTTGATTAAAAAATGTTTTGCTTTTTTTAATTTTATTTTTTTTCATTTTATATATATTTCAGTTTTTTTCTATTTTGCATTTCACTTTATATTTTTTAATTATAATTTTTTTACTATCGGGGCACAGATTAGCAGGGGACACATGATCTATCATAAAACCGCATGCCACATGCAAAGCACACTGATATGAAATGTAGAAAAAGCGTTTTTTAAGCACGCAAATCGGACACGCTCATCTGAATGTAGCCTACCTTCACACGCGTGTGGGCAACCTCGGACGTGAAAAACGACAGTTTTTCATATCCGAGGTAGACCGTTATCACGGATCACCCATAGACTAGAGTCTATGGAGGGATGCGTGAAAACGCAGTAAAATAGGACGTCCTATTTTTCCATGGACCCGTCACACGCTCCGTGGAAACAACGGTTGTGTGAACGGCCTCATTGAAATACATGTGTCCGTGTGATGGCCGTTGTTTTAACGGCCGTCACACGGACGAGTTACACGCTCATTAAATGAGCCCTTACTGTTGTCCGTGATCTGTATACACAGACATGCAAAGAATACTCAGATCGTGCCTTCCCTACTTGCCTCTAAGCCCCCTCTGCATAGGGAACTCCTGTGACATCAATAATGATGTCAGGGGGTTCCCTTGCAATTACCTGAATGTAGAAGCAGTGCTTTTGCCATCAGGAACACGATGCTCAATATGAGTTCAGGGGGTTGTAGTTACAGGGAACGTTTTCTTTTAATAGATTAGGTGTACCATGTATTGAGTGCAATAACTTTTTTTAATTTCTTGCTGCACAGTTCATTGTTTAAAAAAAATAAAAAATAGCTGATCTCTTTGAAGGGATCAAGACACCTTAGATTTCAAATAAAAGCCATCCCTGCGATCAGCTGACATTGCCAGGGGAAGATGCGGCTGGATATACAAGAATGGCTGACCATGTAATGCATAAATGGTCCGCATCTGACGAAGCAAGAGCTGCTCTTTGCAACTGCTCTCCGTTTGGCTCATAGAAGGTCATCAAGGGGAGGACGCCCCTCTTTGAGGTCCACATCTCCTATTAGGGGCTGTCCTCATGAGACCACCCATTTAATAAAAGAAAGTGCACGCTGATGAGGCTCTGATCGGAGCTGCAACTGCTTTTAACAGCCTGTGGGAGGGTGTTTGCTAGTCTACCTGTTTCTAAGACTGTAAGGCCTCATGCACGCGACCGTAAAACCGGGGACTGTACTACGGTCCGCGGTTTTACGGACCCATTCGGTTCTATTGGCCGCCGACACCTTTCCGTAGAGCTATGGATGGGTGTCCGTGCCGTAGAACCGTGCCGGGATTTATGGAGCGTGTCCTATATTTCGTATTTTATGGGCCATGCTCCTATACTTTGTACTTTGCCCGCAATCGTGGGCTGTGATTACGGGCACGGCCGTGTGCATGGGGCCTAAGGCTATATTCACACAGGGCGGATACTCTGCGTAAAAGCACACCGCGTATCCACCCTGGTCGCCGCTGGGAATTCAGGCCGAAAAACCGCACCAAATTCTGATGCAGTTTTTCGACTGGAATGTCCGCTGCGGAAAACTGCACAGAAAAAAAAAAAGAATACTTACCAAATTAATACTTGATGTCCTGACATTTTGAATCCCTGCGATTGGCTGCAGTGGTCACATGGGATGAAACGTCATCCCAGGAGGCCAGCCTGGAGGAAAAAGCACAGAATTCTGGGTAAGTATAACATTTAGATTTTTTTTGTATGAGCAGAATCGCTGCTTTTTGCCACAAAAAAATGCAACATCTGCTATTTGTTGCGGGTTTTACCTTCCCATTGAATTCAATGGGGAATACCCGCAACAAATAAGCAGCGATTCTGCAAATACAATTGACTTACTGCGGAATAAGATGTGTTCTGATCTCTTCCACTTGGCTGCTACTGTATTAGGCTGCAGATTTGCCACAACTAAATACGTTGCAGAAAATCCACAGTATTTACGCTACGTGTGAACTTACTCTGATAGTTGTAACATGAACTGGATTTTCTTATTTACAGATTGTCACTGTTCTGCTTCTTGGACTACAAGTTCTAAGAAGCAAAAATAATTATGATTTCTCTAATGAAGCTCTGCTTTGGGAAGCTGGTTACAGGACCAGCAGGACCTGTAACGGGCACTGTACTCAAGCTGCATTACCATTCGTTAATGCATCTCCTCCAATAAGTGTTTTAACCAAGCCTAGCAACCATCTTACTTCCTATAGGGGTGAACACCAACTTCGTACAGAAATAGTCACAGGAAGTTCCGTCTGCTATACAATAGACTGCCTCTCTATGCTACACCGGAATGTTTAGGTTCCTCCCACATGGTCACAAAAAAAGCATGAGAAAATTGGACATGAAGTCATTTAGATTCAGTGTTGTATGTATTCAGCCTGCAGCATTATAATGCCCAGCAGATCACCTGAAAATCACCGTTTTGCACACTATGTGGTGGTATTACTTGATTGCTATATGGCAGCATTATTTGGACACTGTGTGGCTGTTATTGGCTCCCTGTTTGGTGGTATTATTTTGAGGTTTAATAAACCCATTTTGGCTACGGTCACACGCTTACTAAAAAAACGTCTGAAAATATGGAGCTGTTTTCAAGGGAAAACAGCTCCTGATTTTCAGCCGTTTCTTTAGCAACTCGCGTTTTTCGCTGTTTTTTGTTTTTTTTACGGCCGTTTTTGGAGCTGTTTTTCTATAGTCAATTAAAAATGGCTCCAAAAACAGCACAAGAAGTCACATGTACTTCTTTTTCGTGGGCGTTTTTTTACACGGCCGTTTTGAAAAAAATTAAAAACCGCCCCGTCAGAACAGAACATCGTATTTCCCATTGAAATCAATTGGCAAATGTTTGGAGACGTTCTGCTTCCGATTTTTCAGCCGAAAATAGCCGCGTGAACAAACCCTAATAGTCCCAGGGTATCTTGGAATTGTAACAACGCCGCAAATACAAGGCTGGGAGTAGTCACAGACATTAGATGACTACTAATTATAGCAAGTCCAGGCGGCTGTCTCTATGTCTACAGGTCGAAAGAGCTTTCAGACCCAAGAACATTTGGAGCTCGGAACATCTAATGTTTATGACCAGCCTAAAAGTAAAACACTTCCCTATTCTGGTTCTTAGATGTTATTACAGACCTTGGCCAGCAGGTGTTCCCCCAACAGAAATTGAAAAACCTGAGCACTGATCGTCTGATTTCTAAATTCTTTTCGTGCTATTTACAAATGAAAAGAACCAGGATCTTAGATACTAGACCCCAGTTGTAATATTATAGGGTGGGAGAAGTGCTAATGTAAAATAAATATTTAAGAGGGCTGTCCCTTTAACAATAAAAGGACTAGAAAGCAAACAAAGTGAAGGAAAATTGGGACATTTCCCCTTTAATATGGTCATGTGAATTCTAAAAAAAGATCATCTTTAAAAGCGAGAACATGCCACCATGCTTCTCAGCGCTGTCGGAGTGTAGTGCCGGCTATTCTTTCCCTGACTATTTCATGAAATAGTTGTTCTTATGCCACCAAGAGAGACTAATCCTCATTGTTACTCCGGTCATTTGATCCCAGCAGAACACTTTGTACAGACGGAGAATCAGCTCTACACCTGTTCACTCCACTTTCACGGGTGGATTGAGAGAGAATACAAAAATAATAAAAATCTTGAAACCCATGTGATAATCTTCTAAAGCTTTAGGACCTGTCTTAATCTCTTCATGGAGGGCGTCATTTAGAAATCCTGTAGCTCGTCTAGGTTCTATAATTTATTACTGAATATAAGCACGTAATCTAGTTTATATATAATGGTAGTTGACTTGTGGTACCACTAGTCCCAGGATGCCCTATAATACTAAAGGCTGAACCAGCTAAACCCCAGGTTTCCACCTTTATAACAATAAAGCTTGCGGCTTTGTTTGAGATTTTTCCAAAAACAGCACCCCCCTTGTCCATGGACGTAGTCTGGTACTGCAGCTCGTCCACCTCACTTGAATAGGAGTGAGCTGCAATACCATATATTGCCCATGGATAAGGGTGGTGTTGTATCTGGAAAAAGAGCAGACCCTTTTTTCTAATCTTAAACAGACCCTCATTGTATAATGAAAAGTTCAGCACCTTTCTAATATCCTCTGTGTTTTCATTTCTCACTATTTTCAAGATCTCTGCTTGTTGTCAGTGAATGAAAAACGGCTCCAAAAGCCAAAAGCGTCCCAAGAAATGACCTGCACTCCTTTTTCGCGACCTATTTTTTTTCCGGCCATTTTTCAAAACGGCAGCGTAAAAAAACGGCCCATCGGAACAGAACACCGTTTTTCTCATTGAAATCAATGGGCAGATTTTGGAGGCGTTCTGCTTCCGATTTTTCGGCCGTTTTTCGGCCGTCTATGGCCCGAAAAATGTCAGAAAATAAGCCGTGTGAACACACCCTTACAATTTCATAATCCAGAAAATATGGATTATTGTCCCTCTGGCGCCAAAATTATGAAAATTTACTGCACATTAGACTACGGAAGAAGTGGAAGAACAATATTCAAAAAGTTAAGATGTAAAAGTTGAAAAAGTGAAGCCCTGTAGGCGAACTGGGGAGAAGGACCATGAGGGTCCTTTGAATTTCATGACTATAACTCCAGATGCCTTATTACTGAGTCTCATCTTAGATTCTTATACCACAATTGGTTTGGCACTGGCTAAACTGGGGTGCGGAGTCTAAGGAATTCTCCCGTTCTTTACCCCAGAACCCCACAAGGATGTATGGTCTTTCCTGGTCGGATTCCCAGGTCGCTGATGTTGTAAGACATCTGGAGCAGAAGCAAAATCAAGAACAAAGCCACCGGAGAAACCGAAGGAGTGATCAGAGGTGCCACCAACCAGAGGAATAGACCGAGATGTAACAAAGCCAGAGGTCAAATAACAGGGATTCTGACTACAGGTACCAGGCGACAGAATCAGAGGAAGCTAGATGAAGGCGTAATTCTAACGGTCAACAATCAGGAAACAGTCATCAAGCTTTAGTTAGTTTTCCCTACATTAGAATACAATACCTGGTGTAAAGACAACAGTTTCTGAAATGAAAATCACAAGAACAAGCTGTTCAGTGTTCAGACACTGAACAAGCAGGGATTGCTGGGAGATTTCAGCTCTGAAGCCTGCAGAATTGTGAATGCAGCTATGGAGTATAATACAGGTTGTAACTCAGGATCAGTAAATGGGATCAGTCCAGGATCACCTTGGAAATGGTGGTGTCATTTGAATAAGAACGTCTCCAGCCTCCGGACACCAGCCCCTGTTAGGAGGAGTATGATTATTGTAGCGTCTACTTCTTTGACAGATTCTCTTTGAGGAATGATCTAATATATTCTGTAAAGTGCCTTCACCAAGGGGGGAGGGGTACTATTTATGTCCACAGGCAAAACACTTCTAGGACACAGTTGTGTATTTGTTTAAATCATGGAGAACATCGTACATATAATTCATTTTATTATAATGCCCCTTTAAGGCCCGGTGCATAAAGCTTACCTTGTGTCTTAGATATTTGTAGGATTTTACTGGCTACCTGAGTCCTCTTCTGGATAAACATATCCCAAAAATATAAGAAACCCTGACTCCACATGTAGGTTGCCCCCTCCCAACCCAATAAACACGATCACCACTAAAACAACATGGAACGTGCTATGTCCTGAGCTCACCAAAGCTTCTGAATCACCCGGGCCCGCTAACATTACCGACATCGACCATTTCTAGAGTATAAACACAACTTCCTTTTACAAATTCTTTCACACAAGGGCCACCAACGGCTGCCAACCACAGGAATAACCATGTACATAAATCCAGACTTGTCTTCAGTCGGAAAAAAGTCTTTAGTACTAAAACAAAAATCTGCTTAACTGAGATATAAATCAGAGCAGGAAAGGAAACCTGAGAACATTTAAAGGCCAACTCCGGGGTAGTAACTAGATCCAAATAGTGAAATGCTATACATCAATATGTAAAATCGACACGTATTCTACTCCTCTTGTACCCCCACACCCGCTGCCTTAGTGTATATTGTAAGATATGATTTGTCAGATTGCCCAGCAACCACTTGACTTCCTGTCTAGGTGACTACTATTTGAGTACATGAAGCTGAGGTGGCCACAGGAAGTTGTATTTTCTATACTGTAGACTGCCTTTAAAGATACACAGACTTGTTTTAGGTCTCTCCCTCTTAGACAGCATGGAGAATAAGACAAGAGGGAAAATTTACTTTAAAGGGGTTTTCCAGCCACTAAAAATTTATAGACTATCCTCAGGATAAGCCATCAATAGCTGATGGGTCGGGGTCCGACTTTCAGGATCGCCACCGATCAACTGTTTTAGAGGGGCCGCAGCGTTCGTACGAGCGCTACTTCCCCTTCATTTCTTCTTGCTCACTGTGAGTCGTCGACTACAGCCTTCTCCTATTCACTTCAATGGGAGAAGGCTGCAATACCTGTGAATCGCCGCTAAATGCGGGTTGACGATTCACAGTGAGCAAGAAGAAATGAAGGGGAAGCCACGCTCGTACGAGCGCTGCGGCCCCTTCAAAACAGCTGATCGGTGAGGGTCCCGAATGTTAGACCCTGACCCATCAGCTATTGATGGCCTATCCTGAGGATAGGTCATCAATTTCTACCGGCTCAAAAACCCCTTTAACTAGAATGACGGCTATTTTCTATCTGTATAGAAGAGAGACGTTGGCTTGGATATATGAGAGGTTGGCTTGGATATATGAGAGGTTGGCTTGGATATATGAGAGGTTGGCATGGATATATGAGAGGTTGGCTTGGATATATTAGAGGTTGGCTAGGATATATGAGAGGTTGGCTTGGATATATGAGAGGTTGGCTTGGATATATGAGAGGTTGGCTTGGATATATGAGAGGTTGGCTTGGATATATGAGAGGTTGGCTTGGATATATGAGAGGTTGGCTTGGATATATGAGAGGTTGGCTTGGATATATGAGAGGTCGGCTAGGATATATGAGAGGTCGGCTTGGATATATGAGAGGTCGGCTTGGATATATGAGAGGTCGGCTTGGATATATGAGAGGTTGGCTTGGATATATGAGAGGTTGGCTTGGATATATGAGAGGTTGGCTTGGATATATGAGAGGTTGGCTTGGATATATGAGAGGTTGGCTTGGATATATGAGAGGTTGGCTTGGATCAGACTTAGAGATAGAGATGGGCTTTAAACAGATCGGGGTCTTGTGTGATTATAAAGGGGTTGTTGGAAGTTTTCCAGTCAGACATGGTAGCAGTGCCAGATTATAGGTAAGGCACAAAAAGCATGTGCCTTGGGGCCTCCAACACCTTGGGGACCTAGGGCGCCTCTACCACCACATTCACTGATGGCCATTCAATGAACCTATGCATGTCCCTCTCCATTTTGAAATCTAAGGAAGTCACTGGCTTTATAACTCCTATAAACTTCCGTGGAGAGGGCCATGCACCGCCAGCTCTCCTATATGTGACTGCCATAGGGGGTCAGTTGGTGTCCGGGTCCCAGAGGAAGGATTGACCCCACTTTTTTTATTTGTTTTCGCCCACCAACCTAAATCCTGCCCTGTATGGCAAGGGGTGGAACAATACTGTTGTAGTGCCAGGCTTCTTAAACATTTTCTTCCAGGGTTCTCATCAGCCAAACTGATGACTTGGCCTCATTAGCAGTTGACATCCATGCCAAAAGAGGGAGACATGGATTTGGTGCGTATGCTGTGCTGCAGTAAAGTGCCACAGTGCCCTCATAACAGTGCCAACCACAGTGCTAGCCCCAATATCCTCATTACATTGCTGTCTCTTCTCCCCTCAGGTGCTGATCTGCAACAAAGAATGTCTTCCCGGATAAAGGGATCTGTAATACAGCGCCTCTGACCGGACAGGAGAATTTTTGTCCCGGGACTGAGACTGGGGCATTTAGGATGGCATGTCGCGCATCATTGGAACTGTGGGGTCTTTCATCATGTGCCTTTATGGGAATTGCATTGTGGCACTTTGCAATACGGGACATAGACTGTGCAAGAAGGAAAGGCATAACTTAAAGTTCCTGGTCCCCAATGCAAAATCTGTAATGGGGGTCCCCACCTACCATGTGGCGTTTATAAGATTGCCATCTTCGCATGTGGCCTTTTGGCCCCCTCAAGTACCACGGCCCAGGTGAGACAACATCTGCACCCTCTACAGCTACGCCTCTGGCAAAAAAAGCAATGTAGGTTGTACCCAGTCCTCCCTGTGGGCACAACTGGTGATTCTTGCTCATCTGGCAATGACCAATACTGTCCTGCAACTTTCCAATACAAGAATTGAAACATTCTTGTTCACATGACGAAGCAAAGTGCTTGTTACAATGTATCAGTGAGGCAAGAGTCCGGAGTCCAGGAAAGAGTTTTTTTTTACTATTTTGTGTCACAGAGCATTGCCTATATTGATACACTGTAACAAACTGCAGCTCTGTGATCAGCACTAGGTCAGGATGAGGTTTTAGCCTCTGAATCTCAACAAGAATGTTTCCTTTCACTGACAGCAAACAGAAATCTTGAACATAGTGGGAAATGAATGCACAAACTGGATTAGTAAGGTTGGAGCTGAATTTGGAGCCAATCACTTACCTCCGAGGTCTATTTTTATGGGTTGATTTACAAATAACCTTTTAGACTTTACTGATGATATGATGACATGTTCTGTGGACCCTCAGAATAATTTTCTCTGGTGGGCCGAAAGAACCCCAGTGTAACACTGAATACCCACAGTCATTGCTGATGTTGATTTATGGTTACCATCGAATATCGGGGTATCCATCAGTACTTGACCCTGGATTAGGAACGGCCCTAGTATTGCACTACATTAGGAGTGATGTGAGTGGTCTTGGACTGGGTTATCTCTGGCCCACCAGGGGAAATAGTTCTGCAGGCGGCACAGTAAATAAATCCAATTCTTCATATGAGACAAGCTGTCAAGCTCCAAGGATAGATAAAAAGGACTAAGGAGATTGCAGAATCACTGGCAGAGATTTTAGAGCGCCCTGTAACCTGAACTCGCCATTTAGACTGCGCCTTTTATTTCCTGCTTGCAAAGAACCAGAGTCATATTATATAAGCCGGTTTATCTCTTGCAAGAGGCCCAGTTTTGTGAAGGATGTGTGGAGCGGACACAAAAGAAGAGGAAAACCGGCCATTGTATTGAATACCAAGTTTGAGCTGCTTTCATTTGTCCTGTATTAAGGTTGTCATTGGGGTGTGAAAGACATCTGCACAGATGTAAGGATTCAGATAGGAAAAGGATTAGACTTAAACATGCTAAGGTAATGAAAGACAATATCCCCTCACCTCCGCAATATACTCAACTCACTCATACCGCTCTGAAAGGAAAAGTAAGCAATCATTTCATAAATACACAGATTAGACAATGCCTGACCCGAGGGTTCGTAACCTTTCTTTTCACCCAGCACCCAGATTCTTTCTATTTTTACCTATTGTTCGACAGTGCCCCTTTAAGAGGGTCCCCAACAGATAGTAGTTATATTCTTGTACATAGGGGGCAGTATTATAGTAGTTATATTCTTGTATATAGGGGGCAGTATTATAGTAGTTATAGTCTTGTATATAGGGGGCAGTATTACAGTAGTTATATTCTTGTACATAGGGGGCAGTATTATAATAGTTATATTCTTGTATATAGGGGCAGTATTATAGTAGTTATATTCTTGTATATAGGAGCAGTATTATAGTAGTTATATTCTTGTATATAGGGGGCAGTATTATAGTAGTTATATTCTTGTATATAGGGGGCAGTATTATAGTAGTTATATTCTTGTATATAGGGGGCAGTATTATAGTAGTTATATTCTTGTATATAGGGGCAGTATTATAGTGGTTATATTCTTGTATATAGGGTAGTATTATAGTAGTTATATTCTTGTATATAGGGGCAGTATTATAGTAGTTATATTCTTGTACATAGGGGGCAGTATTATAGTAGTTATATTCTTGTATATAGGATCAGTATTATAGTTGTTATATTCTTGTATATAGGGGCAGTATTATAGTAGTTATATTCTTGTATATAGGGGCAGTATTATAGTAGTTATATTCTTGTACATAGGGGCAGTATTATAGTAGTTATATTCTTGTATATAGGGGGCAGTATTATAGTAGTTATATTCTTGTACATAGGAAGCATTATTATAGTAGTTATATTCTTGTACATAGGGGGCAGTATTATAGTAGTTATATTCTTGTACATAGGGCAGTATTATAGTAGTTATAGTTTTGTACATAGGGCAGTATTATAGTAGTTATATTCTTGTATATAGGAGGCAGTATTATAGTAGTTATATTCTTGTATATAGAGGGCAGTATTATAGTAGTTATATTATTGTACATAGGGCAGTATTATAGTAGTTATAGTTTTGTACATAGGGCAGTATTATAGTAGTTATATTCTTGTACATAGGGCAGTATTATAGTAGTTATATTCTTGTATATAGGAGGCAGTATTTTAGTAGTTATATTCTTGTATATAGAGGGCAGTATTATAGTAGTTATATTCTTGTACATAGGGCAGTATTATAGTAGTTATAGTTTTGTACATAGGGCAGTATTATAGTAGTTATATTCTTGTATATAGAGGGCAGTATTATAATAGTTATATTCTTGTATATAGGGGACAGTATTATAGTAGTTATATTCTTGTATATAAGGGGCAGTATTATAGTAGTTATATTCTTGTATATAGGGGACAGTATTATAGTAGTTATATTCTTGTATATAGGGAGCAGTATTATAGTAGTTATATTCTTGTACATAGGGGAAGTATTATAGTAGTTATATTCTTGTACATAGGGCAGTATTATAGTAGTTATATTCTTGTATATAGGAGCAGTATTATAGCAGTTATATTCTTGTACATAGGGGGCAGTATTATAGTAGTTATATTCTTGTATATAGGGGGCAGTATTATAGTAGTTATATTCTTATATATAGGGGCAGTATTATGGTAGTTATATTCTTGTATATAGGGACAGTATTAAAGTAGTTATATTCTTGTATATAGGAGCAGTATTATAGTAGTTATATTCTTGTATATAGGGGGCAGTATTATAGTAGTTATATTCTTGTATATAGGGGGCAGTATTATAGCAGTTATATTCTTGTATATAGGGGGCAGTATTATAGTAGTTATATTCTTGTATATAGGGGTAGTATTATAGTGGTTATATTCTTGTATATAGGGTAGTATTATAGTAGTTATATTCTTGTATATAGGGGCAGTATTATAGTAGTTATATTCTTGTACATAGGGGGCAGTATTATAGTAGTTATATTCTTGTATATAGGAGCAGTATTATAGTTGTTATATTCTTGTATATAGGGGCAGTATTATAGTAGTTATATTCTTGTATATAGGGGCAGTATTATAGTAGTTATATTCTTGTACATAGGGGCAGTATTATAGTAGTTATAGTTTTGTACATAGGGCAGTATTATAGTAGTTATATTCTTGTACATAGGGCAGTATTATAGTAGTTATATTCTTGTATATAGGAGGCAGTATTTTAGTAGTTATATTCTTGTATATAGAGGGCAGTATTATAGTAGTTATATTCTTGTACATAGGGCAGTATTATAGTAGTTATAGTTTTGTACATAGGGCAGTATTATAGTAGTTATATTCTTGTATATAGAGGGCAGTATTATAATAGTTATATTCTTGTATATAGGGGACAGTATTATAGTAGTTATATTCTTGTATATAAGGGGCAGTATTATAGTAGTTATATTCTTGTATATAGGGGACAGTATTATAGTAGTTATATTCTTGTATATAGGGAGCAGTATTATAGTAGTTATATTCTTGTACATAGGGGAAGTATTATAGTAGTTATATTCTTGTACATAGGGCAGTATTATAGTAGTTATATTCTTGTATATAGGAGCAGTATTACAGTAGTTATATTCTTGTACATAGGGGGCAGTATTATAGTAGTTATATTCTTGTATATAGGGGGCAGTATTATAGTAGTTATATTCTTATATATAGGGGCAGTATTATGGTAGTTTTATTCTTGTATATAGGGACAGTATTAAAGTAGTTATATTCTTGTATATAGGAGCAGTATTATAGTAGTTATATTCTTGTATATAGGGGGCAGTATTATAGTAGTTATATTCTTGTATATAGGGGGCAGTATTATAGTAGTTATATTCTTGTATATAGGGGGCAGTATTATAGTAGTTATATTATTATATATAGGGGCTGTATTATAGTAGTTATATTCTTGTATATAGGGGCAGTATTATAGTAGTTATATTCTTGTATATAGGGGCAGTATTAGGGCATGACCAGACGTGGCATATTTCTTCTGCCACTGTCTGCATCATTGGCGCACATATTCTGCGTTGCAGATTCTGTTGTGGCTCTGCCTAAAATGGGCATTAAATTGATGTGGATTAGCCGTTGCGTATTGAGGTGAAAGTACTTCCCTTGTCTCTATCAGTGCAGGATAGAGAGACGGGAAAGCCCTTTCTCTAGTAAAAGTAAAAGAAATTCATACTTACCCGGCCATTGTCTTGGTGACGGGTCCCTCTTTCAACATCCAGCCCGACCTCCCTGGATGATGCAGCAGTCCATGTGACCGCTGCAGCCTGTGATTGGCCTGTGATTGGCTGCAGCCGTCACTTGGACTGAAACGTCATCCCTGGAGGCCGGTCTGGAGGAAGAAGCAGGGAGTTCTCGGTAAGTAGGAACTTCTATTTTTTTACAGGTTGATGTATATTGTGATCGGAAGTCACTGTCCAAGGTGCTGAAACAGTTACTGCCGATCGTTTAACTCTTTCAGCACCCTGGACATTGACTATTTACTGACGTCGCCTGGCAACGCTCCCGTAATTACTGGTGCACACACGTAGTCACCCGTAAATACGGGAGCCCCATTGACTTCTATGGGCCTGCCCGTGCCGTAATAACGGCCCGTGATTACGGACGTTTTTACATTAGTGTGCATGGGGCCTCAGTCTGGCTGTAGACCTAGAAATACATAGGTCCAGCCAGAATGAAGAAATATCATGTTCATAAACAAATACGCTCCGCAGCACACATAACATCTACATAACATCTGCGGACTTCATCGCAGAATTTTGACTCTCCATTCAAGTCAATGGAGAAATTCTGCAATGAGTCCGCAACAAGTCCGCTACACGTCCACAACAGTCAGTGTATGCTGCGGACACCAAATTCCGCACCGCAGCCTATGGTCCGCAGCGGAATTGTCTGCAACGTGTAAACTAACCCAACCACAAAGCTGTGGAAGGCAATGGAGAAACGTGTACGCTGCGGATTTCCGCAGCGGACTGTCCGCAGCGGAATTCCAGAGCAATTCCGCCACGTCTGGTCATGCCCTGATAGTAGTTATATTCTTGTATATAGGGGGCAGTATTATAGTAGTTATATTCTTGTATATAGGGGCAGTATTATAGTAGATGTATTTTTGTATATAGGAGGCAGTATTATAGTAGTTATATTCTTTTACATAGGAACAGTATTATAGTAGTTATATTCTTGTATATAGGGGGCAGTATTATAGTAGTTATATTCTTGTACATAGGAGCAGTATTATAGTAGTTATATTCTTGTATATAGGGGCAGTATTATAGTAGTTATATTCCTGTATATAGGGGACAGTATTATAGTAGTTATATTCTTGTACATAGGACCAGTATTATAGTAGTTATATTCTTGTATATATGAGGCAGTATTATAGTAGTTCTATTCTTGTATATAGGAGCTAGTATTATAGTAGTTATGTTCTTGTACATAGGAGCAGTATTATAGTGTTATATTCTTGTATATAGGAGCAGTATTATAGTAGTTATGCTCTTGTACATAGGAGCAGTATTATAGTAGTTATATTCTTGTATATAGGAGCAGTAGTATAGTAGTTATATTCTTGTATATAGGCGGCAGTATTATAGTAGTTATATTCTTGTATATAGGGGGCAGTATTATAGTAGTTATATTCTTGTACATAGGTTGCAGTATTATAGTAGTTATATTCTTGTATATAGGGGCAGTATTATAGTAGTTATATTCTTGTATATAGGGGACAGTATTATAGTAGTTATATTCTTGTACATAGGGGCAGTATTATAGTAGTTATATTCTTGTATATAGGAGGCAGTATTATAGTAGTTCTATTCTTGTATATAGGAGCTAGTATTATAGTAGTTATGTTCTTGTACATAGGAGCAGTATTATAGTAGTTATATTCTTGTATATAGGAGCAGTATTATAGTAGTTATGCTCTTGTACATAGGAGCAGTATTATAGTAGTTATATTCTTGTATATAGGAGCAGTAGTATAGTAGTTATATTCTTGTATATAGGCGGCAGTATTATAGTAGTTATATTCTTGTATATAGGGGCAGTATTATAGTAGTTATATTCTTGTACATAGGGTGCAGTATTATAGTAGTTATATTCTTGTATATAGGGGCAGTATTATAGTAGTTATATTCTTGTATATAGGGGGCAGTATTATAGTAGTTATATTCTTGTACACTTCCGTTCAAAAGTTTGGGGTCACCCAGACAATTTTGTGTTTTCCATGAAAACTCACTCTTATATTTATCAAATGAGTTGCAAAATGACTAGAAAATATAGTCAAGACATTGACAAGGTTAGAAATAATGATTTTTATTTGAAATAATAATTTTCTCCTTCAAACTTTGCTTTCGTCAAAGAATGCTCCATTTGCAGCAATTACAGCATTGCAGACCTTTGGCATTCTAGCTGTTAATTTGCTGAGGTAATTGGGAGAAATTTCACCCCATGCTTCCAGAAGGCCCTCCCACAAGTTGGATTGGCTTGATGGGCACTTCTTGCATACCATACGGTCAAGCTGCTCCCACAACAGCTGTATGGGGTTGAGATCTGGTGACTGCGCTGGCCACTCCATTAGGGTATGCCCATATGTGGCGGAGTTCTTCCGCCACTGTCCACATCAATGCCGCACAGAATCTGCGTTGCAGATTCTGTTGCGGCTTTGCCTAAAATGGGCATTAAATTGATATGGACTAGCCGTTGCGTATTGAGGGGAAGAGGGCTTCCCTTCTCTCTATCAGTGCAGGATAGAGAGAAGGGACAGCCCTTTCCCTAGTAAAAGAAAAATAAATTCATATTTACCCGGCCATTGCCTTGGTGACGCGTCACTCTTTCGCCATCCAGTCCGGCCTCCCTGGATGATGCGGCAGTCCATGTGACCACTGCAGCCTGTGATTGGCTGCAGCCGTCACTTGGACTGAAACGTCATGCCGGGAGGCCGGACTGGAGGAAGAAGCAGGGAGTTCTCGGTAAGTATGTGTAAAGGATCTGCCAGACACAGCTTCTGTTTCGACGCCCGTGGTTACTCAGTCTGCACCTGCTCCTAAGTCTGATAGAGTAACTCGATCATCTACCACTCGGGCTGGGAGGCTGAGAAGTGGGAGAGCCTATCACAGCCTGGCCAGACGGAGCTAGCTCCCGCCCTCTGTCTATTTATACCTTTGATTCCTGCTTCTCCTTTGCCTGTGATTCTGCTGGTTTCCTGGCTCTGCTGCTGCTGCTTATACTATTTGTCCACTGCTTCATACTGACCCTGGCTTTACTGACTACTCTCTTGCTCTGCATTTGGTACCTCGTACACTCCTGGTTTGACTCTGCTCGTTCACTACTCTTGTAGCTGACGGTGTTGCCGTGGGCATCTGCCCCTTTTCCCTTAGCTTCTTTGTACCCCTGTCTGTCTGTTGTGCACATAGTGAGAGTAGGGACCGTCGCCCAGTTGTATGCCGTCACCTAGGACGGGCCGTTGCAAGTAGGCAGGGACTGATTGGCGGGTAGATTAGGGCTCACCTGTCTGTCTCCCTACCCCGTCATTACATAATCACAGGCCCATATACCTTTTCTACCCTGGTCCCTGACACACTATGGACCCCCTTGAGACCCTGGCTCAACAAATGCAGGGCCTCTCCCTACAGGTCCAAGCCCTGACTCAGAGGGGCAACCTGCATGATGCTACCCTGGTAGTGCCCCCCACCTCACCTCTTGAACCCCACCTCAAGTTGCCTGACCGGTTTTCAGTGGACCGGAAGAATTTTTTCTCCTTTCGGGAGAGTTGTACGCTCTATTTCCATCTAAAGCCCCACTCCTCAGGTTCTGAGAGCCAGCAAGTGGGTATAATTATGTCCTGGTTCCAGGACCGGCCCCAAGAATGGGCCTTTTCCTTGGCTCCCGACTCCCCTGAGCTTTCCTCTAATAACCTTTTTTTTCTGCTCTCGGGCTCATATATGACGAGACTGACAAGACTGCCTTTTGCCGAGAGTCAGCTGGTGACCTTACATCAGGGTAAGAGACCCGTTGAGGAGTACTGTTCAGGCTTTAGGAAGTGGTGTGTAGCTTCTCGGTGGAATGACCCTGCCTTGAGGTGCCAGTTTAGATTGGGTCTGTCGAACGCCCTGAAAGACCTGTTTGTTAGCTATCCCTCTTCTGACTCTCTAGATCAGGTAATGGATTTAGCGGTACGTCTTGACCGACGTCTCAGGGAACGACGACTTGAACGTTTTTGTGCCTTCTCCTCTGGCTCCCCCATGATGGCTCCCGAGGTGCCGTTGCTTCGTTCTTCCACGGAAAACTCAGATGAACCTATGCAACTCGGGGCCTCCGTGTCTCCCCAACAACGTAGAGAGTTCCGCAGGAAGAATGGTCTCTGCTTCTACTGTGGGGATGACAAGCCTCAAGTGAACAACTGTCCTAGGCGCAAGAATAAGCAGCCGGAAAACTTCCGCGCCTAAGTGACCATCGGGGAGGTCGCTTGGGCGCACAGGTATTTCCCGTATACATGAAACCTAATAAGATCATGCTTCCCTTTCAGGTCTCTTTTGGTGGTAGGTCTGCTACCGGCAATGCCTTCGTGGATTCAGGGTCTTCTGCTAATATTATGTCTGTGGAATCTGCTATGTCTCTAGCTATGACATTGATTGAATTGCCTAAACCGGTCCCGGTAGTGGGTATCGACTCCACTCCTCTTGCTAATGGTTATTTTACGCAGCATACCCCTATTTTTTAACTCCTTGTTGGCTCCATGCATTTGGAGCAGTGCTCTGTACTGGTGATGCAGGGATTATCGTCCGATTTGGTTTTAGGCCTACCCTGGTTCAGATGCATAATCCCACGTTTAACTGGAACACTGGGGATCTTACCAAATGGGGTAATGAATGCATGACGTCATGTTTTTCTGTTAATTTTTCTCTCCCTGAGGAGGTGAACACTCTACCTGAGTTTATTCAGGACTTCGCTGATGTTTTTTCTAAAAAGGCCTCCGAAGTGTTACCTCCTCATAGAGAGTACGATTGCGCAATCGATTTGGTACCAGTCTAAGCTCCCTAAGGCTATGTTCACACGGAGTATTTTGGGGGAGGAATATCTGCCTCAAAGCTCCAAACGGAATTTTGAGGCAGATATTCCTCCCCCAAAATACTCCGTGTGAATAGCAATGATCGCGCCGTTTTTCGCCCGCGGCCATTGAGCGCCGCGGGCAGAAAACACGCTTTCTCCTGCCTCCCATTGAAGTCAATGGGAGGTCGGAGGCGGAAGCGCCCGAAGATAGGGCATGTCGCTTCTTTTCCCCGCGAGGCAGTTTTACTGCTCGCGGGAAAAAGACGCCGACGCCTCCCATTGAAATCAATGGGAGGCGTTCTCGGGCCGTTTATGCCGAGTTTTGCGACGCGGTTTCCGCGTCAAAAAACTCGGCAAAAGACCCCGTGTGAACATAGCCTAAGGGTAGGATATTTAATCTCTCTTGTCCCGAACGTGAAGCCATGAGAGAGTATATCCAGGAATGCCTGGCCAAGGGTTACATTCGCCCCTCTACTTCTCCGGTAGGTGCTGGCTTCTTCTTCGTAGGGAAGAAGGATGGTGGTCTTAGGCCGTGCATCGATTACCAAAACTTGAATAAGGTCACTGTAAGGAACCAGTATACCCTGCCGTTGATTCCTGATCTCTTCAATCAGGTTCAGGGGGCCCAATGGTTCTCTAAGTTTGATCTACGGGGGGCTTATAACCTTATCCGCATCAAGGAGGGGGATGAGTGGAAGACTGCGTTTAACACGCCCGAAGGTCATTTCGAATACCTCGTCATGCCCTTTGGGTTGTGTAATGCTCCCGCGGTCTTCCAGAATTTCATAAGTGAGATTTTAAGAGACTACCTTGCTCCCGCGGTCTTCCAGAATTTCATAAGTGAGATTTTAAGAGACTACCTGGGGGTATTTATTGCAGTGTACCTTGATGACATACTGGTGTTTTCCAAGGACTGGTCCTCCCACGTTGAGCATGTCAGGAAGGTGCTCCAGGCCCTTCGGGAAAACAAACTGTTTGCTAAAACCGAAAAATGTGTGTTTGGGGTGCAAGAGATACCATTTTTGGGTCAAATCCTCACTCCTCATGAATTACGCATGGACCCTGCCAAGGTTCAGGCTGTGGCTGAATGGGTCCAACCTGCCTCCCTGAAGGCGTTACAGTGCTTCCTGGGGTTTGCTAATTATTACAGGAGATTTATTGCTAACTTCTCGGTCATCGCTAAGCCTCTTACGGATCTCACTCGCAAAGGTGCGGATCTCCCCCACTGGCCTCCGGAGGCGGTCCAGGCTTTTGAGATCCTTAAGAAGTGCTTTATCTCGGCCCCAGTGCTGATTCAGCCTAACCAAATGAAGCCGTTCATCGTGGAGGTTGACACCTCCGAGGTAGGAGTGGGTGCTGTCTTGTCCCAGGGTACCAGGTCCCTCACCCATCTCCGTCCCTGTGCCTACTTCTCCAGGAAGTTCTCACCCACTGAGAGTAACTATGACATTGGCAAGCGCGAACTCTTAGCCATTAAATAGGCATTTGGAGAGTGGCGCCACTTCCTGGAGGGGCTAGGCACCAGGGAACGGTTCTTACTGACCACAAGAATCTGGTTTTCCTAGAATCTGCCCGGAGGCTGAACCCGAGACAAGCTCGATGGGCGTTATTTTTTACTAGATTCAACTTTTTGGTCACCTATAGGGCTGGGTCTAAAAATATTAAAGCTGATGCACTGTCGCGTAGCTTCATGGCCAGCCCTCCTTCGGAGGAAGATCCTGCTTGTGTTTTGCCCCCAGGTATAATAATTTCCTCTGTTGATTCAGACCTAGTCTCCGAAATTGCTGCTGATCAAGGTTCAGCTCCCGGGTACCTTCCTGAGAACAAGCTGTTTGTTCCCATGCAATTCCGGCTAAGGGTACTCAGGGAGAATCATGACTCTGCACTATCTGGCCATCCAGGCATCCTGGGTACCAAGCACCTAATTGACAGAAACTATTGGTGGCCTGGGTTGCTTAAAGACGTTAAGGCCTACATCACCGCTTGTGAAATTTGTGCTAGGTCCAAGACTCCCAGGTCCCGACCAGCGGGCTTACTATGTTCTTTGCCCATTCCCCAGAGACCTTGGACCCATATCTCCATGGATTTTATCACCGATCTGCCTCCATCTCAAGGCAAGTCAGTGTTGTGGGTTGTAGTAGACCGTTTCAGTAAAATGTGCCACTTTGTGCCCCTCAAGAAACTACCCAATGCTAAGACGTTAGCTACCTTGTTTGTCAAACACATCCTGCGTCTCCATGGGGTTTGTGTCAATATTGTTTCTGACAGAGGGGTACAATTTGTTTCTTTGTTTTGGAGAGCCTTCTGTAAGAAGTTGGAGATTGATCTGTCCTTCTCCTCGGCCTTCCATCCTGAAACCAATGGCCAGACTGAGAGGACTAATCAGTCTCTAGAACAATATTTAAGGTGTTTCATCTCTGACTGTCAATATGATTGGGTCTCCTTCATTTCCCTCGCTGAATTTTCCCTTAATAACCGGGTCAGTAACTCGTCAGGGGTCTCCCCCTTTTTCTGTAATTTTGGGTTTAATCCACGGTTCTCTACCATTTCACCTGGTGGTTCCAACAATCGCGAGGTAGATGTCGTTCATCAGGAACTGTGCACAGTCTGGGCCCAGGTTCAGAAGAACCTAGAGGCGTCCCAGAGCATATAAAAGACTCAGGCAGATAGAAGACGTTCTGCTAACCCCTTGTTTGTGGTCGGGGATCTGGTGTGGCTGTCTTCTAAAAATTTGCGTCTTAAACTCCCGTCCAAAAAATTTGCTCCCCGGTATATAGGGCTGTACAAGGTCATTGAAGTCCTTAACCCTGTCTCCTTCCGACTGGAGTTACCCCCGTCTTTTTGAATACACGACGTGTTTCATGCCTCCCTCCTGAAACGCTGCACCCTGTCCTTGGCTCCCTCGAGGAAACCTCCTGTCCCTGTTCTCACCCCTGAAGGGGTAGAATTCGAGGTGGCCAAGATTGTGGACAGCAGGATGGTCCAAGGCTCCCTCCAGTACCTGGTTCATTGGAGAGGATACGGGCCTGAGGAGAGGACTTGGGTACCCGCCCGGGATGTTCACGCTGGGGTATTGCTCAGGAGGTTCCATCTTCGGTTCCCCAATAAGCCAGGTCCACCTAGAAAGGGTCCAGTGGCCCCTCATAAAAGGGGGGGTACTGTAAAGGATCTGCCAGACACAGCTTCTGTGTCGACGCCAGTGGTTACTCAGTCTGCATCTGCTTACTAAGTTTGATAGAGTGACTCGATCATCTACCACTCGGGCTGGGAGGCTGAGAAGTGGGAGTGCCTATCACAGCCTGGCCAGACGGAGCTAGCTCCCGCCCTCTGTCTATTTATACCTTCGTTTCCTGCTTCTCCTTTGCCTGTGATTCTGCTGGTTTCCTGGCTCTGCTGCTGCTGCTTATACTATTTGTCCTCTGCTTCATACTGACCCTGGCTTTACTGACTACTCTCTTGCTCTGCGTTTGAAATCTCGTACACTCCTGGTTTGACTCGGCTCGTTCACTACTCTTGTAGCTCACAGTGTTGCCGTGGGCATCTGCCCCTTTTCCCTTAGCTTCTTTGTACCCTTGTCTGTCTGTCTGTCTGTCGTGCACATAGTGAGAGTAGGGACCGTCGCCCAGTTGTACGCCATCGCCTAGGACGGGCCGTTGCAAGTAGGCAGGGACTGAGTGGCGGGTAGATTAGGGCTCACCTGTCTGTCTCCCTACCCCGTCATTACAGTATGAACTTCTATTTTTTTTACAGGTTGATGTATTTTGTTATTGGAAGTCACTGTCCAGGGTGCTGAAACTGTTACTGCCGATCGCTTAACTCTTTCAGCACCCTGGACAGTGACTATTTACTGACGTCGCCTAGCAATGCTCCCGTAATTATGTGTGCACACATGTAGTCACCCGTAATTATGGGTGCACACACGTAGTCACCCGTAATTACGGGTGCCCCATTGACTTCCTCAGTCTCGCTGTAGAGCTAGAAATACATAGGTCCCGCCAGAATGAAGAAATGTCTTGTTAGTAAAACCAATACGCTCCGCAGCACACATAACATCTGCATTACATCTGCGGACTTCATTGCGGAATTTTGAATCTCCATTGAAGTCAATGGAGAAATTCCGCAATGAGTCCGCAACAAGTCCGCTACACGTCCGCAACAACCATTGTATGCTGTGGACACCAAATTCCGCACCGCAGCCTATGCTACGCAGCGGAATTGTCGGCAACGTGTAAATGAACCCAACCACAAAGCTGTGGAAGGCAATGGAGAAACGTGTACGCTGCAGATTTCCACTGCGGACTGTCCACATTGGAATTCTAGAGCAATTCCGCCACGTCTGGTCATGCCCTTACATATAGAATACCAGCTGCCTGCTTCTTCCCTAAATAATTCTTGCATAATTTGGAGGTGTGCTTTGGGTCATTGTCCTGTTGTAGGATGAAATTGGCTCCAATCAAGCGCTGTCCACAGGCTATGGCATGGCGTTGCAAAATGGAGTGATAGCCTTCCTTATTCAAAATCCCTTTTACCTTGTACAAATCTCCCACTTTACCAGCACCAAAGCAACACCAGACCATCACATTACCTCCACCATGCTTGACAGATGGCGTCAGGCACTCTTCCAGCATCTTTTCAGTTGTTCTGCGTCTCACAAATGTTCTTCTGTCTGATCCAAACACCTCAAACTTCGATTCGTCTGTCCATAACACTTTTTTCCAATCTTTCTCTGTCCAATGTCTGTGTGCTTTTGCCCATATTAATCTTTTCCTTTTATTAGCCAGTCTCAGATATGGCTTTTTCTTTGCCACTCTGCCCTGAAGGCCAGAATCCTGGAGTCGCCTCTTCACTGTAGACATTGACACTGGCGTTTTGCGGGTACTATTTAATGAAGCTGCCAGTTGAGGACCTGTGAGGCGTCTATTTCTCAAACTAGAGACTCTAATGTACTTGTCTTGTTGCTCAGTTGTGCAGCGGGGCCTCCCACTTCTCTTTCTACTCTGGTTAGAGCCTGTGTGTGCTGTCCTCTGAAGGGAGTAGTACACACCGTTGTAGGAAATCTTCAGTTTCTTGGCAATTTCTCGCATGGAATAGCCTTCATTTCTAAGAACAAGAATAGACTGTCGAGTTTCACATGAAAGCTCTCTTTTTCTAGCCATTTTGAGAGTTTAATCAAACCCACAAATGTAATGCTCCAGATTCTCAACTAGCTCAAAGGAAGGTCAGTTTTATAGCTCCTCTAAACAGCAAAACTGTTTACAGCGGTGCTAACATAATTGCACAAGGGTTTTCAAGTGTTTTCTAATCATCCATTAGCCTTCTAACACAGTTAGCAAACACAATGTACCATTAGAACACTGGAGCGATGGTTGCTGGAAATGGCCTCTATACACCTATGTAGATATTGCATTAAAAACCAGGCGTTTGCCGCTAGAATAGTCATTTAGCACATTTACAATGTATAGAGCAGGGGTCTTAAACTCGGCCGGGTAAGTGGGCCACATATAGAAAAAATGGGAAGTTGACGTGCCGCATTACTTTCAAATTTTATACAATACAAAATTATTGTTAATCAATTAGTTATTTGAACTACTATAACACTATATTACTATAATGATACTACATTACTATAATAATAGCGCTAGGTTTAAAATTTGAGAGATTTCTCCACGTGCTTATTTCAACAATCCAGTTTTCCAGTTTAAGTGTCGCTAAATGCAGTCCGGCGGCTCAGTTAGCAGCGTTTGGCAGACACACATGTCAAGATTGTGCAGTCCCTTTTTAGATAGTGCCACAGTTCCCTCTGTGGATGCTGCCACAGTACCCTCTGAAGTTACTTCCACAGTGCCCTCTATAGAAGCTGCCACAGTGCCCTCTGTAGATACTGCCACAATGCCCTCTGCAGATGCTGCCACAGTGCCCTCTGTAGATGCTGCCACAGTGCCCTCTGTAGATGCTGCCACAGTGACCTCTGTAGATGCTGCCACAGTGACCTCTGTAGATGCTGCCACAGTGCCCTCTGCAGATAATGCCACAGTGTCCTCTGCAGACAATGCACAGTGCCCTCTGTAGATAATGCCACAGTGCCCTCTGTAGATAATGCAACACACCCCTAGATAATGCCACAGTGTCCTCTGTAGATGGTGCCACAGTGCCCTCTGTAGATGCTGCCACAGTGCCCTCTGTAGATGCTGCCACAGTGCGCTCCGTAGATGCTGCCACAGTGCCCTCCGTAGATGCTGCCACAGTGCCCTCTGTAGATGCTGCCACAGTGCCCTGCGCAGATGCTGCCACAGTGCCCTCCGCAGATGCTGCCACAGTGCCCTCCGCAGATGCTACCACAGTGCCCTGCGCAGATGCTGCCACAGTGCCCTCTGCAGATAATGCCACACACACCACAAGTAGATAGCTTCATTGGGGCTGCCTCTAGGAGTGAAATCCCAAGCCAGAGTGTTGCCGACGCTTTAGATGGGGATTCTCCTGTACCGGAATGTGATATCAGGGGCAACCCCAGAGCCGGAGTCCCGGAGCAGAGCACTAGTATAGGCTCTGCGCCGGAACTCTGAGGAAGCCACAAACATCAGTGTCCATATATGGACAGTGATGTCAGGGGCTTGCCCAGAGCTGGAGTCCCGGAGCAGAGCCGCTTCTAGCGCTCTGCCTGGGATTCCAGCTCTGCTCCTGACATCACTGTCCATATATGGACATGGATGTCAGGGGTAACCCCAGAGCTGGAGTCCCGGGCAGAGAGCTAGTAGGCTCTTCCTGGAACTCCAGCTGTGCTCCTGACATCACTGGGACTCCTGCTCCGGGGAAGCCCCTGACATCACTGTCGATGTATGGACAGCGATGTCAGGGAATTCCACAGAGTCCCGGAGCAGAGCCAATACTAGCGCTTCACGGGACCCCGGTCGCTGTTCATATGTGGACAGTGATGTCAGGGAATTCCAGAGTCCTGGAGCAGAGTCTGTACTAGCGGCTCTGTGTCCCGCGGGCCGCAGATGACAGCCCCAGGGGCCACGTGCTTGAGACCCCTGGTATAGAGTGTATTTTTGATTAATTTAATGTTATCTTCATTGAAAAAAAATGTGCTTTTCTTGCAAAAATAAGGACATTTCTAAGTGACCCTAAACTTTTGAACGGTAGTGTATATAGAGGCAGTATTATAGTAGTTATATTCTTGTATGTAGAGGGCAGTATTATAGTAGTTATATTCTTGTATATAGGGGGCAGTATTATAGTAGCTATATTCTTGTATATAGGAGCAGTATTATAGTGGTTATATTCTTGTATATAGGGAGCAGTATTATAGTAGTTAAATTCTTGTATATAGGGGGCAGTATTATAGTAGTTATATTCTTGTGTATAGGAGGCAGTATTATAGTAGTTATATTCTTGTATATAAGGGGCAGTATTATAGTAGTTATATTCTTGTATATAGGGGGCAGTATTATAGTAGTTATATTCTTGTATATAGGGGGCAGTATTATAGTAGTTATATTCTTGTACATAGGGGCAGTATTATAGTAGTTATATTCTTGTATATAGGGGGCAGTATTATAGTAGTTATATTGTTGTATATAGGGGGCAGTATTATAGTAGTTATATTCTTGTATATAGGGGGCAGTATTATAGTAGTTATATTCTTGTATATAGGGGTAGTATTATAGTAGTTATATTCTTGTATATAGGGGCAGTATTATAGTAGTTATATTCTTGTATATAGGGGGCAGTATTATAGTAGTTATATTCTTGTATATAGGGGGCAGTATTATAGTAGTTATATTCTTGTATATAGGGGCAGTATTATAGTAGTTATATTCTTGTATATAGAGGCAGTATTATAGTAGTTATATTCTTGTATATAGGGGGCAGTATTATAGTAGTTATATTCTTGTATATAGGGGCAGTATTATAGTAGTTATATTATTGTATATAGGGGCAGTATTATAGTAGTTATATTCTAGTATATAGGGGGAAGTATTATAGTAGTTATATTCTTGTATATAGGGAGCAGTATTATAATAGTTATATTCTCATATATATGGAGCAGTATTATAGTAGTTATATTCTTGTACATAGGGGGCAGTATTATAGTAGTTATATTCTTGTATATAGGGGCAGTATTATAGTAGTTATATTCTTGTATATAGGGGCAGTATTATAGTAGTTATATTCTTGAATATAGGGGGAATTATTATTGTTCTTAAATCGTTCTAATTATTATAGTAGTAATATGAGTATTTATCGGTCTTATTATGGGCAGTATTATAGGAGTTATCTTTATAATAATAAGATGTGCTCCTTCGATTTTGAGGACCACAGCTGAATTAGTTTGAAATGTGCTAACTTTTGTAATCCAGAAATTTACTCAAACAAGTTGTGACTTCTTCAAATGACTTCCATCTTAGGTATAAACAGCAGTGTCAATGTGGCGCTAATGTGCGCAGCCTGCAGTTCTCCTTCTGCTGTATATCTCGTAGCCTATGCATTCTGGCATGGCACCTGTTGTTCTGAAGCTGTCTTGTTTTTTACGTGCCTGTTTTTAAAAACGAGCACATAAAAAAATGCCTTGTAAAAAGAAGTGCATGTCACTTCTTCAGCCGTTTTTGGAGCCGTTTTTCATTGACTCAATAGTAAAACAGCTCCAAAAATGCCGCAAAAAACGCTAGTTGCTTAAAAATGGCTAAAAATCAGGGGCTGTTTTCCCTTGAAAACAGCTCCGTATTTACATACGTTTTTTGGTAAGCATGTGAACATAGCCTAATGCTTCCACACAAGATCCCCTGACATTTTTAAAAAGTGTGTCCACTTCGGATACTTTTTTACAATTCATATATATAATTAATCTACATAAAAAGTCACAACATTACTTATTTTGTACTGATTCTGAATTACTGCCTGTATTATACTTCAGAGCTGCACTCTCTATTCTGCTGGTGGAGTCACTGTGTACATACATTACATTACTTATCCTGTACTGATCCTGAGTTACATCCTGTATTATACTCCAGAGCTGCACTCACTATTCTGCTGGTGGAGTCACTGTGTACATACATTACATTACTTATCCTGTACTGATCCTGAATTATATCCTGTATTATACTCCAGAGCTGCACTCACTATTCTGCTGGTGGGGTCACTGTGTACATACCTTACATTACTTATCCTGTACTGATCCTGAGTTATATCCTGTATTATACTCCAGAGCTGCATTCACTATTCTGCTGGTGAAGTCACTGTGTACATACATTACATTACTTATCCTGTACTCATCCTGAGTTACATCCTGTATTATACTCCAGAGCTGCACTCACTATTCTGCTGGTGGAGTCACTGTGTACATACATTACATTACTTATCCTATACTGATCCTGAGTTACATCCTGTATTATACTCCAGAGCTGCACTTACTATTCTGCTGGTGGAGTCACTGTGTACATACATTACATTACTTATCCTATACTGATCCTGAGTTACATCCTGTATTATACTCCAGAGCTGCACTCCCTATTCTGCTGGTGGAGTCACTGTGTACATACATTACATTACTTATCTTGTACTAATCCTGAGTTACAGTCTGTATTATATTCCAGAGCTGCACTCACTATTCTGCTAGTGGAGTCACTGTGTACATACTTTAAATTACTTATCCTGTACTGATCCTGAGTTACAGTCTGTATTATATTCCAGAGCTGCACTCACTATTCTGCTAGTGGAGTCACTGTGTACATACATTACATTACTTATCCTGTACTGATCATGAGTTATATCCTGTATTATATTCCAGAGCTGCACTCACTATTCTGCTAGTGGAGTCACTGTGTACATACATTACATTACTTATTCTGTACTGATCCTGAGTTACACCCTGTATTATACTCCAGAGCGGCACTCACTATTCTGCTGGTGGAGTGACTGTGTACATACATTACATTACTTATCCTGTACTGATCCTGAGTTACAGTCTGTATTATACGCCAGAGCTGCACTCACTATTCTGCTGGTAGAGTCACTGTGTACATACATTACTTATCCTGTACTGATCCTGAGTTACAGTCTGTATTATACGCCAGAGCTGCATTGACTATTTTGCTGGCTTTTAAGTTCAATTTCCCAGTATTGCCTGCTTATTCAGTGTCTGCACAGAGTTTGCTCTGATGATTTGCATTCTTGGAAGTGTCCACTTTACAATGGCTATTGACAGTCATCTAATGTCGAAAAACGTCTCCTTTCCTGCATGAGGAACTCTGTTGAGCTTTTGGGGTGTGTTGGACAACCTGCTTGCTGACTGTTTTCAATGACAACCAGCAGAATTTTGAATGCAGCTCAGGAGGATAATACAGGCTGCAATTTAGTACAAGATAAGTAATGTAATGTATTCACAAAGTGACCCAACTTTTTATGTAGATCATATATATATATACATAAAGTGTAAAATGGTTGTCAAAGGGGAACATATGCTTAAAATCTAGAAGTCCAGGCACGTGCAAGCTACACTGAACAGCGCTAGTCCCTGGAGGAGCCCTCAGGTGAGACCCGGCTGCTCCCGTGAGACTCTTCATTACAGATGTAGATTAATTCCTCTGCTTTCTGTGGCTATAAGAAAGCACTGACCATGGGTTATATAGAAAGAATATTATTTCTGGCAGTAAGTAGTATAATAGTGCGATGGGCTTAATCTGACAGACAGAAGATTAGACTCCCTGAAGAAATAACATAGTAACAACTAATCCCTGATCATTATCTACTTAAGATTTTATCATATAGAGAAACTCATTAAAACTTTGCATAAAAATGCAAACAAAGAATAACTTTTTTATTCGAAGACCCACTGGGTGGACATTTATATGTTTACTTATTCTGTATTACAGAATATTGGCTTTATAATGGGGCACATTTTTTTTTTAAAAATTTAATAAAATAATTTTTGCTTCAGTTTTTCAGCATTGAAATATTTTTGGCCACACCCACAAGCTGGAAATAGTTGAAAAAAAAAAAAAAAAAAAAAGTGTCCCGATGCTATCCGAATATGGAGCACTACAAGGCGACATCTATGAGGTGGGAACATACGCTGCACATACACCCAGAACTGGGACTAAACCTACATATTCTTGGGGATGGTAGGAACCAGCATTAAACTAATTAAAATCCCCCAGGGCAGAAAGGGAGGAGTGCAAGATCAAAAAATGGAGGCAGTCACTAATACCAGATATATGGATCACACAAACAACACAAAAGTTTGAACAGCACATTCCGTAATGCTGGTTCCTACCATCCCCAAATATATGTAGGTTTAGTCCCAGTTCTGAGTGTATGTGCGGCGTAGGTTCCCACCTATAGAGGTCGCCTTGACGTGGCAGGTGGGCTTACACAATTTGATCAAAATGTGTGCTAAGAACCTCCCTATTGTAAGTAGATTTAGCAGTAATGCATCTTTATTTATATTAAGTGGTTTAGGTGGCATTATCATTCGCAGTGTGCTGTCGCCATTTTTTGTGTGATAGATAGATAGATAGATAGATAGATAGATAGATAGATAGATAGATAGATAGATAGATAGATAGATAGATAGATAGATAGATAGATAGATAGATAGATAGATAGATAGATAGATAGATCATTGAGAAAGATCTTTCTGCCAAGACAGACTTTGTATAAGACCTTACACCTAGTAGGGTGTTCCCCCCTCCTCTACATCTGGTACCGGTCCGGGTCACACCACAGATCATTTCCACATTTACAAAATTCAATTCTAAATTATTGATGAATGATGTAAAAAGTGTAGGGCGCAATCCCCCCTGTGTCCACTAGGTGGAGCTCCGGCTGCATAGTAATTCCACAGCTCAGTCACTTGGAACAGAGAAATCTGTGTTGTACGTGTCGCTGCTGAGTATATAACACGGGGCAGTGCAGTGACAATTCTACATGTGAGTGACCAGTAACATCCATCCTGCCACACTCCAGCCCGGGGTGATTGCACTACATGGGCATGAGGGTCTTGTACTGTATAGTGACCATGAGACTGATGAACAATGCTGACATTGTATCCTGCAGAA